>NC_141548.1:24631666-24967500 GCF_021556685.1 Rattus norvegicus | reverse complement strand
CATGCCAGTATTAGGAGCTAAGAGAAGAACCATCTTGGGAGACATCAGGAGAGGAAGATTACCGATAACCTAAGGAAAGGGCCAAGCTAAAGGTGGTTAGCCAGGAAAAGAAGTCTGGTGGAGTCTGTACACCAGCACACGTGTCTCCAGAGCCTACTTGACACTCAGCGGAGGACAAGCTTCTTACCAAGTTAAGCTCTTCATTCTGTCTTACTGCTTCAGAATATGAATCATCAAGCTTTTTCTGCAATTCAGTCAACAGATCTTTCAGCTGCAATGAAGTTTAAAGTTTAAGGTTGATCTCCATGATAGCGCACACTTTGCAGCTACTCGGGAGCTCGGCTGCAAACAACCTAAGTGGGACTGCTTTCATGCCCTGCCTCAACTGAACCGAACTGAGTGGGAAAGCAGCCTGAAGAACGCTAAGTACCTCTCTGACTTCCATCACGTAAGTCGATCGCTCCACTTCGGCCTTCTCAAGCTCTATTTCCAAATGTTCTCGTTCTCTTCTTAGCTATCAACACAACAAAGGGAGGTAAAGTCATTAAATTTTCCTTCCATGGTTTTTTCCTCATAATAAAATGTTAGGATACTAATGAATTAAAGCTGTATGAACTCAAACTACTCAAGATAAAAACATCAGAGACATAAAAAACACAGATGTTTGAGCAACCCATAATGCTAAAACTGAGTTCACAGGCTGCAAATCTAAGTATCAAACACATACATTCTCCATAGCCTTGTTCTCGTGTCTTAGTCGCTCTAGCTCTTGCTCAGAGGCTGTGAAGGAGGACTGCATCTGAAAGGTGAGACAACATTAACAGAACTGCCGAGGACGCACTGCACCGAGACACGACCTGCAAAGCACGTTACACTCAAGTGAGCGCCTATCTTCTGAACTGGGACGTGGTGCGGTCTACAAATGTTCATCTCTATCCTGGGCCGTAGGTTGGATATGGAGTTTTTTAGTTTTACTTTTTAAATTTTTACTTATTTTATTTGAGAGAGAGGCCACAGTGCATCTGAGGTCAGAGGACAGTTTGCAGGAGTCAGGTTGTCAGGTTGTAGCAGGTGCCTTTTGCCAGCCCCGCTTATGAAGCCCATACCAAACTCAATTAAAGCTCTTAAAGCTGAGTCGCACACGTGACTTCACTTTACTAACGCTCAGAACCTACCCACTGGTGTTGAGCCTACATTAAGAGCCAGCTAGAAGTGTACTTATATATAATAAATGAATAAATAAATCTTTAAAAAAAAAAAAAAAAAAAAAAAAAAAAAAAAACAAAGGGCTGGAGAGATGGCTCAGCGGTTAAGAGCACCTGACTGCTCTTCCAGAGGTCCTGAGTTCAATTCCCAGCAACCACATGGTGGCTCACAACCATCTGTAAAGAGATCCGATGCCCTCTTCTGGTGTATCTGAAGACAGCTACAGTGTACTTATATATAATAAATGAATAAATAAATCTTTAAAAAAAAAAAAAAAAAAAAAAAAAGAGCCAGCTAGAATCACTAAATTTTTGTTCTCCAAAGCTATTAACACAGAACAAGACCAGCAACCTATAATCTGCCTACACACATTGATGCAAAAGACCATGACTTTCTTAACGGTATCTGTGAAAACGGCAGGAAGATAAAGACTTCCCAGTAGCACATGGGTACCATGAGAAGAAGCCTGGCTGAACTTTTTCTTCAATGCAATCTAATATGGGTAGCGAGTTTCACACCCAGGGTTCTTCATCTCATTATAATATGGAGAGCTATCAGGTGCAAAGCACTCTGCCTGCTACACCACCCTCTGGTCACCCAAATGGGTCAACATCAAAATCACCTAGGACTCCAGATCTGCTGCCCTGCAGCCCGCCTGTAGGACACAGGTGACCTAGGGTGTAGCCTGTGTTCCCAGGGGACAGTGGTGGGCACTCACATGCTCAGCACTGCTGATGTAAGCTCCCCTTTAAATACCTGCTGAATAGTCCTCCGAGATTCCTCTGCTTTAACCTTCCATTTGCTTTCCTCCTGTTCCACACTTCGCTGAAGCTTTTGCAAAATCCCTTCCTGCGGACAAAGGCAGACTTGTTCTGAGAATTTTATGATTTTCAATTATTCTGGTGCCAAGATAAATCACATAGGCCAGGAAGAAATAAATCAATAATTTAAAAATAAAGTCAAAATGTAATTCAAGCCATATCCTACTGTTTCTGCAAGGACGGATTTGTATTTTTCACATTCCAGCTGCAGCAGTGTGTGCATTTCATTAGCTTCTTTCAATCTGTGCTCCAGAACCTGCAAAGGAAGAGATAGAAAAGACAAATAAGAGGGCTGTCTGACACATTCGTTTCAATATCTGATGATAAACGGATTCGATGATATTTAACAGACTATTACATTCCTAAGCAGCACTGCCATCTGATGGCCTTTTGGTCACATGGTGTCCATTTGTGAAGCTTTTTTTAAGTCCTCACTAAGAAACGCCATCACACGTTACCACAGGATTTTACTCTCCACACATGGCAACACGTAAGGCGATCCACAAGTAAACGTTACAATGCTCATGACACACATGAGGAAGAAGTCTACTCTCGCCACCTCGGAGTCAAAACAATCAGGGCTCTGCACTCTCTCGGTGGCCAAGGACCAGAAAGAAGCCAGTTTGCGAGTGCTGCCGATGCTATCTGGGTGCGTCAGCAAGCCAGTGAAACCGGCTATGTATTAAACTTGGCTCACACTGAAAACTTAAGCTAAAAGGAGAGGAGAGTAGTTAAACATTTGGTTTTAGTTCTTCTCAGCTAACAGTGCACCCTTCTCCCAGCCCAGCATTTCTGAGAACGGCTGCTGCAGTGCCCCAAACCTCAGTTTAAACACACAGTTCGTTTCCTCAACTAACCTTGACCGCCTCTGTGTCTGAGGGTCCAGCCATGCATGCTTTTGCCTTTTTTTCAAAGCTACGTAACCATTCACTGTAATTCTGTAGGAGGAAAAAGGTCAAGGTTACTGGTTTCCACAAAAGTCTATTAAATAAAAAGTCAACATTAAGAGCACCAAACCAGATAATTATAAAAGAAGCCTACATACACTGTCATCATACTTACAGTTTAATAGGCAGATGTTATTGTTACAGACAGAACATAATAGTTTAAAAAACCCACAGAAACCCAAATGATGTGACACGCCGGTGGCTCTAAAGCCGCGGAAGGGACCAGAGAGGACCCTGTTCATACCAACTCCAGTTACAGGGTGAGTTCCAGGCCGTCCTGGGCCATATAGGAAGACTATCTCAGGGGGAAGAAGACCAAACAATGTTTTTGACCTAGGCCTGGAAGTGCTAGGATTAAAGACAAAAGCTACCATAGCCAGCAATAGATAAGTAAATACATAATTTAATGTACAAAAATTAAATACATATTAGTATCAAAATAAAATGCTTTTTATCCATACCAAAAATATCTGCAACAGAATTTTGGACTCAAAGGCAGCAGCCCTGAGCTCAGAACTCATGTTCTACACCGTGAGACGTTTTCATGAGCAACAGACGAACATGCCCAATGTGTAAACCACTCAAGATCAAGTCTCAAAAGCTCTTCCAGGTAAAATAGTTCTGAACACAAAGCATTCAATTTAAAAATCCAAAGTCTAACTGTCTGAACATTCTGCTCAGAAGATTTTTAATTCTTTGAAGGTACTCCAAAATCCCTGAAAATACTTTATTACTGTGGTAAGGAGCACACATTTATTTAGCACAAAACCAGTTTCTGTTTACAGGCCGAGTGAAGACAACAGTGCATAACTGTCTAAGCAATACCTGAAACCTTACAATAAATTATTATATACTTTTGAAACTGTTAACAAGTGTCTAATATTTTTAAATCAAGTTTCTTCTTACATTTTTGGTTTGATTAATTAAAAAACTAACCATTTATTGACTCTATGATGTAACATGTTCTCCTTCTGTATCTCAATTGATATTTTACAAGCATCACATGAGAAGGGAGAGGGATGGAGATCACCCCACACTGCACCTCTTTCAGTGCCATGCTGTAAAGGCCCTGTTTATATTAAAAGAATGGGGCATTCTCACAATGCAAGTTTAAACCAGAGCAGTGAACTCTAACTGCTTAAAGCTTCCAATACTGGGATTCAACACAAAATAAAACCAGATGAAACCCTTCTCATCTACATCTGCTTTACACTTTGGCAACAGCAAGCAAATAGAAACTTACGAAAGCCCTTGTATATTTAGTAGTTATGCTAATTCGTCCTAATGAGGCTTAAGGTTTTTTCCCCCTTTTTTCTCTTGTATGTAGTCCTATTAACCTGATATATAGACCAGGATGGCCTACGTCTGCCTCCCTTGTGCTTGGATTAAAGGTGTGTGCCACCATGACTGGCTATATTAAGTAATTCTTTTAAAAATCTAGAATACTAATCTCTAAGTAGCACATGAAAAGCTTAGTGTTTTAAAACACATGAATTGATTTTTAACAAGTATGTGAACAAAACACAAAGAATACTTTCCATATCTTACATGTTTACAAATTATTACAGAGCCATGAATATTTAGTTATGGAAGGTAAGTAGTAAAGCCACTAAGAATGAATTTAACCAGGCATAGTGGCAGACAGATCAGCCTAAGCTACAAAATGGCAAGACCATACCCCCAAATAAACAAACAAGTAATAACAAAACAAACAAAACAAGGATGAATTTGTTCCATTAAAAGAAAACTAACTGCCGGTCATTATTGAAGAAAAGAACCCATGGGTCTTCAGTGCTCTTGGTTCATGAAATATTGTCAAATAAGTCAATCAATGAATAAAACACACAGTAGAAACAAAATGGCCACAAACGAAAAAGACAAGAAATATAGGCCCAGGAGCGGCAGGACCCCTGTGCCTGAGACACCACCAGAACCAGAAGGAAACAGACCGGATAAACAGTTCTCTGCACCCAAATCCCGTGGGAGGGAGAGCTAAACCTTCAGAGAGGCAGACAAGCCTGGGAAACCAGAAGTGACTGCTCCCTGCACACACATCTCGGACGCCAGAGGAAAAAGCCAAAGACCATCTGGAACCCTGGTGCACTGAAGTTCCCGGAAGGGGCGGCACAGGTCTTCCTGGTTGCTGCCGCTGCAGAGAGCCCGTGGGCAGCACCCCACGAGCGAACCTGAGCCTCGGGACCACAGGTAAGACCAAATTTTCTGCTGCAAGAAAGCTGCCTGGTGAACTCAAGACACAGGCCCACAGGAACAGCTGAAGACCTGTAGAGAGGAAAAACTACACACCCGAAAGCAGAACACTCTGTCCCCATAACTGACTGAAAGAGAGGAAAACAGGTCTACAGCACTCCTGACACACAGGCTTATAGGACAGTCTAGCCACTGTCAGAAATAGCAGAACAAAGTAACACTAGAGATAATCTGATGGCGAGAGGCAAGCGCAGGAACCCAAGCAACAGAAACCAAGACTACATGCCATCATCGGAGCCCAATTCTCCCACCAAAACAAACATGGAATATCCAAACACACCAGAAAAGCAAGATCTAGTTTCAAAATCATATTTGATCATGATGCTGGAGGACTTCAAGAAAGACATGAACACACTTAGGGAAGCACAGGAAAACATTAATAAACAAGTAAAAGCCTACAGAGAGGAATCGCAAAAATCCCTGAAAGAATTCCAGGAAAACACAATCAAACAGTTGAAGGAATTAAAAATGGAAATAGAAGCAATCAAGAAAGAACACATGGAAACAACCCTGGATATAGAAAACCAAAAGAAGAGACAAGGAGCTGTAGATACAAGCTTCACCAACAGAATACAAGAGATGGAAGAGAGAATCTCAGGAGCAGAAGATTCCATAGAAATCATTGACTCAACTGTCAAAGATAATGTAAAGCGGAAAAAGCTACTGGTCCAAAACATACAGGAAATCCAGGACTCAATGAGAAGATCAAACCTAAGGATAATAGGTATAGAAGAGAGTGAAGACTCCCAGCTCAAAGGACCAGTAAATATCTTCAACAAAATCATAGAAGAAAACTTCCCTAACCTAAAAAAAGAGATACCCATAGACATACAAGAAGCCTACAGAACTCCAAATAGATTGGACCAGAAAAGAAACACCTCCCGTCACATAATTGTCAAAACACCAAACGCACAAAATAAAGAAAGAATATTAAAAGCAGTAAGGGAAAAAGGTCAAGTAACATATAAAGGGAGACCTATCAGAATCACACCAGACTTCTCGCCAGAAACTATGAAGGCCAGAAGATCCTGGACTGATGTCATACAGACCCTAAGAGAACACAAATGCCAGCCCAGGTTACTGTATCCAGCAAAACTCTCAATTAACATTGATGGAGAAACCAAGATATTCCATGACAAAACCAAATTTACACAATATCTTTCTACAAATCCAGCACTACAAAGGATAATAAATGGTAAAGCCCAATATAAGGAGGCAAGCTATACCCTAGAAGAAGCAAGAAACTAATCGTCTTGGCAACAAAACAAAGAGAATGAAAGCACACAAACATAACCTCACATCCAAATATGAATATAAAGGGAAGCAATAATCACTATTCCTTAATATCTCTCAATATCAATGGCCTCAACTCCCCAATAAAAAGACATAGATTAACAAACTGGATACGCAATGAGGACCCTGCATTCTGCTGCCTACAGGAAACACACCTCAGAGACAAAGACAGACACTACCTCAGAGTGAAAGGCTGGAAAACAACTTTCCAAGTAAATGGTCAGAAGAAGCAAGCTGGAGTAGCCATTCTAATATCAAATAAAATCAATTTCCAACTAAAAGTCATCAAAAAAGATAAGGAAGGACACTTCATATTCATCAAAGGAAAAATCCACCAAGATGAACTCTCAATCCTAAATATCTATGCCCCAAATACAAGGGCACCTACATACGTAAAAGAAACCTTACTAAAGCTCAAAACACACATTGCACCTCACACAATAATAGTGGGAGATTTCAACACCCCACTCTCATCAATGGACAGATCATGGAAACAGAAATTAAACAGAGATGTAGACAGACTAAGAGAAGTCATGAGCCAAATGGACTTAACGGATATTTATAGAACATTCTATCCTAAAGCAAAAGGATATACCTTCTTCTCAGCTCCTCATGGTACTTTCTCCAAAATTGACCATATAATTGGTCAAAAAACGGGCCTCAACAGGTACAGAAAGATAGAGATAATCCCATGCGTGCTATCAGACCACCACGGCCTAAAACTGGTCTTCAATAACAATAAGGGAAGAATGCCCACATATACGTGGAAATTGAACAATGCTCTACTCAATGATAACCTGGTCAAGGAAGAAATAAAGAAAGAAATTAAAAACTTTTTAGAATTTAATGAAAATGAAGATACAACATACCCAAACTTATGGGACACAATGAAAGCTGTGCTAAGAGGAAAACTCATAGCGCTGAGTGCCTGCAGAAAGAAACAGGAAAGAGCATATGTCAGCAGCTTGACAGCACACCTAAAAGCTCTAGAACAAAAAGAAGCAAATACACCCAGGAGGAGTAGAAGGCAGGAAATAATCAAACTCAGAGCTGAAATCAACCAAGTAGAAACAAAAAGGACCATAGAAAGAATCAACAGAACCAAAAGTTGGTTCTTTGAGAAAATCAACAAGATAGATAAACCCTTAGCCAGACTAACGAGAGGACACAGAGAGTGCGTCCAAATTAACAAAATTAGAAATGAAAAGGGAGACATAACTACAGATTCAGAGGAAATTCAAAAAATCATCAGATCTTACTATAAAAGCCTATATTCAACAAAATTTGAAAATCTTCAGGAAATGGACAATTTCCTAGACAGATACCAGGTATCGAAGTTAAATCAGGAACAGATAAACCAGTTAAACAACCCCATAACTCCTAAGGAAATAGAAGCAGTCATTAAAGGTCTTCCAACCAAAAAGAGCCCAGGTCCAGACGGGTTTAGTGCAGAATTCTATCAAACCTTCATAGAAGACCTCATACCAATATTATCCAAACTATTCCACAAAATTGAAACAGATGGAGCCCTACCGAATTCCTTCTACGAAGCCACAATTACTCTTATACCTAAACCACACAAAGACACAACAAAGAAAGAGAACTTCAGACCAATTTCCCTTATGAATATCGACGCAAAAATACTCAATAAAATTCTGGCAAACCGAATTCAAGAGCACATTAAAACAATCATCCACCATGATCAAGTAGGCTTCATCCCAGGCATGCAGGGATGGTTTAATATACGGAAAACCATCAACGTGATCCATCATATAAACAAACTGAAAGAACAAAACCACATGATCATTTCATTAGATGCTGAGAAAGCATTTGACAAAATTCAACACCCCTTCATGATAAAAGTCCTGGAAAGAATAGGAATTCAAGGACCATACCTAAACATAGTAAAAGCCATATACAGCAAACCAGTTGCTAACATTAAACTAAATGGAGAGAAACTTGAAGCAATCCCACTAAAATCAGGGACTAGACAAGGCTGCCCACTCTCTCCCTACTTATTCAATATAGTTCTTGAAGTTCTAGCCAGAGCAATCAGACAACAAAAGGAGATCAAGGGGATACAGATCGGAAAAGAAGAAGTCAAAATATCACTATTTGCAGATGACATGATCCCAAAAGTTCCACCAGAGAACTACTAAAGCTGATAAACAACTTCAGCAAAGTGGCTGGGTATAAAATTAACTCAAATAAATCAGTTGCCTTCCTCTATACAAAAGAGAAACAAGCCGAGAAAGAAATTAGGGAAACGACACCCTTCATAATAGACCCAAATAATATAAAGTACCTCGGTGTGACTTTAACCAAGCAAGTAAAAGATCTGTACAATAAGAACTTCAAGACACTGAGGAAAGAAATTGAAGAAGACCTCAGAAGATGGAAAGATCTCCCATGCTCATGGATTGGCAGGATTAATATAGTAAAAATGGCCATTTTACCAAAAGCAATCTACAGATTCAATGCAATCCCCATCAAAATACCAATCCAATTCTTCAAAGAGTTAGACAGAACAATTTGCAAATTCATCTGGAATAACAAAAAACCCAGGATAGCTAAAGCTATCCTCAACAATAAAAGGACTTCAGGGTAGGAATCACTATCCCTGAACTCAAGCAGTATTACAGAGCAATAGTGATAAAAAACTGCATGGTATTGGTACAGAGACAGACAGATAGACCAATGGAATAGAATTGAAGACCCAGAAATGAACCCACACACCTATGG
The DNA here is from genome assembly GCF_021556685.1 of Rattus norvegicus. NCBI lineage: Eukaryota > Metazoa > Chordata > Mammalia > Rodentia > Muridae > Rattus > Rattus norvegicus. The sequence continues at coordinate 24,958,223 of NC_141548.1, read as the reverse complement.
TCACTTGATTTTTGACAAAGGAGCCAAAACCATCCAATGGAAAAAAGATAGCATTTTCAGCAAATGGTGCTGGTTCAACTGGAGGGCAACATGTAGAAGAATGCAGATCGATCCATGCTTATCACCCTGTACAAAGCTTAAGTCCAAGTGGATCAAGGACCTCCACATCAAACCAGACACACTCAAACTAATAGAAGAAAAACTAGGGAAGCATCTGGAACACATGGGCACTGGAAAAAATTTCCTGAACAAAACACCAATGGCTTATGCTCTAAGATCAAGAATCGACAAATGGGATGTCATAAAACTGCAAAGCTTCTGTAAGGCAAAGGACACGGTGGTTAGGACAAAACGGCAACCAACAGATTGGGAAAAGATCTTTACCAATCCTACAACAGATAGAGGCCTTATATCCAGAATATACAAAGAACTCAAGAAGTTAGACCGCAGGGAAACAAATAACCCTATTAAAAAATGGGGTTCAGAGCTAAACAAAGAATTCACAGCTGAGGAATGCAGAATGGCTGAGAAACACCTAAAGAAATGTTCAACATCTTTAGTCATAAGGGAAATGCAAATCAAAACAACCCTGAGATTTCACCTCACACCAGTGAGAATGGCTAAGATCAAAAACTCAGGTGACAGCAGATGCTGGCGAGGATGTGGAGAAAGAGGAACACTCCTCCATTGTTGGTGGGATTGCAGACTGGTAAAACCATTCTGGAAATCAGTCTGGAGGTTCCTCAGAAAATTGGACATTGAACTGCCTGAGGATCCAGCTATACCTCTCTTGGGCATATACCCAAAAGATGCCTCAACATATAAAAGAGACACGTGCTCCACTATGTTCATCGCAGCCTTATTTATAATAGCCAGAAAATGGAAAGAACCCAGATGCCCTTCAACAGAGGAATGGATACAGAAAATGTGGTACATCTACACAATGGAATATTACTCAGCTATCAAAAACAACGAGTTTATGAAATTCGTAGGCAAATGGTTGGAACTGGAAAATATCATCCTGAGTGAGCTAACCCAATCACAGAAAGACATACATGGTATGCACTCATTGATAAGTGGCTATTAGCCCAAATGCTTGAATTACCCTAGATCCCTAGAACAAACGAAACTCAAGACGGATGATCAAAATGTGAATGTTTCACTCCTTCTTTAAATGAGGAAAAAGAATACCCTTGGCAGGGAAGGGAGAGGCAAAAATTAAAACAAGAGACTGAAGGAACACCCAATCAGAGCCTGCCCCACAGGTGGCCCATACATATACAGCCACCCAATTAGACAAGATGGATGAAGCAAAGAAGTGCAGACCGACAGGAGCCGGATGTAGATCGCTCCTGAGAGACACAGCCAGAATACAGCAAATACAGAGGCGAATGCCAGCAGCAAACCACTGAACTGAGAATAGGTCCCCCGTTGAAGGAATCAGAGAAAGAACTGGAAGAGCTTGAAGGGGCTCGAGACCCCAAAAGTACAACAATGCCAAGCAACCAGAGCTTCCAGGGACTAAGCCACTACCTAAAGACTATATATGGACTGACCCTGGACTCTGACCCCATAGGTAGCAATGAATATCCTAGTAAGAGCACCAGTGGAAGGGGAAGCCCTGGGTCCTGCTAAGACTGAACCCCCAGTGAACTAGACTATGGGGGGAGGGCGGCAATGGGGGGAGGGTTGGGAGGGGAACACCCATAAGGAAGGGGAGGGGGGAGGGGGATTTTGCCCGGAAACCGGGAAAGGGAATAACACTTGAAATGTATATAAGAAATACTCAAGTTAATAAAAAAAAAAAAAAAAAAAAAAGAAATATATTAACAGCTCCCCCCCCCCCCCACATCATCTCTCTGTCTAAACCAAGACACTTCTTCAGCCCAGGCAATCGTGGTCATCTGCTGTTCAAGCCTATGTAACCTCCCACAGCTACAAGGAGTCCTTCCTCCTTACGTGAATTAACAGTGGGGCACATGTACGCATAACCTAAACAAAGCAAACAGCCAACCTACTATTCATACCGCACACCAGTAGGGACTTACTCTGCCCCTGCACCCTCACCTAGAGGAAACAGAGCTCCTTGGAGAAAGGGGCAGTTTTATGCTTGACTTTAACTCCATGTAAACTTAAACACCTTGTTACAGCACAAGAGCTACCAAAGGACATCACAGCCAGCCTAAAGCGGATCACTCCACTAATCCAGGCTATACAAGTAGGCAACAGTACCCACCACACCTTCAAATACTGACCCTGGATAAGACAAACCCGAGTACCAATTTATGAGTTATACAAAGGACGGAGGAACATGCTGGCACTACCAGAAACTGCAATAGGGCACTTCTAGGCTTCAAATCAGGGAGGGGAAGAGTAGCATGCTGCACACTGGCAGGGACTCAGCAGGCACCATTCACATGTTGGTCTTTGGGTTCTGATTATAAAATACTACCTTATTATTTAATTACCATGAGAACTGTATATGAAAATTAGGGGAATGGTTAAATTTATCTAATTAAAGGTATATTTTTTAAATAAAAGAATTATCTTGATCTCTTCTGTTGAAATATTTACAGATAAACGCTCTGATGCTTGAGTTCCTTCAGGACGATCTAACACAGAGGTTCTTAACCTGTGGGCTGCAATTCCTTTGGCAAACGTCTATCTCCAGAAGCACTCATATTACAATTCATAAAGTAGCAAAATTACAGTTATGAAGTAGCAATGAAAACACTGTTACGGTTGGGGGTCACCAGATGAGCAACTGTATTAAAGGAAGGGTCACAGCACTGGGAAGGCCGAGAGCCACCGCTAACAGCAATGGGAAGGATAAGAAGGTTGTTCACGTATTAACAAAAGTATGTGGGATTCACGAGGTGGGTCCTGTGACCACTATTCCAGTGCCTACGTGTGAGTATATGTATACACACACTATTTTATTATGAGTTGAAGAAGGCCTATGCCATCACTTGAGGAATTCAGGCACATCCCTGATCTTCCTGTCCTGGAGTACTTGATGCTGGTCGGAGCCAGTCGCTCCTATCCTACCATGTCCACCTCAGCCAGTTGCACTTTAGCACTTGTGGTGAAGGTTTGATAAAAATCATGATCTTAAAATGTAAAATGATTTAATTTATAGCACCAAATACATTAAAGGACAATTGCTAAAAATAAGAAGTAATCATCACTTAAATCAGTTATTATTGATTTTATTACCCATTCAGAAAAAATTCTTTTCCAAGCTATTCAGTGTGCAAGAAAACAACAGAAGTTTCAGGTTCAGGCAAAGGGGCTTCGAACTAAGTTACTGTCTGACTACTCCAAAGCACAGGAGTTATGGAGACACTGAGAAGTTCAGCCAAAGCCAAATTCAGAAACCAAATGCTGCTACCGACAACTTCCTGCATAACTTCAGGGTAAACGATTAAAAGAAGGGCTCATCTTACCGAATGAGAAGGCACAGACACCGCTGGAAATAACCTCTTGAGAAGGTCCTTGGACTCTAACTCAACAGCTTCCACTTGCTGTTGTCTTTCCTAAAGCAAAAGACAGAGGAGATCAAACTTACAACATTAGACAATGTGCAAAGAGGAAAACTTTTTAAAAAAACAGTATGACCTTTAAAGTTCTAATGGAAGAAAAAGTCAATGTACAAAACATATTTTAATATTGAAAAGTATCGATTTTCCTCATTTTAAGGCATTAAAACATACTTCCAAAAATCTCTAGGGCATAAATAGCAAATAATACCTTAGTTAACCAAGCCAAAGCAGTGTCTTTTGCATTTTCTTTGGCACTAGAAAGAGGGATCTGTCTGCCTTTCCAGTAATATTTCAAACACAAGCCTCCCAGAGGACCTGACTACTGACGAGGCATCTGGGCAAGCCAACTGATGCCCACTGACAGAGGTTTACAGAGAAGCACACACACCTTCCTAGTCTGCTCTTCGAGGTTAGATCAAACTACTTCTGTTAAACAAAGCAGAAAGGACCAATTGTGAGTGGAAGCAGAATGCGGGGGAGAATGGCTGAGACGGGTCACTTTGCTCAATAAGATGACTTTTGACACACAGTGAGCTGGAAAGTGCAGTGTTACTAATGCTCAACCTAAAATGGTGATGTTTAGCTCCAACTCTAATTGTAAGTTCAGAAGGATGTTCGTCAAAATGAAGGACACGATGTGACCACATACACACATATCAGCTCAGATCTAATGCTCAAATTATTTTTACAAGGTTTTTTTTTTTAAGACACTTATAAAATTATACACCAAAACCAAGCCAACACAACCACTCCATTACTACTGGAGTCCAAGAAACAACGAGAGGTAGCAAGTCCCACCTCAGCACTTCCACATGCTCTTGGAAATCTGTTACTGAGATGTAAATTTACACAACAGAAATCAGAATTTCAAATTCTATGCACACTAAAAGCTGATATATTATTAAAGATTAGTGGCAATATTTTAGAATAGCTGCTTTACTGAAGTATTTTCAATAATTTAGTAAAGTCCACAAACTTGTAGGCAAATGCCCATTGCACTCGAAGGGAAGTGCTACTTCAGAGGTAATCAAGACATCACTGTATCATTTGACTACGGAGATGCAGAGCAAGATACTGTGGGAGAGAGGTATCCTGCAAGCACAGAGGAAGACTCACTTGTAATCAACAGCCACTCACTAAGCTATCTCATTCTATAAGAAATGTTTTAGCTATAGAATTTTCATTTGACATAATTTGGTTAGAAGTAGTAATTTCTATTCAACATCTGAAAAAAAGATCTAATTTTTAGAAAGTGGATTATTTCCTTAGAACTATCATTGATGGATTATTTCCTCAGTACCACCAATGATTGTAAAATATCTCTTATGTAAGTCTATCATTACAGTTTCTAACAAGCATTTAGTGTTTTAAAAGTAACTCCAGGCTAGGTAGGGTGGCTCATGCTTTTACCTAACAGTGGTAGAGGCTGGTAGACATATGCTCTCCTGTTCTAATTAGCTAGTTCCAGGCCATCCGAGGCTACTACATAGTGAGATCCTATCTTGAAAGAAAAAAAAATAAAATAAACTTTCCAGAAGCTGGTATGGTGGAGGTACGCTTGTCATCCCTGGACTCGGGAAGCTGAAGCAAGAGGACCTCAAATGGGCTACACACCGAGACACATACACTGAGACACACACACACACACTGAGACACACACACTGAGACACACATGCAGGCCCACACTCAGCACACACACACTGAGACAGAGACAGAGACAGAGAGAGAGAGGAAGAGGAGGTGGAGGGAGAGGAGGAGAGGAGAAGGATCTCCTTAATTAAAAACTAAACATCTAAAAACAGCACGCTGCCCGGTTTAACTATTTCTAACACCTAAAACACCAACAATGCTTTATGTAGTCACATCCCACCTTGTGGCACTTAGGAAATCAGTATCACTTTACACCCATGCTATAAAGGACTCCCAGTTCTGCTAAGAAAAAACTGGAGTCTATTCCCTGCAGATCGATCGCTAGCTTTAGAAGTCACCATGCATCGATGCCGTGTGTGGGAAAAGCATAAAGCCTTTTCACTTCAAACAGTGGAAAGCCCATACTAGAACTCCCCTTGCTGACAGAAATGTCTGCACAACAGGAACCTCTCACAATTAAACAAGACCTGTGCCTCACAGTCTCTGGCATAAATGCTTCTGGCAGTAATAGCTGTCAACTGTCTCAACTAATGCTTAATGAAAATTTAAGTATGAATCTATTGCATTAAAGGAAATATAACTATACATATAAAATTAGCAAATCATAAAATTGCATCTACTAGGAAAATGTTTCAAATATCCTTAACACTTTTATAATTAAAACATGATAGATTATCTTGGTACACCAACACTTTCAGAATGTGGAAATTAACTGGGGGCACTCACTAACCTGGCCTCAAAATCCACTATTCATGTTGCACACACATTCAGCTGTCCTAATCTTTAAATCACTCCTCCATTATGACCCTGATGCACTCAGATACTAGAAGAATGTCCTTGGTTGTTTAAGATAAAGGGGACATACATATCAGATGCATTTCACACAGTCTCATCATCCATTCATATTAATACTCGACATGAAACAGACACAGGAGCAACTGCTGTCCTACAACTTCAAAGTGCGAAGTGAGTCTCTGTCTCCTGGGGAATCCTCCCCGCAGCATACTTTGAATGGACCCCTTCTGTACTGTTGAAGATTTTGCTATTTTCCTCCCTTGTCTGAATCTCCCGGAATGCTCTGGAAACCCCACTTTACTATGCATCTCAAACACATGCTAGGTTTTTAATTTGTTCCATTAATTTACTCTGATTTCTCTGATTTGGGAACCTCATCGAAGTTCTAACTACACCAAGAGGCACAGCATGAGACAAGGAAGGACCTGCACACACAGCATGGAGACTCCTGAGATCTTTCCCCTAAAGCTGTGCGCACCAAAACACCAACAGTGGGGCCATCCCAGCACAGAGTGCCCCAACTCAAGTCTCAGGGAGAAGACGAAAGGCAGATGGTGAGGACGATAATGTGGGTGACACGGGGCTGCTGTCTTTAAATGGTTTAGACTGAAGCAAAAGGGAAGGCTTCAGTGTGATGGGGCGAGCTGCAGACTCTGCGAGGGGCAGTTCTGGAGTCAGTCACAACCTTGGAAGTCTTGTTCACTCTGTCCTGCAGTATTTTTTCAGTTGATGCCAATGCCTCCATCGCTTCCCAGTTTTTCTCCCGAAGGTCCTAATCATTTTTAGAAAGAACGATTTCAGTTTATCCATTATTAAAAGGTTTCTCCTTTAACTTCATCAATATTTTGCACTGCATTTAAATGCTAGTTATTGCAAAATTATTTCAATGGGAAAATGTGTATTAGCAAAGAAATAATAATTATAATGTTTAGAAGTCTGAATGAGGAATAAGAAAGTCCACTTCTCATGTTTTAGTATGCACACCAATACGCCAGTTCTTCAACAGCTCACTGGGCACACTCACAAAGAAGAAAGCATTCCAGGGGAGCACACCAACCAGGACTACAGTTACGACTTCAAGTTCAAGCACTACAGCTAAGGACAGAGCAAACACACAGTCCTGCAAACACTTCTCATGGAATATTCAACAACGCCCAACATCAGCCTCACAGGACTTTACTAAGTAACATTTTTCCTGTAACTATTTTAGATTAAAATTAGCACATTTCTAATCTCTAGGAAGATTAGAACCTAGCCCTGTGTTCTCTGTATCTGGTACAGTCACACACCAGCAATCCAACACAAGTGAACCAGGCAGGTGTCTGAAGCAACTGAGACAGAGAAACCATAACACGTTCTCGTTAAGAAAAAACTGGGGCCATTTAAAAGTAAGCCTTGAAAAAAAACTCTTCCTTAGCAAATACAAACGAAGACAGGATGCTGTGATTCATCTTCAGTTAAGAATCCTAACATAAACAAAACTTAAAAGCCAATGATTACCATTTATTGCCAATTTAGATGCCAAATACTGTAGTTAACGCTACACGAATGCTCATTAATCCTTGCAATACTTTGTGAGATTTTTATTCCCACTTTATAGATAGGAAACCACAGCTCAAAGTTAAGAAATCTGGCCAAACGTATGCATGGGCTGAAGCTGCACCCTGCTGGCCTCCACTGTCCTGGCTCTTTACACAGACTTGAAATGAAGACCCACAGAGCTGCCGCCGCCATCGATATCGATGCCGTTGCCGCCATAGCCACCACCACCGCAGCTGTGCTGAGTGACCTAAACTATATTACTGTGCCCTCCTCACCTCAGAAACTAAGCAAACAAAGTTAGTTACAATGTTAGAACTGTATTGGAAAGTTCATAGCAAATTCCGTGGCTAAGTAATGCTGTTAGTAATTCATACTGCACAACACACACAGAGCAGTTCACATACCAGATTTTCATAAATTCAGGGTGCAGGAAAATGCCAACATGTTAGTTAGCAATTTAACACAAACGTTAAAAGATTTAAATTACATTGAAAAATACATATCTATTTATTACCAATATTCTATCATTAAATAACATTTTGATTTGTAGACAAATCAAACAAAAGACAAGCATATTTTTGTGTGAAAACACTTCCCTCACAAGAATACTTGGACTCTTCTAGTTACTACTATCTTTTGGTAAGAGAGATCTTATGAGAGGCTGCATCTACTCTTTGTCTGCTTGGTAAGGATGTACAGTCATGACTGTAGATAATGGCTGACTTAAAGAGTCAGCCATTCCCAACTTAGTATAAATCTATTCCAGTTCTAAGACCACCAGCAGACGTAATTACCAATATGAAAGGGTAGTTTACAGAAGGCTTTGCAAGCTTGGTCACAAAGACTGAAATGAATGTTTCTTTTAGTCTATCAGAAATAGACACACACACACACACACACACAGACACACACACATACACACACACACACACACACACACACACACACACAAATTAGTCCTGTTTAATAAAAAAGAAATGGCTTTGTTTTTAAATAACAGTACTGAAGACTTATTTTTCTAAACAGGTTTTAACATGAAGTCAATCATATTTTTATTTCAGAAAACCTTTAAAAGCTCCATTCTGCTAATTTTCATTATAAGAACTATCTTTTTACTACCAAAGCTGCGTTATAATAAAATGTTTACACTAGCACTGCCCCCAGATGCAAAGAAACCGAGAGTGCTCGCACAAAGCTCAGGAGATCTAAAGTAGACGTAGACACAAAGAAGACCCTGCCCGTCTTCAGCACCAACACTCTAACGGGACGTCTGGGGCTCAGTAGTGGCTTACATTGTTTTTCTTCCTTTGATGTTCAACAGCATTCTTCAAAGACTCTAACTCATTGCAGAGATCAGTTATTTCTTTCTCTTTTTCTGAAATTCTAAATCAGAATGTAAATATATTTTAGGTAAACAGCATCTAAAATAAACAGTAACATAACTTACATATTAGGTAAATAGTAATACCATTCAGATACCTACATATCATTATTTTTAAAAACAAAATAAAAACAGCAGGTGATAGTTTAAAATGTAATTATCGATCAGCTACTGTTTGCCATAGAAGAGCCCATCCTATAAATTCTTTTTTTTTCTTTTTTTTTTTTTTTTTTTTTCCGGAGCTGGGTACCGAACCCAGGGCCTTTAGCAAGCGCTCTACCACTGAGCTAAATCCCAACCCCCATCCTATAAATTCTTAATTTCAAAGGCAATTTTCCAGGCTAGCTCCTGTGGGCAGGGTTTGCCTCTATCATGCCTAAGCTCCTGCTTTCACTTCTCAGCACATGAAGCCCACACATGGCTCCTACAATACCAGCACTTGGATAGTGAGGTTATCACTCAAAGCTATCCTCACTACAGTGACCTCAAAGCCAGCCTGGGTTACGTAACTGTCTAAAAGGGATTGGGGGTGAGTTCAGTACAAAGACGGTCTTTACAAGCATTTATTTTAAGGTAATTAAATTAGTTATGAGTATCTGGTTCACTAAACCATCAGCATTATATTAAAGTCACCACCTGGTATTCACTTGGTTTTTTTGGTTTTTTGTTTTTTCCCGGAGCTGGGGACTGAACCCAGGGCCTTACTGAGCTAAATCCCCAACCCCTATTCACTTGTTTTTATCCAATCTTAGAATTCATGGCTTTGGTTTCTCTTTGTTTTTTTCCTTGTCCTATCTAATGCCTTAGTTATTTCCCAGAAATGCAGAAAGAAAAGGCAAAATTTCAAAATTCATTTGTGTTATACTTGAGTAGAATGTCCAGTCACAAACAGCGTTCTTAAGACTGTATATAAAGAACTGCCCAACAGGCAATCTGGTCCTTGAGCTTCAATGTTATCTGTCATATTTTGGAAATGAAGTGCTTCCTCACAGTGACTTGTGTGGTGGTGGTAGTGGTGCTGTCTTGAAATCGGTCGGAGAGCGCCCATATGGAAAATAACATTACTAGGGGAGGCCACTGGAGGGCTCTCATTCCCAGCCCAGATCCCCCAGGTGGCTTTCCTAACACCCTCTTCTCCCTGTTACAGCCCTGAGTCGGTAAAGCTAAGGACTGCCAAGCATCTTGTCAAGGAATAGATATAGTTAGGACAGTAATCCTACAGTTTGAAGATGAAAACTGGGGCTGGAGTGATAGCTCCTGGGTAAGAGCGCTGGCTGCTCTAGCAGACAACACAACCTGAGTTCCCAGCACCCAGGTCAGGCCAAGTACAACCCCTTCTACTCCACTTTCAGGGAACACAATATACTCTTCGGACTCAAAGGCAGGCACTGTATGCATATGGTGCACACACAGACAAAGCAGGCAAACATACATACACATAAACAAAAATAAAATAAAACCCACGTATACACAAAACAGGGTCACAAGACAAAAGTAGGACCTCTATGGTCTCTGAAGCAACTGTCAGCTTATTATAGAAAATGTTTGCACTCTTACTTCACACAGCCAAACTCAAGACTCAGCTGAGACAGCGAGCACCCTAGGCTACTAGATGGCCAAGCTTACAAACAGGCCGAGGTGCAAGAACACTTAGACTCCTGTCATCTACGATGTACTTAACACAGTCGGCATTTACTATTTTGAAACAAACTATAAGCAGAAATGATTTTTAATTCATAGCCTCTTAGAAAAATAAGAGGCCAACAAGAAGAAAATATTTCAGTTTCTTAAAAGATTTAAAATCTCTAAAGGAGAACCACAACAGCAAGTTTTCACAAAAATGCAGCCGTGGGACAGGCGAGGCTGCAACACAGATCCTGAGAGGGAGGAGAGCAAGCACAGGGCTGGGGCTGCACTGGCCTAAGTGAGGCCTTGGAAGTCAGCTCCACCCCTCACCTTTCGAGGAGGAAAGCAAGCCCCAGCCGTGCAACAGGCTGCACACTGGCTGGCAGCCCAGAGCACACGGACACGCCTACTGTGTCTGCACGAGCACGTGTGAGCACATGGCATTACTGTCTGAAGGGTAATTCAGTATTTAACTCCTTATAACAGCAAACTGGAATCAATGAATTACTTACACTGTTTGCAATTCTTCCTGAGAGGGAAAAGATGCCTATTAAAAGAGTTAAATATTAGTTCACAATAAAGGTTTCTAGAACATAAAAAAATTAAATTCTTCTTGGAATTAATCAACACCAAAGTTAAAAATATCATATACTTCATTATGTTATCACGCCTGACTTTAATAAAAATATATAATTTATAGTGTGTAATGAATAGTAAATCCAATTTTCGCTGTCCCTCTATAAAGTCTTTACTTAGTAAGAACTTACAAATTGTACTGTTTAGCATCAAGATGCTTCTTATACTGACTTCTAAAACTATAAAAATAAAATCAACAAATAAATTAAGAGCTGATTTTCTCACATCCAACCAAAAAAGTGTTGTTTTTTTTATAATATGCAAAGGCATACAGCTTTCATATATAGGATGTATACTATGGTGACTTAGGCAAACTCTAACTACCAGGAGCTGTTTGTCAACAGGGAGCCTTGATTGTTTCTCAAAATCCACTCTGGTCTACCCACACATGTTCACAAAAATGTCGAGCTAGGGCTTGAGACTTTGCTCAATGATAATACACTTGCCTAGAATACACAAGGTCCCTGGGTTCAACCTCCAAAATGCAAAAACGTGTATATCATATACACATGTCTTCTTAAACATGATATTAATGCTAGCACATTACTTATAGTACCTTATATTTCCTATATACAAGTTTCTTTCCAATTATTGATGTGTAAGGATAGAAGAAAGGCTGTTGACCTAGATTTAAATAGACCTCTACAAGACATTGGCTGACTTCCTAAGAAAAGCATTATGTAAGACAGGGAGAGCATATGCAAGCACACTAGCACGTGTGTGTATAACAGAGCTGTAAAACTAATCAAAGTACCCATGCAAATGTATGTATGTTACAACAGAGCTGGAACACTGATAGAGTACAGATGCACACATGTGTATGTTATAATGAAGCTGGAACATCTATCGGCGTATACATGCAACCACATGTACATTGTAACAGAGCTGAAACATTGATCAGGGCACATGTGTTCATAATGAAGCTGAAACACTGATCAGAGTACACACACTCTGTGTGTGTGTGTGTGTGTGTGTGTGTGTGTGTGTGTGTGTGTGTGAAGCAGAGCTGTAATTGATCAGAGCACACAGGCACACACACACACACACACACACACACACACACACACACACACACACACACACATATAATGGAGCTGGAACCTTAATCGGAAAACAAACCACACAAATGTGTATATAATAGAACCAGAACACTGATCAGAACACATATGCACACACACAATGTATAGAATAGAGCTGAAACATTAGTCAGAGCACACATACACACGTGATTATTAGTCCAGAGCACACTCTTGTCCATGTGCACAGAGAGTAGAACCACAACACTGGTCAAAGTACACACATGTATATAAGCAAGCTGGAACACTACTTGCACTATTTTATAAATTACACATTATTCTATCTTACACATTCCATAATAAATTGTTTTATAAGAAATTCGTTTAACAAAAGAACCACTGTTTTCTTTCCGGGAACACGTACGCATGACGAGCAGATGTAGACGGTAAAAGGCAGACACACGGAAGAACACCTACCTGTTGGTGGTTCTGATGATTGAGCTGCTCCACTTGGGACTTGAATAATTTATTTTCATCTTGTACTTCCTATTTAAACAAAAATTAAACATGAATACTGAGACTGAGATATGCATTTTTTTGCATTTTTATGCATTTTTAAATGTCATTCAGTCTAGAAATATTCCACAGTAGTAACAATTTTAAAGGCTGGATTAAGCCACATTAAGCCATATATGAGAGTAGTTGTATTCAGGTCTGGTCTTGACAGGTATGTGTTGGGAGAATGAACTGACGACACGTGTGTCTATGCAGAGTGGCGTGCATCTGGCAGGAAAGGGCTTCACGCCGCAGCATCTGTGCAGCCCTCCTCTCACCTAGTAACGTAACAGGCTCCAGAGAGGTGCAGCCACACTGAGACATCTGCTCCCACTAGTGACTGAACACCCTCAGGGGCAGGGCAGTGTGGCACTGACGGACAATTAGGAACCTGAGGTTAGAAGGCTACTCTCACAACTCTGAGGTGAATTACATATGAACTAAAACTATGTAAGAATTGTACTTAAAAAGAAAAAATTATTATGATCACAAAATAAGTATCCTTTACTCCTGCTTATGTCTGAGTAGAAAAGCAGATGGAATGCAGAGGAAGTCAAATTCACATAATTACATAAAACAGTCTTATAAATTAGGTTTTAAAAAGTCATCCCAGAAGAAAAACTGTAGAAAAAAATTAGAAGAGCAATTAACGTACAAATGACTTAAACATACTAAGAACCCTCCTCTTCCCTCAGCCTAAAGCAACAGAAAACAAGCCTTTTCCGAGATGACATCACGTGAGCACCTTAGCCAGTGTTGGGTGAGAAGGGGAAACAGGCCTGTGGGCAAGAATGTAGGTAAGGAAGAACATTCTCAAGGAGCAGGTCAGCATGGCCCAGCAAAGCTAACGGTAAATGTACTCAAGGGAGTAAGGGACTATGACACAGCCACTGCCACCCTAGAGTTTGTCCGCCGTGAGGCGGGAGCCAGGCTGCTTGAAGGTGCTGCATGTGGCTACAATCTGCTGCCCTTCAGGTCAACGTCCTGTGAGTGCTTTGAGTAGTAACTACATGACATGTAAGATCTGAGTTTCTCTTTGACCTGTTAATAGCTCAGAAAACAAAGCAAACTCGTATAAACCATTAACAAAATATTTAACTTCTAGGAAAGTGTAAGACAAATAGTATTCAAAATACGTATGTAAAGACAGCCACTGAGAGTATATTTCAGAACTGAAGAATAGACCTAAATATACTAGGCAACTTTACAGCTGGAATTGCTTAATACAGCAAGACCCACTAAAGGTAGCTGGGCATGGTGCCTCACGCCTTTAATTCCAACATTCAAGCTCAGAAGCAGTAGAACTGCAAGTCTGAGGTTAGGCTGGGTTCAAGGTCAGGCTGAGCTAGCATAACTAGACAAGGTCTCAAAAAACCTCAAAACCATAAGCTACTACTGTAGATAAAGGGTAGAACACTGAGTACACGAGGCCTTGGATTCCTAGGATTTGATCAGCACAAAACAAACCTTAGAAAGTAGAGGACAGCACATTTATAACACTAGAACTTTCTGAGTGCTTTCTCAAAAGACAGAACCAGTCTACCTAGCACACACCTTTGATAACAAGTGCACAGCCTACAAAAAAAGGGTCATGGTACACGGTTTCCAGGAGTTAAAACATTTCTAAAACAACCAAAGAAAATAATTCCTGCAATAATTAATTTTTAGTAGTCACTTACCTTTAACAGCTCTGCTTTCTTAGAAAGGTCACTCTTTGTATCCTTTAATATAGCTTCTATTCTCTTAATTTCATTGTCCTTTTCTTTCAATCTAGAATTTTTACAAAGACCTTACTTTACTAAAGTACATGAAAAAGAAAAAAAACCATACTCTGATATTATTCCTAATAAAGAGACATCACAAACAATGCCTATCAGCTATTTCTTCTTGTATTCTATCAAATTATAATTGGTTTTAAAAGACAGACTTTCTCACAGGGCAGTGGTGGGGCATGCCTTTAATCCTAGGCCAGCCAAGGCTAGACAGTGAGACCCTGTTGTTAAAAAGAAAACGACAAGACAGGCAGCACTCTGACTGCAGAGCCACCTCTCTCCAGCCCCTAAGGGGCAGTTCTCCAAACAAATTATCAATCAGTAACAAACATGCTGTCAAGAAAAACTTTCCCAGGGGTGGGTTGGGGGTTTACGGACGGGAAACCTGGAAAGGGGAAAACATTTGAAATGTAAATTTTAAAAATCCAATAAAAATAATGTTAAAAAAGAAAACCTTTCCTTGAGCCAGCAATGTAACTCATCAGGTGAGCAGCAGCACTCGCCACCAGGCCTGACAACCTTAATTCAATCTGTAGGCCAGCAAGGCGGAGCAAACCGACGCCCACAAACTGTCCTGCAGCCTACACACACACACACACACACACACACACACACACACACACACACACACACACACACACACAGTGCCTCAAACACTCATACATACACAGGCAAAAAATGTGTCTCAGAAACTTGGGTTTCCCATCTTTACTTTGTGTAGTTTAAGAAAAAAAGTCAGTGTTTGCTGACTGTGGTTTGCATGTGCTTGGCTGAAGAAGTGGCACTGTCAGGAGGTGTGGCCTTGTTGGAGTGTCACTGTGGGGACGAGCTCTGAGTCCCTCCTACTAGCTGCCTGAGAAACAGACAGACCTCTCCTAGAGGCTTCAGATCACCATGCAGAATTCTCATTCTCTTCTCCGGCACCGTGTCTGCCTGGACGCTGCCAGGCTCCTGCCATAAGGTCAATGGACTGACCCTCTGACCTGTCAGCCAGCCCCTCATAAGAGCTGCCCTTGGTCATGGTGTCTTCTCTCAGCAACAGGAACTCAGACACTGACCATGGTGGCTTATACCTGTACTCCCAGTGGTTGGGAGGAGGAGGTATAGGTTCAGGGTTAGTGTGAGGCCAGCCTGAGAGGAACCTAGTAAGTTCTAAGCCAGCCTGGGCAACAAAATGAGACTCTGTTTTTAAAAAAGGCTTTTGCAGAATTAAAAGCATACTGCTGTAGTGAGTGCCTGAGAAAACAGGCCTCTGTGGTGCTAACTGGTGATGTTCTTATCACTCAGCACAGAACTAACCTGATGAGATCCATGTTTTCGTTAAGCAAGTATAATTATACTATGTCCATGACTTGTTATGGCTGTGATTATCCCTGATTATATGGAAGTCAACTGATTTCCTCTTTATAGTAATTGAATAATTTGAAAAAAAAAGTCTGTATTTGCAGAAAAACTACTGGAGGAAATAGGCAAGTCTTTACATGTTCTAAAGCATCGAAAGTGAAGGGGTCTCTGCTTTATCACACAACAAACAGAAATTTCTCTTGTTTGTCTCTCCACTATAACTAATACTTAGCCATGAAGTCAACGGCCTTTTAGAGACCCATATAAGTGAATGGTCAGCACATTCTGACACGCTTCATCAAAATGCTAGTAAAAATATACTTACACATTTTCGAGTTCTTCAAATCGTGGTGTCGAACACACCTAACAAACAGATTCACGTTTTTAATGTTAGCATTAAAACACATCAGGTATTATAAACAGGGAGAGCCACCCAACCAGAAAATAAAAATATAGTTGGGCGGGAAATTTAAGACTAGGTTGCTTATTAAAAAAAATGAAATTCTTTCCCTTTTTGTCTTTGCCTGGTTTTTTGAAACAGGAGCTCATGATGTAGCTTAGACAGGCCTCAGGCCCACAGGGATCCTTTTACTTCAGCATCCCAAAATGAAAGAGTTTTCCTCATCGAACCTAACTATTAAAGTGTCTTTTGAAGAAGCACAGATAAACAGTTAAACATAAGCCTGGAGTGCACCTGACAGAGGAGGGAAAAGGAAGTGTGTGTACTACTAGCCGGACAACCAGCCATTAGACACGGTTAGACAGTGATAAAGTTTACTTGAACACCGATAACTAAACCATGGCACAAGAGACACAGACCTTCTTACTTTCTAGAGCACCACACAGAATGGCGACTGCTTAAAAAGCACACTGCCATCTGTTTACACTGGCCAATTATGCTGCACTACCTCCTGAACCAACACAAGCCTTCAAAGATTCGTTTTCTTCCTCAGTATCCTAAAAAGAACAGATGTGGACTGGTACTTGGAGATCAGAGCTGCTTTCCCCGAGTTTTGAGTGTCTCACCTGTGTGCACTTCTCTCTCCCTGTCAGGTCTTCTAAAGCAGCCTTCATACTGTCCACCTGTTCCTCCTTGCCTCTTAGTCTGACAAGACAGAAACATTTCACATGATTATAAAGAGCAAAGTGCTGAAGACCTGAAATATCTCAAGAGTTCTCTTACAGCCTAAGTCCACTGGACTACTCCAGAAATAAGTACTTCTACGCGTCATCTTTTTTTTTTTTTTTTCCCAGAGCTGGGAACCCGAACCCAGGGCCTTGCGCTTGCTAGGCAAGTGCTCTACCACTGAGCTAAATCCCCAACCTCTCTACGCGTCATCTTAATAGAAAGACAAACAAGATTTGAAACAGCGATTAAAGTCACCTATCACTGAACAGACACTGACTAAATTCCTGTAGCTCTACCCTATGCCGTCCCTTCTAGGCAGCATCAGTAACTCACAGCTCAGGGAAACGGCTTAGGTGTCAAACGCACAGCAGGTTTCACACGTCATTAATAAGCAAGAAGCAGCATGTTCAACTACAGCAGACTGAGAAATAAATCAAACAATGGTAGTTCTCATGCCCTCTCCTTCCCATGAAACAAACAAAAGTACCCTAGCAGTTGTCAAAATATAATGAGAACCAAAAGGACTTTTTAAAAACCTAAAATCTTTTGAAACAACTTGGTATTTTCCAGAACACTGAAATTAAATGTAAAAAAGCCATAATTTTCATTCAATTTAACTTGTAGGGAAGAGATATTTCTAGGAAAATGAAGCAAATGTCACTCACAGGTTCTGCAGCTCCTGGACTTGAGAAGTTACGGACAACTGAAAGACAAAGTACAGAGGAAGCAGTTCACTAGCCTCCCTTAACCGTATCGAGTTTTAGAGTGTGCACGTTTTCCAAAACATGAAAGCCCAAGCTGAACTGTTCGTGCCAAAGTGAGATGTGTTTGCCATTTCACCTCCTCTCTTTCTAGTGACAGTAAAAATAACAAGGAAGGGTCAAGGTTGGGAAGATGGTCTGCATAAGGTGGTATTTCTACAGGTGAGAACGGGAGGCTTCATTCAGTAACACCTGCACTACAGTGGTCTAATGTCTTCCTTAATTTCCTGTTTATGTATGTATCTACTTATGATGTTGTATGTCTTAAACGTGTGGGTGCACATGTGCATACAAATGTGCAGAGGCCAGAGGTTAATATTGTGGATCTAGACTCTTCCATTGTTCCTCACCTTATGTGTGTTAGGAGACAAGACCTCACTGAACCTGAAGCCCTCTGACCTGGCTAACCTAGCTGGCCAGTGAGGCCCTAAGCCCATCCTGTGTCTCCTCCCTCCCTGCTCAGGTTCCAGCTGCCTGCTGCCAGCTCTGCCCTTCACACAGGAACTGGGCATCTGAACCCCATGCTGGGACAGTGGGCACTCGCCCTGTTGAGCCCTCGCCTCAGCGCTCAGTAAGTCAGAGGCGATCTAGCATTTGTCCCGCTCCCTCTCAGCCTTGTTTCACAGGTCAGCTCTTTGAGGAGCCTCTTCTGAGGTATCAGTCACTGAGCACACTAGCTCCAACCCAGTCAGGGCTTTGATGAGGGCTGCAATCTTAATCCAATGGATGAACAAATCGTCTCTCCCATTTAAATGAAGACTTGTCAGACTAAATCTCATAAAACCCATCTACCGAATAAATCTGTCTACTTCTAAGATCTCCAAGGAAACTTATTTTTTCTGCAGTCACAGGATGAATACACTCTGTAACAACACATTCTGATCCATGCAGCTTGTGTTCTGTGTTCTGCATTTTTTAAACTGACTAAAATAAACATTAATAAAGAAAACTTTTTCTAGATAGGGGCTTAGTGAAAGGTTTAAAAACAAATATAAACAAATATACTTGTAGCAAACTACTAAAGAATTATTTTCTAAATAACAAGGGAAACAAGATTTTTAAGGCGCTCACAAATAACATATACACAAACACATCTGTCATGCTGTGGCTCTGGGATTTTTACCTGGTGAGCTTTTTCAAGCTGGGCATTTCCTATTTCTTCTTTTAGAATCTCTATTTCCTGTTTCAAAGCCTTGACAATGATAAAACAGACAAGATTGGACAATGGAAAACACACTGAGTCGACAAAGAATACAACATACAAACACATGAAATCAAATGGTTTAACTCAAGCTGATGAACAGAAAGGCCAGAGAGTGTTCCCTCCCCTAATACCTGAACAGTCTTCTCCTTATTAGCAACTTTGAGAAGTTCGACTTCTAGGAGCTCTTCCACAGACTTGATCTGTCCATCTTTCTCATGGATCCTTAAATAAAGAAATCAAGTGTTAACCTGACAAGAAATCGCTGAGATCCACGAACTGAGCATAAAGATAGCACACATCATGGATGTAAAGTGAGACAGTGACTCAACTTCAGACAAAAGCAGAGAAATACCCAAAGCTCCTGCTCCATGCAAATTTAATGAGCAACTACTAAGTCTGTGCATACGAGGAGTGCGGTGCACGTCAAAAGCACACAGCCAGTCTACAATTGAACCATGAATACCAACACTAGGAGGAACTGAGTTCCGTTCAATAACTGGATTACAGAATTCTAAGCTTACTATACAAGATGGCGTCAAAGCTGACAGGTACTTCAAGGGGAATACACATGCAGGAAACTGATCTCTGTGCAACATGAACTCATCTGTAATAGCTTCTACTAAACACAAAATTAACACTCTGATGCCACATAAAAATAGAATCAATTATGAAAATGGATTTTTAAAAAGATAAAGATAAAAATCTTTGAATTTTGGAAGCACAGCTAATCTCCCTTAGTCCACTGACCCCTGTGTGGTATACACTGATGTCTCAGCACTCAGGAAGGGGAGGACGGAGCGTCAGGACGTAAGACGCAGTCCCAGTACTCAGGAAAACCTTGGGAAGGCGGCATTAGAAGGGAGGGAGAGGAGGGGGAAGTGGGAAGAAGTAGAGAGAAGTGATGTGTGCAAGTTCTAGAGAGACAGACAGACGGATGGATGGATGGATGGGGTATAGTGTATGTCAGCTCTCCCAAATAAATGGTACACTCCATCTAATTATACTAAGAAAACAAGCCAAAATAAAAACCTAATTTATAACAATGTTATCACTTACACTTTCTTAAGATCTTCAATTAAAGACACAAAAGGAACCTAGAAACACACAAAAAAAGATGTACTATTTGTTACTTTTTAAAACTGTGTGACAGAAATAGAAATGCATAATCCCAAGTTTGTTAGGATAAAAATCAAAAACCCAGAAAAAGATTTTTTTTTTTTCCTTTTCTTTTTTTCCAGAGCTGGGGACTGAACCCAGGGCCTTGCGCTTCCTAGGCAAGCGCTCTACCACTGAGCTAAATCCCCAACACAAGAGATTTATTTTATGTATGTGAGTACACTGTAACTGTCTTCAGACACACCAGAAGAGGGCATTGGATCTGATTACAGATGGTTGTGAGCCACCATGTGGTTACTGGGAATTAAACTCAGGACCTCTGGGAGAGCAGCCAGTGCTCTTTTAACCAATGAGGCATCTCTCCAGCCCCCTCTAGATTTCATTAGTGTCATAATGGTGAAAAGGAATAGCATCTTGAAAGTAAGCAGGTGAGACTACCTGTAAGTCCAGGCAATAATCATTAGACAAATGTTCAAGTTATTTAATTATTAATTCTAACCAGGGGAGAAATTACTTCTAAGGAATTGCTTCATTTCACGTAGCCTTTTTTTTGCCATTGAGACTCAATTTGTATGTGTAGTCAAAACCTTTCATTACTGTATTTTTAAACAAGAAAGAATGGCCAGCATGGCGCTGTGCAAGCCTGATGGCCTGACTGAGTTCAATCCTACATAACTATGGAAGTAGAAGGCAGAGTCATTCCTAAGTTGTCCTGTGTCATCTACAGGACAGCCCATGGTACATGTGGACCTCATTCATCCTACACACAGCAACACAGTAATAAATGTTTAGAACGTAAAAAAAGAACATTGGGCTAAAGAGAAGGCTCAGGAGCTGAAATCACTCGATACTCTTTCAGAGGACCCAGGTGCAGTACCCAGCAAGCCACATCACAACTCACAATCATCTTCAAATTCCAGACCCAGGGAATTTGATGTCCTCTTCTGGTCTCTGTGGGCAACGTATGTATACGTGATACACAGGCATATATGCAGGAAAACATTCATACACATAACATATAAGTAAGTTTAAGTAGATAAAGAAAAACAAAAAGAATGAAATTTTATTTGGAGTAGTTCACAGAATGCCAAACCTAGCATACAAATAGTTTTGAACTGAATGCTACTCAAGTCAGTAATCATTCATTAATTAAGTTTAATTGAAAATTCAGCCTTGAAAAGAAACACCTTGGATGCCAGCTCCTCCCACTGTGAGAAGAACCGGTAGGATCAACACATACCAACACATACGCTACCTGATCCATCTGCTTAGCCTTTAACTCTTGAACTTCCTTCGTCAGACTTGAGTTTTCCGTTCTTATGGCCTTTTTTCAAAAACATAGAAGCACAACACACTTTTATTCCTGAAGCACTAGCTAGTTCAAATTAAGCTAGCCCACTCTTCCTCCCCTGCCCCTTTCCCTATAACCTTTATAATTAGTCAATCATTTTGTAACTCAATTATCACTAGACATTTCAACAGAAATGCTGACATCCTGAAAGACAGTCTGTCGTTTGTCGGTTAAGCCACAACAGTTATAAATTCAATTACAACTCTTAATTTACTTTCCCAAAAGGCAGTGTTACTTCAGAAAAGGCGGGCAGTGAGGATCACTGCTTACAATCTGAACATGGTTCCAGGAGGAACAGGCATGCTACCAACTATGACAGTCTCTACCTGACTGCGGCAGTGAACACTATAATCATCCTCACAGCTCCAATTTCCAAAGAACTATCATTTAAATCAAACGAAAACCATATAACTTAGACACAAGCACCCAGCTGTGGAAACAAGCCCCTGAAGCCTTTCCAGACTGACAGAGGAAGCACAAAGGCACAATGGACAAAATGCCTTACGTTCAGCTCCTCCTCCCTGGTGGCCACCTGAATGAGTCCAGTTTCTAGTAACTCTTCCACAGTCCTTAACTTCTCATCTTTTTCTTGAATGCTGTAATTATAAATTTAAAGCATACATATGAACGACTTGGTCAAGGTAAATATTATTCCTAAGTATTTTACATGGATCAATCCCTCTGTCCCCCATTTATTATGAAACCTTAATTCTAGAAAGCTTTCTCAGGATCTCAATCATGGAGTTAGAGTGAACTCAAGAGTAAGTAAAATCTGCACAGGTAATGTGTGGGCTGACTGCAGCCTGAACAAGTCAGTCACTGTCAAATGACACCCACAAACAATCCATAGGGTAACCCCGGCTGACCCACAGCCCACCAGGCTCTTGTCTAGCAGAAAGTACCAATAGTACTTTAAGAACCAGATTACTACCACTACCAATTCTGCTACCAAATTTGAGGGGAATGAATCACCAAATATAAAAAATTAAACTCTTACCACTTTTTCATTTGTTCCACCACATCTTTATTAGGCTAAAAACAAAAACATCAAGAAATGTTTAACTCTACCAAGTTTGCATAAGATAAAAATTAGTTTAGAAAAAGAACTCTGTGGAAAGAGTTTAGGATTCTAAATAGTCTCAAAATTTAGTCCTTACTTGAGAGAACTGCTTAAGTTTAATTTTTTTTTTATTCAAAAGAGAGCAAAAAGAACATCAACATACAAGAAACAAGAGGAAAATGGCACCAGCAAAACTGACTCACTCGTGCTGCAACTCTGAATTTAAGTCACCTACAAGACTCTGTAGTCACCTAGAAGACGGGAAAGTTTCTTCAAAAATACAAATTTTACAACTTTAAGGCATGAAGTCACGGGCTGGAGAGATGGTTCAATGGTTAAAGAGCATTTACTGTTCTTCCAGAGGTCCTGAGTTCAATTCCCAGCAACCACATGGTGGCTCACAACCATCTGTAATGGGATCTGATGCCCTCTTCTGGTGTGTCTGAAGACAGTGACAGTGTACTCATATACATAAAATAAATAGATAAATCTTTAAAAAAAAAAAAACATGAAGTCACAAAAGGCCTTATCCTTTTTTCAATTGATTTTCTCCTACACTGAAGTCCGATATAAAGATTTATTTATTTACTATATATGAGTACATTGTGGCTGTCCTCAGACACACCAGAAGAGGGCATCAGATTCCATTACAGGTGATTGTGAGTCACCATGTGGTTGCTGGGAATTGAACTCAGGACCTCTGGAAGAGCAGCCAGTGCTCTTAACCACTGAGCCATCTCTCCAGCCCTGAAGTCCAATATAAACACAATTGCATAAATCTTGTTTATAGTCCAATGGATTTCAAGCATGACGACATTATGAAAGTGCTACTAGACCAACACAGAGACTATATTAAAAGTGCCAGTGCACTGCAGAAGCAGGGACACG
Source organism: Rattus norvegicus (assembly GCF_021556685.1). NCBI lineage: Eukaryota > Metazoa > Chordata > Mammalia > Rodentia > Muridae > Rattus > Rattus norvegicus. The sequence continues at coordinate 24,934,855 of NC_141548.1, read as the reverse complement.
AATACAGCTCCTTATGAAGCACAGAAAACAACATGGAAACTGACCATGCCCTCCACCCTTGGCCCTAGAACCCCCCCCCCCCCCCCCGACCTGTGCTGACACACAGAATCACCAGGGTAACTGTAACTGGAAGCTAAGACTTTGTCCTCAGCATCCTAAGACCTTCAGACAGTTCAGTACTCTAGGTGTGGGTTCTTCTGGCCACACTTCATGAACCAATTTCCTATTCCTGTTATATTCTGATTTGTCTTACCCTGTCTCCTTTTAATCTTTTCTCAGAAAAAACCCTAAAGCTTCCGTTGTCAAATCTTCCGTCTTCCCAAGTCAAAGCTGGTCCTTCACTTCAATGCACACCTTGCAGTCCTCAGCTTCACTCATCTCAAACATCATCATGCCCGTACTCTGTGTCTGCAGATCACACACGGGTAGAGTGCCCCAATGAGGAAAACTGTCCCATCATAAAAAAGGAGCGAAGAAATTCCCAAAACATATTTCATCACCCTGACAGTATACAAATAACTCATATAGACGTTGCTTTTTTTTTTTTTTTTCTTTTTTCCGGAGCTGGGGACCGAACCCAGGGCCTTGTGCTTGCTGGGCAAGCGCTCTACCACTGAGCTAAATCCCCAACCCTAGATGTTGCTTTTTATAAACGTAAACGCTCATGCAGTTTTTAATCTGTATGTGCTTCGCATCTCAAAGCCCAGCTCACTGGTACCATCACTGTCTACTTGTCCTGTGCTTTCCACTCAAGCCTCTGCGTCTCTGACTCCTGAATCCCAGCGGCTGTTACCATGGTGACTTTTCTTAGATGTAGAGTACAGGTTTGTCCATTCCTTCAATGTTCCTCAGTGTTAGATCAGGGTCACAAGCCTTACACAACAAACCAAGCTTCCGAGTTAGACCTAGGAAACATTTCGCCGGCCCCTACACCCTACTCTGCACTGATGAAATATCTCGGATGTTCTGAATGTATGTCAATTCTGTGGCACACCACCAAGCTACTGAAGTTTGCTCTTAGCCAGAACTGCCCCTCGCTGTTTGGCAAATTGTTGGATAAATTGTCCCTGGTGTCACCCACCACTCTTCAAACAAAATCTAACTGCAAACATATACACAGTTCAAGAATTCAGATCATCACACTTTGCTACTTATCCACGTAGAATCAAGTCTCATTCACCTCCAGAGCCTCAGCAAAGAAGGAAATACCTAACGCAGACCCGACACACACTCGAACGCCATTTCCCTGCTGGTCACGTTTAGGTAAGTGCTCTGCTTCTTCAAATCGAAAACTGGCCGATGTTTTCCCTTTCCTACACCGTACCAACCTAATCCAATACTAGGACTTCTTCCAGGATGATAAACCTAAATCTTCATAATTCAGTATGATCAGGAAGAGGTGTCAGGCAAAGAGAAGCAATTTTCCACAATTTTTATTGAGTAACCCTGATGATAGACTAAGTCTACTGGAGCAAAAATAAAGGCATCCTGCGCTCAGCTATCAGGCCAGCACGCCATGTCCAGCCATGGGGTGTTTATGCTCATAAGCAGGGTCCTGCTGGTCTTCCTAAGGCATTATCCAGTGACCATCAAACCTGCACACGGTCGGCCTCCTTTCACTTGGTGTCAAGGACATTCTCACACCTGAGGACTCTGCTCTTTACTCTTCCTATACCTGAACAACCTGGCAACATTACCAGTTTCTGTTTTAGTAAGGTAATCATAATAAAAGCATATAGCAAGAGAGCTAAAATTTTTACATCACAAACCTGTTCTCTCGTAACTGTCATTAGGAACTCAAACTGCTCTATAGGAAAGAGGAGGTTAGAGAAAGACGGAAATGAAAAGGAAACGTAGGTACACTAACTTTTTCTCTGATTTCACCATCACTAACAAGAAAACGGTGACTACAGAAAAAGTCAAAGAGTAAGGCTGGCAAGATGGCCCCGGAAGTAGCCGTGCCTGTTGCCAAGGCTGATGACCAGAGTTGCAGCCTGGAGGACCCACACAGTGGAGGAAGAGAACGGACTCTAAACCACACTGCAGGCTGTCCTCTGACCTCCACACACCAAAAATATGTACATAATATAAGTAGCTAAAGGAACAATCAGAAGAAAAGTACAAAGTTTTTTGATTTGCTATGACAAAAGGTCTCAGGCACGACTCAAACCTATGTAAGTCATCCATGTGCCTTTTATTTTATTTTTCGTCCTAAATTAGAACACATTTAGGAATTACCCAATAGCAGGTCAAAATTAGTCCCAGAAAAAGGACTTTCCCATCTCCTTGATTTTTTTTCTTCTTGTTTAAAACTTGTTTATTATATAGAAGTACACTATACCTGTCTTCAGACACACCAGAAGAGGGCATCAGATCCCATTACAGATGGTTGTGAGCCACCATGTGGTTGCTGGGAATTGAACTCAGGACCTCTGGAAGAGCAGTCGGTGCTCTTAACCACTGAGCCATCTCTCCAGGCCCTCCTTGACTGTTTTAAGTAGAAAATTGTGTCTACAAAAATTTATTCAGAACATAAAAACTCTACGCCATACTACTGAAAGTCACTAACAGAACATCTAGCGTTTACAAAATATCACATAGATTATGTATCAAAAAAGGAAAAAAGGAGAATTTTTCAAAATAATTATTTCCACAAGTATGAGTGAAATTTTACGTAAAACAACAGAAGAGCATATTTCAAAGCATCACAGGCTCCAGAGGGGAAACGTTAGGCTAGTTTCTAGCAATTATGCAAGAGTGGAAAACGTAAGTATGGAAGAAAACAGAAGTTTACAAAGTTGTTTCCTTTTTTTCTATTGACAAACATTTTGTTAAAATGTTAAGTATTTTGATAAATATAACCAAATGCGTTTCGTTTTCATTTCCTTGTTTATATTTCATTTGAAGCCCTGTAAGATGAATGGGGTCTTAAAGGTTCAGATCTTTAGTCATAAGATGGTTCAATGGGTAGGGTGCTTGCCTTTATGACCTGATGGCCTGATCTTAATCCACAGAAACTGCATGGTGAACCCATACCAACAACGCACGCACGCAAATGCATGCATGCACACTCAGAGAGACACAGGAGCACACTCACGCACCCATGCACGCACACACGCACACACCCGCACACACCTTCTCCCTCCCTCCCTCCCTCCCTCTCTCACATACACACACAGATACAAACTCATGTACACTCTCCATCTCTCTCACACACACACCCCTATATAAATTAATGTTTTTAAAAATAAAATGAAATAGATTCAGATTTTCTCTTCAAATGCAGGCATATCCATATCCAGAGCCAAAAAAGTTAAAAACATTGAAATTGTTCTTCTTTAGAAGACCCTTATACTTTTAGACATTTGTTTTACCCACATAGAGGTAACTTTAAATTTGTTTTAGTTTATGTATTGAAATCTCTGGTAGTTAATACATAAAAACTGCATGCTATTTCTCCAGGTTAAGGATTAATAGACAAAGAAAAACTACCACACTTTATTAACCTAGTCCACCAAGGTACATGTCTGGAGAAAACATTTTTAACAGTAAAAGTTAATAACACTGGGCTGGAGAGATGGCTCAGGGGTTAAGAGCACTGACTGCTCTTCCAGAGGTCCTAAGTTCAATTCCCAGCACCCACACGGTGGCTCACAACCATCTGAAATGGGATCTGATGCCCTCTTCTGGTATGTCTGAAGACAGCTACAGTATACTCACATACATGAAATAAGTAAATAAATCTTAAAACAATAAATAAAAATACTGCCATCAAAACTGTTGCTAAAGGCTACAACAGACACTCAAGTTTCAAAGATGGTCGCTTGAACTTGGGTTCCAATAGCTTTTGGAGCGCTTTATCATTCGTAGTCTATATTGCAACAAAGGAGAATATTTACATTTTCTCCATGCTAGTTTACGCATATACAAAGTAATAAAAATTACACACAGTATTGCATTTCACAGAAGGGAAGGGGAAACAAGCTGACAAACTAAAGTTAACAAGTACTTCAAACAACAGCTCTTTACACCAATAATATACTTGTTGAATTGTGAATTTTAAAACCAAGAATGAAAGCATCTCTGAAGGACGTGCTGTCATTTCCAAAAGGTCTCTAAAACTTACTGAGGAAAACAAGCAGTTTATATTCTAACGGAGCATGCAACAGCAGAAATTATACACTGCCGTGTTCTAAAATTTCCTACATTGGTTTACTTATTTGTTGAGAGAGCATGTGTGATTTTGTATGTGCGAGTGGATGTGGATGTCAGAAAAAAGCTGTGGGAGGTGGTCCTCTCCTTCCATTACGTGGTTCCCAGAAATCACTCTCAGGAGGATTGGTAGGAAATAACTTTACCTGCAGAGCCATCTGGCCAGTCAGCTTTCTAACAGCGTGACTTGAAAGAATCATGTGAGAAAAATGTAAAGGCAACACGGTGGTAGTCCCAGGGAAAAGACACAACTAGATGTGGCTTACGAAGAAGTGCCAGTCAAGGCTGCTATAGCTTTACTGGCTTGCAAGGGTGAGTGAGTGAGTGCGTGAGTGAGTGGGTGGGTGAGCGAGCGTGCATGTGTGCGTATGCATATGTAATCATTATCATATATACGCACAATTAGAATATAGATATATATTCTTTGAAAATTATTTAGATGTAGGCTATGTGCAAAGCACTAGACTAAGCAATATATCCAAGTTTTGTTCAAATCTGAGAAATCCTTAAATAAAATCGTGGTGAGACTGAGGAGGAGGAGTTTGAAACCAACTTTGAGGCACACCTAAGTTTCAAACCATTCTTCTTTTCAAAAACCATACTGCCTGTAAGGGTAAGGTTCCAAAAACAGGTAGGTTTTTTTTTCCCTTTTCCTTGTTTTCTACAAAATGTTAATGAGAAGATTAACGCCTGCCTCTTCTCAGAGATGCAGAACTTTGAAGCATAAAGAGGACGGGGTGGTTAGAAGACACACCTAACTTTAAGCACACTCTCTCAATCGGCTGAGCTCCGCTCAGACCCTCTCGCACTTGGGCTGTTTCCACACGAGTGAGCGAACGAGAAACCTCACCTGCTCAGAGACCACGGCCTGCAGCTTCTGAACTTCTAGCTGTAACGCCTTATTCTGGTCATTCAGAATCTGGAAGAAAGAATCCCAAGTCACTACTTGCTAAGAAAGAAAAAGGCAATAATGTAATCATTTGAATGGATTTTTGAACAAGCAAGCCCACACTGTTGCTTTAGGTGTTCATAAAAGTCTGAAGAGTTCCATGGCCAGAGACATCCAGAGCTCACTGGACAGAGAGTAGCACTGCAGCAACAGTGAAGACAGCAATATCATCTACAGATGTAAAATACTGAAAAATGCCAAGGAGGCTGGAGAGATGGCTCAGCAGTTAAGAGCACTGGCTGCTCTTCCAGAGGCCCTGAGTTCAATTCCCAGGAACCTCATGGTGGCTCAGAACCATCTGTAATGGGATCTGATGCCCTTTTCTGGTGTGTCTGAGAACAGCTACACAGTACTCATATACATAAATAAATCTTAAAAAAATAAAATAAAAACAAAAAAATAAAAAATGCCAAGGAATGCTAGGGCAAAATCAATTTCAAAAATTTAAGATTAAATAAAGTACATTTAGGCAAAAAGTCTAAGAAAACTTCACTATTCACCTTAGACACCAAATAAACTAAGGAAATATTATTTCCAAATGACTATATTAAAACAACCCAGCACATTGAGCCTCGCTGTAATTAAGCTTAGGGCGTTGTTCTGGGCAAGCCGAGCTCATGCTCACACACCTTAAGCTCTTCCACTCTGCTGGCAACTTCGCGCTGCAGCTGCTCTTCAAGCAGTCTTATCTTATCATCCTTCACATGGACACTAGGAGAAGAGGAGGCTCCATTAACACTACTTCACATTCAATCCTCAGGGCTGTATGCACAAGCCTCAGGTGGAGTCTCACGGCACATGAACACACACGCACGCGTGTCTGTCTGCAGAGAATACATCACTCACCTCTTCTGCATCTTCTCCACCTCGTGGGCTGCAGCAGCCTGGACTCAGAATAAAAGGAGACTCTTATCATCTTAGGAAGCCATCCACGCTATTCCCTTCCTCATAAAAGCTTATATTTCCTACATCTGGATTAAAGCTGTAACAGACTCTATGGTATTCTGTGTTTTATTGTCCATTAGTTTTAACTTCTCAGAGGCCAATTTTCTCTAACAAAGGTTTTCCCTTTACACATTAAAATCTGAGCAGGTAACAGTCTCTACATCTCAGAAATGACCCAGGCACTGTACCATACATTAACTCCAACAGGAATCAGTGACATCTAAGTCTGTACATACGCCCTTGGTAACAACCCACAGCCAAACATAAGTAACCAGAATAGACGGTATTTATATACAGAAAACATAAGGAACCAATATAGACGGTATTTATATACAGAAAACATAAGGAACCAGTATAGATGGTATTTATATACAGAAAACGGGGCTCACACAGTCAGAAACAAAAACAAAGGCAAAAAACAAAACAAAAAATAAAAACAAGAAAGCACATCAAACTTCAGAGATAGATAAGCAAAAGTGACTTATTTACCTGCTCCTTAGCCAGGGCCTGCAATTTCTGCACTTCAGCCTTTAATAAGAAATTCACATTCTGTACATCCTAGAGCAAGGAAAAAAAAGTACAAGGGATTAAAAATATTTCATAAAATACAAACTGAACTTATGGCAAGGTATGTGTTCTGCTTAAGAGTTAAGTAACGGTCTCAAATAATGAACTTCGTAAAGAAAAAAAGTAATCAAATTTCTGTTATTTGGCACACTTCTGAAGTTGTTATGGAATGCATTATGGGTAGACCTTCTGGGTTTTTCCTTTTTAGAGCTGAAGAAGTATCCTTTACAGTTGAGAAAAAAGAAAGCACTTTCCATAGTTCTACAGTGTTGCTCTTCCTTCATACAAATACACACCGACTACAATCTTTAGGGTAACTCAACTGAGTCCCATAAAATACTACAGCAAGCGGTAGGACATACTGTACCTTAAGTTCCTGCTCCTTGCTTGCTAAGTGATCCTGTTCGCTTGCTAATGAGTCTTCAGTCTGCTTTAGCTGTTTGTCCTTTTCTGCAATCCTTCAAGAAAAGACATTTGTGCTTTTAATAAGCATTTCCAAACAACAGGATTTAAATATCTTACATGGAAAGGACCATCTTAACTAAATAAGTTTCTCGTATGATGGTACTTTCTCTCTCTAGAGACACTATTTAGTCTAATAGTATACTAGTAACTGTCACAAAGCATGAGCCCCAGAGAGACAGAGAGAGAGAGAGAGAGAGAGAGAGAGAGAGAGAGAGAGAGAGAGAGAGAGAGAGAGACAGAACAACTTGCAAAGTTTGCTCCCTCCTTCCAGTGTGTGAAAGCAGGACGCGTTTGGTCCATCAGGCTTGACAAAGAGCCTTTCTTTCCTACTAAAGCATTTTTACAGCCCAAAATATCCCCTATTTTATGCTCCACCTGTACTCTGGAGGCAAAGGCAGAAAGATAACCACAAAATCAAGGCCAGTCTAGACTACAGACTAAGGCCTCAAATCATAGATACACAGAGGAATAGACAGACAGACAGATCAATTATTTGAAACTTAAGTCAAAGAAGCTAATTTACATTGAAAAGTCTGGTATCAAAACCAGATTACAGGTCATCTGCACACAACTGACCCATATCTGTACAGTTTGAAACTATGCAAATGAGCGCATGCATATGAGCATACAGCCTACTGCCACAGGCTAGATACAGAAGAGCCAGGGTACAAAGCAGGCTCAAGCACTACTTTCTTTCCATCCATGACTCTGAAAACACAACTGCCTCTTCTACATAATTCCCAATGTCCCAAATGGAGGAAAGTTAGACAGCTCTTTCATAATGACAAAAACAAAGTGTAACATTCGGGACTAAACAGACATAGGCTAGAAGAAAAGAGCAAAATAGAATTTAGTTAGGATAACTTTCCAAACAGGTGAGAGTATGACATTAATTGTGTATTGTATCAAACAGGTATCATTAGTGGTTATCAGTTACAAGAGAAGTGTGGAGTAGCAAGCTTACACTTTATGTAATTCTTCTGCCAGAACTGAAGCAGAGGTCTGAGAAAGAAAAACATTATCAACATAAGAGCATTTGAGAACAAGCTTAAAAGCTGTACAATAATCACAGCAGAGCTTTACAAAGAGAGGGACACTGACATATATAAAGCTGTTAAAGACAGTCTGGCCTGCGGGGAGGGGCTACCGCTCTGAAAACATGTCTGTCTGAGCACCAACAGCACTATTAAGGAATTCCACATCACATCGCAGAATAATGACAAGCAACAAGTACATAAGAGACGGCCACAAAGGCCGTCTCTACCCCGTGCATCTCCTCCTCCGCAAACCTGTCTGAAAGGATCCCTTCATGATCAGACCATGAGGAGAACGCCGGTGCTGTCTTTCCACTGTCAAGTTCTCAGCTAATAAAGACTGGTAACTCACAAACACACAGCTCCATTTTGCTGAATTAGATGGTTCTCCCCCCCCCCCCCCCCCGCTAGTTTTACAGTATCATCTCTACAAAAAAACCACTATGCACAAAGCTTTGGGAGTTTGCACACTATAATTCACATTTAAAGTTAAAAATCACTTTTTATGTAAGAGCCAAATTTGGAATATGTGTAAGCACTGGGGGGAATGAGCTAATGAGTGCAGTGACCAGGAGGCCATTTGACTCCCTGGAGCTGGTGTTACAGGCAGTTGTGAATGGCCTGGTACAGGTGCTGGGAACTAAACTCTGGTTCTCTGGACGGGCAGCAGGCACACGTAACTACTGAGCCATCTCTGCAGTCGAGAGTCAAATGTCTAGTACTTGTTGCTATGAATGATTTTTAACGTTCAACTGAAATTGAAATTTATAGTATATGTATTTATGGAAACCTTCACATTTTTCTGAATGTTCTATTGTTTATTTTCTAAAGCCTATCAATCAATCAATCAATCAATCAAAGAAAGGAGCAGTGGAATCAAATGACAGGTCTTAGCATACTACCTTTTTAAACTCTGCAATGTTTGCCATTACCTAAACTGAATTCTACATTTCAAGCTGAATCTTCTGTGAATACAACCTGTGCACATGTGGGATTCCTGAACAAAGTCCATTTTCTGTGACAGAGCATCAATCCCGCCATCAGCCCTACCTACACACTTACACTGGCTATCCAACTGGTTTGTGACAGAGCTCAGAGCGTTTGCCCAGGACTACGTATTCTCACCTACCCCTCCTCATTACACCGGTTTGGGGTTCTTAGTGCTGCTCAACTATTATCTATACTATTTAGTGTTTGAAACTTTGGACCACTGCAAACTGATTCATTGACTCACCCCCAACTACTGAAAAGTTTGGCACTACAGCTGAGTTCAGGAAACTGTTTAAAAGGCTGGAAAGTTCTGACTAATGTAACCAGTTAGAAAGCACCATTACCTGAGCTGCTATCTGGGAATGGAATTGTTGAATCTGAGCTTTCAAGGCCTCATTTTGTTCCAAAATATCCTTTCATCAATAGGAAAAAAAGAGAGAACAAAGATGCCATTAATAAATATCCAAGAATACATGAACACAAAGATTTACGTAGTCTTGATATCTTTAAATTATCTTTATTTAAAGCAGCTAAGCATTCTTCTCTGAGTTCATCTACAAGGCAGACATTGAGGCTGTTTTACTGTCCCTGATCTTATCACATGAAGTCCTAAGGAAGTGGGTGAGTCGTCTTTAACACATGCTCAAAGATTAAATATTATTATTTACCACCATTAAGAATTAGGACATATGGGCTGGAGAGATGGCTCAGCGGTTAAGAGCACTGGTCCTGAGTTCAATTCCCAGCAACCACGTGGTGGCTCACAACCATCTGTAATGGGATCTGATGCCCTCTTCTGGTGTGTCTGAAGACAGCTATAGTTTACTTGTATACATTAAATAGATTAATTAAAAAAATAATTAGGACATACCACACTTACCCTAATTTCTTTTTCTTAATGATTTGAACACAGAAACAGAAATTTATTCAAAGTATTTAGACATAAGTTTTGGATTTTTCTTTAATTGTAATTTTTGAATTAAATTAAGATTAGACCACTTCCCCCCAACCTCTCCAACAGCTCATCTCCATCCCTCTCTAGTTCTTGGCTTTAGTTACTATTGTAGCACATGTAACACACAGATACCTGCACTTGGATCTGCATGGACTCCTCTTGGCTCGCCCGCTTCTGCTCTGACTCCATTAACTGCATTAGCCTTTGCTCCAACTGCTGCTTGGACACCAAGGTGTCCGTGAGCTTACTATGCAGGCTCTGGACTTCATTCTCTTTGGCCACAAATTTACTCTGTAAGTCTGTAGTAGACAAAAATACTGTACTTACAAAATGGCTCTTCCTTCCTCTACCCGATGCACCCTCAGTGCATGTGCTGCCCTCTCTGGAACACTGGCACTGATCCGTTGTCCCCTTCTGCACTCTCAGTGGCTCATCCTCTCTGTACAGCACCCACCACCTGTCTGATTCCTCTTGCCGTAAGAGCGAGACTCTGGACCACAGTCTGTAAGTCTCTCCGTGTCCAGAGCTGGGCCCAGGACGTAGCACAATACTGCCTATTCAGCAAGCATGGTTCTACCACTTCCTGAGAGCACTCTTTGTTTCCCTAAAGATACCCTAATAATTATGCTAACAAATTCCATGAAAATTCCTTGAACTCTGCTACAAGAGAGATGCCAAGAAATCTATTTTCTAAAAGCTGACATTTAAAATAGCATAATAATAATAATTTGAAATGAAGGATAATTTTTTTGTTTCCTTTCTTCCTATAGAACACACACACACACACACACACACACGCACGCACGCACGCACGCACGCACGCACACAAGTAATGAGAAAAAGTTTATTTATTAACTCAAATCACAATAAATGAAGACAACGTGTTTAATGACAACCATTAATTAAGTAGAAAAGAGGAAGGGATCCTGGGTTCGGTCCTCAGCTCCAAAAAAAAAAAAAAAGAAAAGAAAAGAGGAAGGGAAACCTAAATCAAAAGGTTAGTGACAGGAGAGTCATCACCCTGTCCCAAACTATGAGCAAGTCATAGGTCAGAGGGAACCTACTACCACAGAGAGAACTATGTAGCTGGGCATGTGTCTTAATATGTCCCTACCTTAATAAAGGCAAGTGCTCACATTTATAAGGAAATACAACTCAGGAAGAACTACTAAAAATTAAGCATGTAATAATGGACATATCTGGGACTAGAACTCACAGAAGCAAAACATCTATTACCAACAGTTAAAATTAAAACATTAAGTCATGCTATCAAAATCCTTGAGGAGAAATCATTTCTAACTTACAGCTCAACCTCCAGGTAAACCAATCTTACATGGTAAAAACCTTTTCAGAACTTAAAGCCTCCGTCCACAAATGCACTTCTAGGCATCCTCCTATGCGACCAGGACCAGCAGAACAGAACAAAGCATTCGCGTCCAGTGTAGGAGAGAAGGTGGCAGTGACAAAGAGCAAACAGGGCAGGGAGAAGTGAGCCTTAGGACTAGAGAGCAGCAAGCACTAGAGCATGAAGGCCACACCTCCAGGGGGCCATGAGGAAAGTCACACAATCCCTGCCTCCAGCAGTTAAGACGTTCAGGGATTGTGGAATAAGAAATGTTTAACATTAGGCAAAAATTTTTAAATAAAACAGCATCAAGTAAGGGAAAATCCAGTGGGAATCAGCTTCAGGAACTAAACAGCACACATAACGGATGAATTTAACATGCATCCTGGTCATGATGACAGAAAATGAGCACTGATGGAATGGAAGCACATTTAGAACATTTTAGAACACTGAGATACGGAGGAGAACCCAGATAACACTTTACTTTCTGTAACACAAAGTCAGTTTCTACCAAAAGGAAGCAATTCTTTACTATAGCCATCATCAGAATCAACCTGATGTCTATCAATAGATAGTGAGAATGTGGTACCTACGGAGTGTGTGTGCACACGTGCATGTGCGTGCATGTGTGTGTGAATAATGGAGTATATTACCCAGCTCTAAAGAAAAACGCAAGGCTGGAGAGATGGCTCAGTGGTTAAGAGCACTGGCTACTCTCCCAGAGGTCCTGCGTTCAATTCCCAGCAAACACATGGTGGCTCACAACCATCTGTGATGGGATCCAATGCCCTCTTCTGGTGTGTCTGAAGACAGCTACAGTGTACTCACATACATTAAATAAATAAATAAATAAATAAATCTTAAAAAAGAAAAATGCGATCACAACATTAAATCCCAGCATTCTGGAGACAGAGGCAGGGGGAATCTCTATGAGTTGGAGGATGTCCTGGTCTACAGGGCAAGTTCCAGGACAGCCAAACTACACAGAGAAACCCTGTCTAGGAAAACAAAACTATAAAACAGGGAGAAAGAGAGGGAGCAGGAAAGAGAAAATGAAAAAAGAAAAAAATAATTTAATGAAGTCCAAATCTCAGAAAGAAATAGACCGTGTATTTATTCTCTCACAGAGACTCCAGCCAATACTGCGTGCATACATGTAAAATACTGAGGCTCTAAAAAGGCATGATCCGTTAGAGCACACTATGCGGTAACCCAGTAAGAGTAAATAAAGGTACAGGAGCAGTTACAGGATGGAAAGATGGCCTAGCAGTTAGAACACTGGATGACACAGGGTTGGTTCCCAGTACCCACATAGAAGCTCACAGCCTTCTGTAACTCCAGTTCTGGGCGAATCCCATACCTCTTTCTGACTTCTTGGGGCACATATGCACACAATGCACATACACACATGCATACAAAATACTCATATACATAAGACGAAATAAACTTAAAACAACAGTTAAATAGCGCCATCTTATTTTCTAAAGCTATTTGGTTTATTCTGATAGCCTTCTAGCAAGATTCCTGTATTCCAGTCATAACAACATATAAAATGTTGCATATTTAAACAAGTTAAAGAACCTTAGCATAGGGGTTGGGGATTTAGCTCAGTGGTAGAGCGCTTGCCTAGGAAGCGCAAGGCCCTGGGTTCGGTCCCCAGCTCCGAAAAAAAGAACCAAAAAAAAAAAAAAAAAAAAAGAACCTTAGCATAAATACCACGTTTATAAAAAAAAAACAGAAGCTGTAAAGTATCCTGTGCTTATTTTGGTGTTGACCAAAAGGGATGACCAGAGGAAACCCAAGAGCTACCCATAGGATAAACGCTTATTCATCTACATGGAGTCACACTCAAGTTTAGAAAGATGTTCTGGCTAGAGTTTATGTCAAATCTAACACAAGGTTGGGTCATCTTAATCGAGAAGCTGCTTCCACAAGACTACAAGTACCAACAAGACCAAAGGTCAGCTACAGGGGAAACAGGGTCACAGCCATGCTCTCATGGGCCCGTTAGATGCTAATTTCCTGCAGTACCACTACGGACAAAGCCACAAGATTGCTTATTTTACACTATCTAACAAATGTTGAAGAAATAACATAATCTAAAAGGACAAAAATGTATTTTCCCTTGACTCTGCTGAATGCCAACTAATCTGTCCCCTCAGACAGCGGAGAGAGGCTGTGTCCATCTGTACAAACGCTTCCTCTACCTTGCTGTGCGGCCTCATGCTCTGCCGTCCTCTTCCTGATGTAACTCTGCACTTCTTCCCAACGCCTCTCGGCTTCTTGTAGTTGAACCTTGATATTTAAAAAGGAAAAAAAAAAAAAAAATCAGCCCCGACAAGACTCCAGCTGTAAAAAGAGAGCATTTCTTGTTGGCCACACCTATGTATCCTCCAGCTCGGGAACTCAGCTCTACAGACTGTTAGAGCACGAAGGACGGCTGCCCCATTCTTATCTGACCCACTAAGCTATCAGCCATTTTCATCAACTATTCTTGAGACCCTAAGCTATTAAGAGACAAGACAGTATCTATTGCTAAATCTCAGTGAGCACCTAAAATTTTACCTATTTTGAAATAAAAATATTGTAAAACACTAAGATTATTCATTGTGATGCCACTTATCACACTCATCCATTTGTGTCAGCAATAAATCCCCCAGAAACCCTAGTATTAAAGGAACAACACCGGCATCACTTTCACAAAGTATTGAACAAAACTTGAAAAAGAAAAAGAAAGAAAAAGCGAGTTACATTTTCTATAGGCAATTCTAAAGCTGTCTGGAACTGGCATCAAGGTAAACTCTGTATGAGTGTGGATGGGGGTAACAGTGAGGCTGCATATAACCTCTATAAATTGAACTATGCATTTTCAGAAAATCTTCCTCAGAAAAGGGAGGAACAGGTAGCTATCATCCCATCAACATGTAAGTTCCCAAGTTCATGAAAATGAGAGAGTGACTCTGCTCTGCTTTGGGCAGCCTGAGAACCTACATGTTTACCAGTAAGCATCTCAGCCGTCTCTGTTCGCCAAGGGTTCCAGGGGAAGCTGCTGGAGTGGCACTTGAGGGAGGTGTGGGGGAGGCTCGGGGGAGGCGCGGGGGAGGCGTGGCACCCATGCTGAGGAGGGCTCAATTTGACTTGACTGAGTTATCGAGGATAAAAGTAATGCTAGATTCCTTCCTAAAATTACTTTTGCCTTACACGGGTAGGCATGTATAAAAAAACACACACACAATAATTCTACCCTTCCTTGTCAATCACTTGGCTTCGTTTTTCTTCTCTCAGTCTGTAGCTCCAAATCCAGGCCTACAATCAATGCTTTGATCAAGGCATAACTTTGAGAACACAGAGCCCTTAGAATGTGGATCTGATGAAACTTCACACTAGATTCTCAGACCAACCCCCACACTGTTATGTCACAGAAGTGGGTATCATCATATTTACAAAATGGTACAGGGGGGCAGGCAGGCAGGCAGGAGGCTCACCTTCAACTGGGCGGCGGCTTGTTCAGCGTTCTTCTTCTGGACCCCCTCTTGCTGCAGCTTTCCTGTCTTCTCGTTCAGCTCGCTCACCAGCCTCCCACAGTCTTGGCGCAGCTTATTCAGCTCGGCGGACTGCCTGCAACGGTGACAAGATTAGGGGTCTGCACACACAGAGAACTCACGAGCATAACATATCCTGTGTTAAATATGCTAGAACCCCCTTACAGGCACATGTAAAGGAACATGACTAAGTAGGAATATTGTTGTTCCCAAGAGGACTCTAAAAATTCAAATGAGCGCAAGCTCTAAAAACTACTGCAGGGCTGAACGGCTGCCTAAGTGGGAAAGGGGGTGCAAGCTCAGAAACCTAAGTACCACCCCAAATTCCATGGTGGCAGGAGGGACCCCGGGCTGTAGCCTCCATATACACTCCACAGAACGAAACAGGAAAACACATACTGTGGCAAATACATGACAATAATAAAATAATTTTACATCTAAAAATCACTATGAAATATCAAGAAAAAAAATAGCTAACCAAATACTCAGCAGTATGAACAGATAGATGTTGCTGCTGTTAAACTGATTTAAAAACCTCCTAATATGGATGCCATAAAGTTCATCAGCTAAGAGCATTTGTTGCTTTTGCAAAAGGCCCACGTTCAGTCCTATTGCCCACATGTGACTCATAACCATCCTAATTCTAGTTCTAAAGAATCCGACACCTTTTGGCCCCCATAGACCCCAGGCGTACCTGTGGTACACGGGCATGAAAGGCAAAATACGCCAGACACATAAAATAAATCTTTACAAAAAACCAACACCCTCCTAATACCAATACCATTGTAACTGGACTTGGCCTGTTGTCCAGAGGAAGAGAGCATTTTTATTCTAATGAGGAAGCTTTTACTTCTTTATTGCAAATAATAACCCGTGCTTATTTGTCAAGGCTACTAGCGTCCTCGTGAACCACCCGGGCTCCACTTTTAGGCTCAAGACCATCCTTTTTAGCATCAGCATGGCAGCTGCTGTGAGAATGATGAGATCTAAGAAGAGCGAGGCTGGAGGAGGGCGGCTTCAGCACGTGTGTGCTACTTCACTGGCAACGCATGCCCAAGGGGCTTTGCAGTCTGCACTACTCAGAGTTCAGAGGATCTAGGTCCTGAAAAGTAACTCAAGATTGGCAGCAGATGGAGGAAGTCAAAGTTAAGCCAATCACTAAGCAACGCCTCCTTAGGACAGAGGTAAACGCTGTGTCATTTAGGTGACAAGGCGGCAAATGGACACATACTTGCTCTCCAGCTGGTTTGTGGTGTTACTGACAGCATCTCTCAGGATACCGTTTTCCTGCTTCAAATGAGCTATCTCTGCTTCCATTTGTTCCCGAACTTGCTCAAACTATTTTAAAAATATAAAAGATTTATTAGGAAGCAAAGATCAGCAAAGCCACCTTTAAGAGAAATTGCACTCTAATAAAGCATTACAAAAATGAAATACAACCCTTCTTTTCAGGTCACTATCAAAGAGACTTAAAGAACAAACGCTCGGAGCCCACCAGACATCACTCACATGCCTCTGAGGTAAGATGCCAACACAATGCAGAACTGAGGTGTCGGGTGGTGCTTACACCCAGTGCAGAGGCAGAACATGGCAGTGTCACACTCACAACACTTTTAAGGCTTTAAGTTGGATAAGGTGGCCCATACCTCTAATCCTAGCACATGGGAGGCAGAAACAGGGAGAGTCTGTGAGTTTTAAGGGTGGTCTGCTTTACATAGCAAGTTACAGACCACCCAGGACAACAAATGGGGACCCCATTCCCCTAAAAGTTTTAGCTATCCAAAGTTTAAACATTGTAAATATGCATAAACATTTATAAAGTTATAAATAAATTAAGCATAACTAACAGACAACATAAAATCTACTTGAAAATCATTCATGACCCTGGGTTGTTTTACCGTGCTAAGTAACATAAAATGAGATAAAATAGACCATCCAAGCCACTCTCTTCTTTACACACATCTGTCTGTCGTGTGCTATGTGTGCTGTGTGAGCATGCATGCATGTGTGCGCGTGTGTTCAGAGGAAACATTAAATTAGTTCTCTCTCCACCATGAGTCCCAAGAATTGAACTCGTCATCAATCAGGCTTGGCAACAAGCTCACCGAACCATATGGCTGGTTCCGCCATTTTCATGTGTACAAGGTTCAAAGGTATTAAACATATCCATTCTGCTATGCAACCATCATTACCATTCATAGTCACGAATATATAGTTAGCCACTGTATGTCAATGGCTCAACCTGCCATTAACATTAAACGTTAAACAAATGCACATGATTCCTCTCACTCTCCAAGACTCCGAACATACCTTCATCTGCATCTGCTGAGTTTCTTGGTAACTGACATGCATTTTATTTTGAAATATGTTATGTTCCTTTTCCAGGGTTCCAATCCGTTCTTTCATCCTTGCCATAACCACGCTGCTTCTTTCTTTCTCTGTCATCATTTCCTAGAATAGTAACCCAGGAAAGAAGTATATGAAGACCATGTTGTGACTCCAAAGCAGACAATGTTCCAACAGGAGCACAGCAGGAATGCTCCGTCAGGGCTTTGTACAAAGCAAAGTCAAAGGGTAAAGCGAAGAAGCCGAGAGCTTCCGCAGACCCTGCTCTCCACACGGTGTCTCATTTACAAACACTGATCAGACTGTTTCTATCTCAAATACATTTTTCAATTCAATCATTATAAAGGCTGTGAGCCTAAAATAAATCCTACATGCTAATGCAATTATAAGAAAAAACATTTTAAGCCAAAACAGTGATTATTTCTTACTCTTCTTTTGAATTCAGTGAAAAGACCAGGGGAGGTGTTAGAATAGGAACCAAAGACAGGCCTGTCTTTTAGAGGAAGAGACATGGTATGTCTAAAGCAGGGAAGAAGTTTAGAAATGGCTAAGTTAGAAAGCAAAGCTTTATCTTTCTAATTCAAATCTTAAAAGATACAAACTCCTGGAATAAATACTATCCAAGCAAGCAATTTTGATTACCTGAAGGTATGAATACATCCCTGCTTTAAGAAACTGTAACAAATTGAAGTTTTTACATAACTTATGAAATTATTTATATACTTATTTTCATAAGTATACATATTTCATATGTATACTTGAAAGCTGTTATACTGGTATACAAGACACTGAACAGTTAATTTTAAAGAGTTACACTAAATGTGCCATACTAAAGCCACTTATGTTGGCAACCATCTACAATCCCAGCATTGGAGGTACAGTTAGGGGGTCATTCTCAGCTGTACAGCCAGCTTTAGACCAGCCTGGGATAACTAAGACTCTACCAAAACTACAGGAAAAAAAGCACTGCACTTCATTTAACTCCATATAAACTCTGGTTAAACAGTGAATCTTATTTTGAGATAGTCAGATTTACTTTTTATGCAGCTACTTAACTTAGTTACCAAGTACACACATCCCCAGCATGCAGAACAGTGATATGTGGGTTGACGCAACCGAGAGCCACTAAAGGGTGTGCTCACAGCAAAACATCAAAAGGTGCCTTAACCTATCGTTTTAAATTTCAAAAAACAGCACTAAATGATGTTCCCATCAAAATATATTAAAGTTAATTACAAGGAAGCAGCTTATAGCTTCTTTTGTGCTTGCACCGACTTTTCTTACTAGTCAAGCTCACAGAAGACTTACACTGAGAGCCACGAATCCCTGGGGGGTACTGATGAGATCACACACACTTGTCTACACGACTCTACTAACGGAGGAAACACATCCTCTCCAGAGTTCCACGTCCATTCTCCCAGCTGACACAGATATTTTTACAAAGGTTTGTTTGGGGTTAGATTTTTACCCCTCAGACTAAAATGTCTAAGGTTTCAAAGAAGCAGAATTTAAAATTATAAATATTCATTATAAAACTTTTCAAACATAATGAAAGCTTCACATGAGTCACATAATTGGACGCTATGCTTCTTAGAAGAACAGATCCACATCGCGTCCATTTAAAACAAATTCTTGTTTTCTGAGTACAATAGTTTTGCTATTCTGGTTAGAATAATAAATATTTTTATTTTTTGTTATATCATGAATGATTACAAGTCTTTCATATGAAAATCCTAAAAGAAAGTTTTTATTCTATATAAATTTATTCTATAAAAAATTAAACTAAGGCACACGGTGCTTAAGCCTGTCACTGCTCCTGCCTCAGGAAGCGCGTCCCCGAACCTAAGGCTGTCTTCACCTGCGTCAACTGCTTACAGCGCTCCTTCGTGGCAGCAGCGTCTTCCTTCGTGGCAGTGAGCAGCCTCTCCTTCTCCTGAAGCTGATGCAGAAGGCCACTCAATTCTCCTTTATTCGACTACAATTGAGAAATCAGGACACAATGAGTATGATAAAATGACTCAATGAAACTGTGAGCATGAAACAGCTACTATAAAGAGCCCATGGGTCAACGGGAAGTACCACGTCTAAGGTAAAATGACTGCCACACGCTAGTCAAATAAAATCAGCTAAGTCACTCTACAGTAAACATTCTAAAATTAGTAGGGTACACAGCAGCGACTTTAACAAGTAGTATAGAATTAACACTTAAAAGCCCAAAAGTCAAAATGTCCCCCGTTACTTTTCCAAAGGATTAAGAGACTGAAATCACATGACCTCTCACCAAGAAGCAGGTATGTGTAATCTCAAAGCACAGGACAGGGAAAGCCAAGAGTAGTGGCAATTAAACATGGTGTCAACAACTGTCACAGCACACCGAGTGCCACCAGTGCCAGTTCTGTAAGGTCAGCAAGCACGATTCCCAAATGAACAAACAAAACACAACCACAACGCCCCATTTGCCGTGAGAAACAAATGCAGTTTCAGGCAAGAACTTTGTTAGAAGACAGTCTTACAGGCTATATGAAGGGAAGTAAAGACATTGCATCAGCCTTACTGTACTAAGAACACAGAAGCAGGGCTTGGGGGAGGGAGGCCCAAATGGAACTGAGGCCTCACTGCCTGAACAGCCAGCCCCAAGAATGACACTACCCACCCCACACAAAGACTGCAGGGAAGGCTCAGAAGAGCGAGGCTCCGTGCTGCTCCGTCAGGACAACTCCCTTCCCTCTCCCCATCCTCTGTGTATGGCAGCATTTCCATGTGCCGTACAACTCCTGCGACTCCTGCTGCCTCCATACTCTGCGGGTTCAAGGTGGCCCAGGCCTTGGCTGTCCCACTATCCTTCTTTAAACTTGTTGGCCACAGTTGTGTTTGAGTTTTCAAAAAGTCTCATGAAAACTTTACTTCCCAGGTTTTGTCAGATTAAAATCCTGAATTCTTGACTTTAGACTTGAATGACAATTTAGTAAGGTTAACATTATTCCCTTTCCTTCAATTATTTGTTTACTGTTCTCCACATAAACAAAGCCTGAACTTCACATTCTTGTCATACAGTTTGATCAAACTGTGCTCTCATAATACGGTGTTGCTCTGCTGGCTCTCTCCCTGCTGCCTCACGGCGGGCATGAGGGCGGTTAGAGGGACTGAACTCTACACACTGCAGCGCACACAGCGCACCTCTGCAGTCACCCTTGTCAAGTGAATTACATTCTCTAGAATGTCCCTGAAGGACCTGAAATTCCTGTGCCAGGCAAACATTAGCTCCCCCTTCACCTGTCTTCATTACCTTTTACACCTTAGTCCTTTTAAAAGAATAGAATGTCTAAGGGAAGAAAGAGTTAATTTTACTCATTTACTTAATGCCACTGTGTCCTTTTCTGCTTGGTTACAACTAGTCCATTAGACAATGTTACTTTTATTTCCACTTGGGAGTTTCACCGGCCCTAAATCAAATGCTACCCCTAATAACTACTTAACTTTTTCCTAGGCCTACCTTAACTAAAAAGCAAAGGAATTCTGACTCCCCAGTCAGTCAGTCGTCAAGGCTTCCCAAGTGCCTCCATCTCTAACTGTCCCCGAGAGTCAACAGCAGCATCCTCAGTAAGAACATGGGCACTTACAACAGATGTTTCACTCTGAAGGACAACAGCTAGGTATAGAATTACCTCAAGCCACTCCTGTGCTACAAACTTTTCCAAAACACCACAGTAACTAAAAACTCTTTAGAGACACTCACCTATCTATACTAAAGGAACCAAAGAACAAACTCCAATCAAGAATGCCAGGAAACTAGGCAGTGGGGGCACACACCTTCAATCCCAACACTCAGGCAGAGGCAAGTGAGTTCTGTGACTGAGGCCAGCTTGGTCTACAGATTGAGTTCCAATACAGCCAGGGCTACATGGAGAAACCCTGTCTCAAAAAAGCAATTTAAAACGCAGCAAAAACACCAAGAAAGTTCATTGCAACAGAGCAATCTAAGTTATAGCTAAAGTTAAAGGTATCTGCTGATTGCCTTAAAAACCTCACTTTTACAACCACAGTCTAGCTAGCATACAGCAATGTAAAATGTCAGACTTGCTGACCGTACTGTTAACATGCTCAGACGTATGGACAGGCTTTGAGTGCTGTGACAAGAAAAAGTCCATAGTTTCTGACAAAACAGTTCTAAAATAATTAGTTATCAAGTAAGGCACACTTGATACTGGCAAAGAGGAGAAAGAGGAGACTTGTGCTAGAAGAACCAGAAAAGAGCAAGTTTTAGTAAAATGCAGTGAAGGTTAAGAAAGATGTCACTAAACACAGCTACAAAGGGAAAAATACTGAAGAGAATACTAGGCTCCATGGAGAGAAAAGCACTAATGGTCCTAACAGTGAGTGGATAACTGATCTATATCTCGATGATCACCTCCCAGGCACAGAAGGCCGATGAGTGGGCTAAGGAAAACCCACACCAGAGGCCTGCAGGGACAGGTGATAACTTCAGATAAAATCCAACTGTGCTATCACACACCTAAGTAGGTACAGGAGGACAGCATGTACGTATGTGTGCACCATAACTGAAAATGAAGTTGAGCCAGCCATCTAACACCGACTGACTAGCAGATACCCGGCCATGGCTCACACAAGCCGGCACTTACGAAGTTGGCCCTTGTCTATATGACAAAGGACATGCAACGGGATGTAGTAAACCTGAACCGTAAAAACATTAGCTGCATGGGATTCATTTTTGAGGCGATTTATTTTACAGGCTTTTGATTTTGCTGGTTTTGGGGTTTGGGTGGGTTTTTTTATTTTTGTCAGACATGGCAGAGGGGAGTTATCCATAAAGAGTGATAGGGATGGGGTAAGATACTATTTCTCAGGATAGCCATCAACCTTGGGTTTTTTGGGGCAGGGTTTCTTTGTTCTGGGGCTCACTAACTCAGCTGGGCTGGCTAGCTAGCAGACTAGTGAGTACCACAAACCCTCCCCAGGGCTCTTCTGCCTCTATCTCCCCGGCACTAAGACTACAGGCGCATGTCACCGCACCCAGTGTTTTACATGAGTGTCTGGAGATCAGAAACAAGAGTACTAACCACTAAATGATGGTGGCAAGCCATGTACCCAGTGGCCAGTTCTAGGGATCAAATTCAGACTCTTGGGTTTGTGTATCAAGAACTGTATGGACTAAAGTTATCTCCCCAGCCAAAAACCATGTATCCTTGCAAAGAACATTACACACAAAGAGAAACTCTAACCCTGAACAAAAGGTCCTAGGGCCCTTCCAATGTGCAATCTTCCATTACAAAGTCTGCACTACCTGCTGTGTACCTAGAAATCATCTGCCGTTCCTTCAGCTAGACTGTGAGCTAAAGCAAAGCACGCTCCAACTCAGTCAGGATCCAATGACTGCAGAACATATTCTGCCCACCTTGAACAATTGGCAGCAGATGACTCGAAGAATGCTTGTCTAAACGAGTTCATAAATTAGCATAAATATATATGAAATAATTTCTAAAGCATTCCAGAACATTTAGATGTGGTTATAAGGGTATGAAGAACAGGAATGTAAATTAACTACTACAGCATGCCTCACATGGTAAACTTTTAGAAACTGGTCACAACTGCTTACCTTCTTCAAGGCCTCTTTTATCACTCCAGACTTTTCCTTCAGCAGGTCTACAACACAGAGAGCCTCATCTTCAGAAAACATCATCGTCTTCAAGGACAGAAGGAAATTTTTAAATTTCACTTCGGCATTTTCTTAATTGTAAACAAAAGGAGGGCAAAGTTAGCATTAGAGACACAAGCAATAATTTGAACAAACGTAAACATAAAAAAAAAAAAAAATCCCTGACCCATAAAGTCAATAAGCACAAGAAAACAGACTTTAAGTCAAGTAACAATAGCTACTTTAGTCAAGAGAAAAAAAAATAATGCTTATTGTCTATACCATGGAAAAATTACATTAGCTAAAAGTTTTCCAGGCAGCAGGGTACTAAACTACTACTACACTCTTATGGTTTATTCTTTTGACTTGTTTGTTTGGGAGTGGAGTACACAAGTCAGATGGTAACTTGTCTGAGACGGTTCGCTCCTGCCATGAGTGCCAAGACTTGAACCCACCCACGTCACCCAGCTTGGCACCAAGCACCCTCACCCCTACAGCATCTCACTAGTCCTCGAAGCATTTAGAAGATGCTGCACCTGCACCAGGTGTAGTCATGATATCCTCAGCTAACTTTATTATCCTGTCTGAGTAAACAAACTCCACACACGAGAAGTCAGTCTCGGGGAACTATAACAACACACCGGGCTTCCAAACAGATCGAACTCATGAAGCAGTTGTGATGTTTAACACTGTATGCACGGGGTTGGAGATTTAGCTCAGTGGTAGAGCACTTGCCTAGCAAGCGCAAGGCCCTGGGTTCAGTCCCCAGCTCCGGAAAAAAAAGAAAAAAAGAAAAAAAAAAAAAAAAAACCACTGTATGCATAACACATCTCTTAGCTTCCCTACTCTCATCCTCTAGGGATCCCTAGAGAAACTCCCTTTCTTCAAGAACTTCTCCCACACCCAA
Source organism: Rattus norvegicus (assembly GCF_021556685.1). Taxonomy (NCBI): domain Eukaryota; kingdom Metazoa; phylum Chordata; class Mammalia; order Rodentia; family Muridae; genus Rattus; species Rattus norvegicus. The sequence continues at coordinate 24,910,945 of NC_141548.1, read as the reverse complement.
AGCAGCCAGCCTAAGCCTTTTTTACACGTCAGCGGCACTACATGTTTTAAAAGATAATCTTGGGCACATGGAGAATAGAAACTCTGCCTTTTCTACTCAGTTCTTTAAGATACTTTAGGCTCATTAGTGTTTGCCTGCATGAGTATCTGTGTGAGGTAGCAGAGGCCTTAGAACCAGAGCCACAGAGAGCTGGGAATGGCCTGGTAAGGGCTGGGAACTGAACTTGGGTCCTCTAAAAGAACAGCCCATGCTCGTGGAGAATGAGTCATCTCTGTAACCCTTTACTCATGTTGATATAAACTTAAAATTGCTCTTCAATATACATTACAACAGTATCTCTTTATGTAGCCCCAGTTAGTATTGAGCTTAGAGCTCTTTCTCACAATCCAGAGTGTTACAAGTACAGGAATGTGCCCAGCTAAAACAGTCTATCATAGGGGCTATGGATCACTAGTTAAAAGCACTGGTTACTCCTCCAAAGGACCAAGGTTCAATTCCCAATACCCACATGCAGGCTCAAGGTCATCTGTAACTCCAGTTACTGGAGATCACATACCCTCTTTCTGGCAATTACAAATGTCTACATCACAGTTTATCACTGAAAGAAGTCAGGAGAAAAGCTGCTTACTGGCTTTGTCCCTATGGTTGTTCAGCCTTTCCTTTTTTGTTTTGTTTTTTTGTTTGTTTGTTTGTTTTTTGTTTTTTAAAGATGTATTATATAGAAGTACACTGTAGCTGTCTTCAGACACACCAGAGCGGGCATCAGATCCCATTACAGATGGTTGTGAGCCACCATGTGGTTGCTGGGAATTGAACTCAGGACCTCTGGAAGAGCAGTCAGTGCTCTTAACCACTGAGCCATCTCTCTAGCCCTCAGCCTGCTTTCTTAAATAACACAGCATTATCTGGCCAGGATGTTGCTGCCCACAGAAGGCTGGGCCTGCCTGCCTCTATCTCAGGAAGGCTCCCCATAAGCCAACTGAGACTAGCCTAGTGGCAGTATCTCTACAGGACACATCAACTCCTCTGCTCTTATGAAACACTAGGTTAAGAACAGAAGATGATGAATGGTATTTTCCTATTTCCATCCCTCAGCAAGAAGGCACCAAAATAGTTTATCTCGTGACTGTATTCTTAGAATGTCTGGTTTTTTTAAATGCTGTTTCAGTTGTCTACGTTAAGTTTCGGGGGCAGAAGGGGGTTGTTTTTGGTTTTTTTGGTTTAAGATTATGACAAAACTTTCGATCATTTCTGAATGTACTTTTATTATTTTGTACTACATATTTATATGAAACAACATTTTCAGCTCAGAAGATTTTAAAAAATCAAAATTATCAACCAACTCAGAAAAAGATAAGGATGTTCCGTAATACCAAATACTTAACATTTAATTCTTTGGTTTTTTTTAAAGATTTATTTATTTATTATATATAAGTACACTGTAGCTGTCTTCCGACACACCAGAGGAGGGCATCAGATCCCATTACAGATGGTTGTGAGCCACCATGTGGTTGCTGGGATTTGAACTCAGGACCTCTGGAAGAGTGGACCACTCAGTCACTCTTAGAGCAGACTCTTAGACCACTGAACCATCTCTCCAGCCAACATTTAGTTCTTTAAGTAAAAATAAACAAGCCTGAGCTGAAGAGATGGTTCAGCAATTAAGAGCAGTGGCTCCTCTATGAGAGGATCAGGGTTCAGTCCCTAGCAACATCATAGCAGTTCACAATTGTCTGTTAACTCCAGCGGATCTGAAATCCTCACCCAGACACACATGTAGACAAAACATCAAAGCACATAAAATTAAAACTAAATAAATCATAAAAAAACTTTTAAAAAATAAACAAGCCCACTCATCTCATTAGGATACAAATTTTCTTATAACTTTTAACTAACAAATGGTAAAATTATATGCACACCAAAGAATTGTTTTGAAACAAATTCCTTTATTAAAAATGTTTTCTGGTCATACCAATTTTTTTTTTCTTTTTTTTTTTTTTCGGAGCTGGGGACCGAACCCAGGGCCTTGCGCTCGCTAGGCAAGCGCTCTACCACTGAGCTAAATCCCCAACCCCTGGTCATACCAATTTTATAAACCTAGGATTGCATAAAAATTTCTCAAGCACGGGCTGGAGAGATGGCTCAGTGGTTAAGAGCACTGACTGCTCTTCCAGAGGTCCTGAGTTCAATTCCCAGCAACCACATGGTGGCTCACAACCATCTGTAATGAGATCTGATGCCCTCTTCTGGTGTGTCTGAAGACAGCTTCAGTGTACTTACATATAATATATAAATAAATAAATCTTTAAAAAAAAAATTCCTCGGGGGCTGGGGATTTAGCTCAGTGGTAGAGCGCTTGCCTAGGAAGCGCAAGGCCCTGGGTTCGGTCCCCAGCTCCGAAAAAAAAAAAAAAAAAAAAATTCCTCAAGCAAAATATGGTCAAGTGTTTAAAAGTTAAGAAGTCCTGGACTAGAGAACTACATAAGTCTTTTACCTCAAGGATTTTCATTGATTTTTCCAATACATTGATCTTATGAGAAAATGTACATCAGGCCAAGACTCAATATTTTATAACAATGCAGATCAGGAACATTTTGCAAACTACCTTTGTCAGTGTCAATCTTCAGCTTTTTTGTTCCCGATTTCTGGATTCCTTCTACTTGGTCAGGTTTAATCATATCAGTAACTCCTCTCTTATCCGTCATGAGACTTGAGTCAGCATTATCCACCGAAGGAACAGAAGCAGTGGCATGAGTGAGGGGCTCGTCCACCAAGACTGCAACTTAAGAACATAATTACTGAGTTGTTAAAACAAAGTAATTAAACAATATACAGGCACACTTACATTTAATTACAAATGCGGTGAGCCTAAAATTTCTTATTAGCTCAATTTAGTTTCAAGTTCCCACTTCACATTTAACATGATTTCTAAAGTATCAGCTTAATATTCTGAAATCATTTAAGTCATCTTAAATGGGTAGTGCATCATCTCTAACAGTAACTGTGAAGAATTCTACCTAAGTCTTGTTAAATCTTTCTGAGGTTGTCTTCTGTTCTGAGAAGAAATGTCACTGTGCACCCCAGGATGACCTGAACACGGGATCATCATGCCTCAGCCTTCAGAAAGATGAACTGTGATACAACACCAAGCCATGTCTCTGTCTGAACAGAAGCAAACCTCGTAAGTGGCACTGGACTCACTATGCAACCAGGATGACTCTAAATTCTGACGACCCAGGCATACACCTCCACGTCTGTTTCGGGAGTGCTGGGATTAAACCCACAGCTTCCTGTGCATTTTCCAGCATTTTAAATTCAGTTTCTTTCTATGTTAGCTACAAATTCTGTCATTTTTGCTCGCAATAGTTTCTCCTGCCAACAAACATGCCTTTAATTTCTACAGCACAGTTTAGGATGCTTAGCAAGAACACAGGAAGGGCTGGATGTGGTGGGACATGCCGTTAATCTCAGCACTCAGGAGGCAGAGACAGATGGACCTCTAAGTTTGAGGCCAGCTTGGTCTACAGAGTAAGTTCAGGAAAACCAAGGTTATACTGTCCCTGTCTTCAAGAAAAGAAAAAACATGGAGGGAACCCTACAGGTTTTGCTCCCAGTTTTGTGCTTTCTCCCAATGTGAGAAACTCTGCTAAGAGTTTGGAGTTAACAGGTGTCTATACTGAGATGGAAACCTTATTACAATCCTTTACAACCAACCTTCCAGACATGAGCATGCAGCTCAGTGGTAAAGCATTTACCTAGCATGCACGAGGCCCTGGCTTTGATCTTATGAAGCCTTTCCCATAAGGAGTTTTGTATTAATAAACCCTATGTCTTCTTAAAGTTGGTGACGTTTAATTGTATCAAATATATGCAGATAATACCATCTCATGACTTGTCTGATACATCATAATTTTAATGTAAACAAAATGTCATCATTTCTCTTTCCAAATTTAGTTTTCTAGCCACTGGGTGATATGACAGCCCAGCACTATTTGTAAAAACATTGCTGTCTAATCTCCATCAACTTATAGTCAAGCTTTCCCTGGAAAATTCTGAAATATATCAGACTGTTTTGTCACTTTTAACTGGATGCCTGCCATCAACACATGCAAATGTTATATAGGGAAAAATAAGAAATGCAGGGTAATGCAGATCTAACATATGTGAATTATTTTCAACTGATATTCTAAAAGCATGACTATTACATGCATTCTCTCATTTTTAAAAACTAACTTAAAAGTAGAAGCACAACTATAAAGAGGAGGAAAGAGACCAGGGGATAAGGACAGACTTTAGACATTGGGAAGGATGATCAAAGGGACAGAGAGATGTCTAGACAGATGTCTACATATAGGTATATGGAACGTCACAGTGAACATGTCACGTTAAGGCCATCCCTGGTCTGGAGATGCAGTTCAGTTGGGAGAGTGCTCATCTAGCAGGTGAAAAGCCCTGGGTTCAAACCTCAGCACCGCACCAAATCTGAACCATCCAGGCTTGGTAACTCACACCTGTACAGAGCACTGGGGAGCCAGAGGCAGGACAATCACAAGTTCAAAGTCATGCTCAAAGACAGGGTGAGTTAGAAGACAGCCCGAGCACCATAAGACAAAACACCAAAATAAATCACTTTTTAAAAAAAATTATTAGTGTGTCCAAATAACAGGTTAGTAATTGTAATAAAAAATAAGATGTCTGAAAAAATGTAAGTGTAAATATTTGGGGAATACTTGCATTCTATATAGCTTATACAAGCTTATTTTTCAAAGCTATGAATATTTACAACTATTCTAGCCTTTTAAAATTAGATTTAAACACAGCATTCCTGGCACATCTATCAGAGCAACGCGACTGTAGGGTCGCGGAGAATTCTAGCCGTGCATTAGCATCCCATGGTCACAGTGCACACAAAGGAGAAGTGAAGGAGCATGTGGGGTTCCAGAGCTGCTGGCCACTCGCTCTATAACCAGCATTCATAAAACACATGGTTACACAGCTCACCATTTTCTGTCTTTTGCTTCTTTGACAAGCCTTTCTTCTTTCCTGGTCCGCCTTCTTGTTTAGTTTCTTGATGGAAAAGTGATCCGTCTTGCTTTTGTGAGGGTGCCATCACCATTTCCACCTTTTTATCTAGTTCATCTTTATGAAATATAAGTGGGGGAGGTCATCACAGCAAACAATGAGCACACCAGAAAAGTTAATAATTTCTAAAATGCTTTGCCACAAAATGTTTAGTCTTATATTTAATCTGTCACTACAAACACCTCATCCCAGCTTTCTTTCTTACTCTACAGTATCAAATCTGTAATGTACGTGGCACTGTTCTCTCCTTTCAGAGCCATTCCCAGCCCACAGTATGGTTACCTATTGATTTAAAGATAAAAACCTTCCCTACGGGGTTGGGGATTTAGCTCAGTGGTAGAGCGCTTGCCTAGCAAGCACGAGGCCCTGAGTTCAGTCCCCAGCTCTGAAAAAAAAAACAAAAAAAAACAAAACAAAAAAAAAAACAACCTTCCCTACTGGTACAATTCCCACATTCCAGATCCATTCCTTTCTACAGACCACGAATTGCAGCCTATTTTTATCTTGCCCACTCCAATAAAGGATTAACTCAAAATTGGCCCAAATTTTACTGCAATAAAAAACTTTTTTTCCAACTGGGCATGATGGCACTGGAGGCAAAGGCAGGCGACCTCTGTGAATACAAGGCCATCATGGTCTAGAAGGCAAGTTCCTGGCCAGTCTGGGCTCCAATGGGAAAACAGTCTCAAAAGAATAATGGTGACGGGGTTGGGGATTTAGCTCAGTGGTAGAGCGCTTGCCTAGGAAGCGCAAGGCCCTGGGTTCGGTTCCCAGCTCCGAAAAAAAGAACCAAAAAAAAAAAAGAATAATGGTGACAAGAGAACACTTGGCTTCTATGCCTCTTTACATTCCTCTGGAGTTTCCTTTGTGGGCTGCTTACACAAGGTGCTGGCATTAATGAAGGTGGTTATTCTAAGGTTGTTCTTATGAGGAATTTAGAAATGGTCATAATTTAATAGGGAAGAATTAGCTAGATTGATTTGTACGCCCATAATCTCATTTGGTAACTAAGCTAAAGTCATATCTTTACTTTGGCATAGAACTTATTTGTTACGAAATCTTTAAAGTACAAGGCTTAGACCCAGTCCTGGAAACTACGATTATAAACTGTTTTTAGATGATTAGCAATTCAAGAGCCAGATAGCAAACTCATGGTTCTGAGTAATTAGAAGGGTGTTTTTGAGATAGTTCAAAGCCTAACAGTTAAGAAACACTTTGTGTAGATAGATAATCTTCAAAGGTGCAGAAGTCCACAGAATATGACACTTATGGACATTTCTTTATTAAAGATGATTGACTAGAGACCTGTCTGCTCCTGACAGCACCCCTTCTTGGATTCTAAGAAAAAAGTGAACTTCAATGGAGTTGCTCCAATTGTGGCAAGACACAGCCACTGGGCAAGAATTGCCTCAATTCATATTCAGACAAATACTGTCCAGAAAGGGACACATTATGCAGAATGGCCGACTAAATGATCTTTGCCAAGCCAGAATTATCAGCCATTCAAAATTCTGCATTACAAAGTCTGTCAGATGATCCTGGGCCAGAAGGCTGAAGACTGATGCGCAGACGTTTTGAGGAGTGAGGGACTGTCAGGTGATCACAGTCTCTATAAATTGGCTGAGTTTTAGAAGCTATGTTTTGTGCTTCTCGCTTCTCATAATTTCAGGTATTATTAGTCAATCTCAGATTTCTGACAGAGTTGAAGACTAATTAAGTCTCATAGCCTACCCAAGCTAATTAACTTTGAGAAAACAGTCATTTAGATGATTTTCAAATGGTAACAGTTGTGCACAGCTTACATTTGAGAGAAAAGGTTTTTTTGTTTTTTTTTTAAATTAAACAGAAAGGATGATGTGAAAGGTGATGTCATTATGCAGCAAGGCAGGCCCAAGATAAGGGGAAGCCTACCGCTGGATGAGAAGGAAGGGTAGGTAGAGAAAACATCTAGGAAGGAGGGAGGAGAGGAGAGACTCAAGATGGAGTCTACGGAGGAAGATGGTTCAGATTTAGGTGAACTAGATTGGTTTTATCTTGTCTAGGTGAGCAGTTTATATCTTTATCAATTGGCGGTGAATTTATTGTGTGATGAACTGTGGCTTGCATGTAAATCTAACTGCTAAATCACACGTCCCTCGGGAGTCAGCCTCCCACATGGCTAGGAGGCTGGTCTTGTCATCTTAACTTGTGCACCTCTCTGCCTTCTTCCTCTTCACACTACCACATTCTGCCCTGATTAACTCTGGGACACTGTCTAAACAGTCTTTCTGCCTACATGGAAATGCCCCATGGAATCTAGTCTCATAAATTCTCCCCAAGAACTCTTTCTAAGATGAAAATCTAATCAGAGGCTAGAGAGATGGCTCAGTAGGTATGAGCACTTTTTGCCCTCGCAGAGAACCTGGGTTCTGTTCCCAGGCTCACAATCATTTGTAACTCCAGTTCCAGGAAACCTGACACCCTCGTCTAGCCTCTGAGTGGTATACAAACAGACATGAAGCCAAATATTCATATTCATAGACACATAAAATAAAGATAAATCCTTAATATATATAATTTATAAAATATAAATACATATATTATACATAAAAATCAAATGCAAGCATCACCATTCCTCTACAGTATACCAGATAGATAGATAGGTAGATAGGTAGACAGACAGACAGACAGGACAGACCGATGAGCCTGACTCTATTAACCTGACTAAAATCTCCAATAGTAACTAATCTAAGTCCCATTTCCTACAGTGGCTCACACAAACCATCATGACCTTTTCATCTTTGTCCACTACACTCTTAATACTCTGGAGTATTAAGACTTAACACACCTCCCCTGGGCCCTAACGAGTAGTTTTCTGTCCACACAGGGTAAGACCAGTATTTACTTAGTAAAGTGTCTCAGCCCTAAAGACAGCTCAACACAGCCTCCTCTGTAAACCCTTCATCCACAAATTCCATCATGCTTTGGCTTCTGCATTTATATTACTTCTTCCATTTTATCACGGACCACACATTCTCCTTCCTAGCACATGCAATGTTCACTATTACTTCTCTGGAAGCATATGCAGTCATAACTGCAAGCAAGCCTTCTAGGTCCAATGTTATCCTTAACACGGTAAATAAGGAGACACAGGCCCTTCATACAATGCCCACTCTCTGCAGCTCTACATAGCACTTGTCATTTCTCAGAAACTTCCCACTATACACTTGTCCTCCGACATCCATAAGGGAAAGGGGTTCTAGAAACCACAAGAGCCTGAGACTCCCTTATAGAAAATGACACTGTCTCAATATAACCCACATACTTCTCCTGTATGCTTTAAACACCTCTAGATTAAATTTAATGTATGTAAAGTTGTACTGTACTGTATACAAAATGACAATTTTAACTGTCCATATTGAAAACATTCTTTCATATACTTTCAGACACAATTATTTTTCAAGTATTTTCTCTCCAATACTTATATATACATATATGTATGTACCTATATACATGGGTGCGTATACACACACACACACACACATATATACATGTACAACTAGCCAGCACTTTACCAAGCTTTAAAATTAATACCTGATACTGCATGCTCCAAGTGACCTCTGAAGTCCTGAGACCCAGATCATGTGACCTTTTTCTATGATTATGGCCTGTTATGCTAAGTTTCTACAGCTGCTATCTCATCTCAGAAGCCCCAGCGCTCCCAACGTGTAAATGTTTGAAAACTGAATCAAAAGTAAGGAACAATGTTTCACCTTTTCAACTCCTATCACAGTGATTACGAAGTGTTTATTAATATGTCACTGTCATTAACCACAACCCCTTAAGCTACCAACGTCAGGTTTATAAAATTCCAGCAAATCTTTTATATAGTTATAGATGAAATTTAAAGTGTTTCTTTCTGGTAATTTTTATCAGCAATTCATGCTAATGAAAGCAAACAGTGAGGTGAACAATCTGTCAGAGTCACTACATATAATCATGCAATGAGTTAAAAAGATCATATACCGCTTCCATTTTTAGACTTCTTCTGCCCTGCTTTCTTCTTCAAGGCAGCTGCTTCGGGGGGTGGGGCCGGCTGTTCTGTAACTAGGACAGGTTCTACTTTTTTGCCTGGAATCTTTGATGCATCACTTTCTTTGATGATATGTTCTTCGAGTGAAGGTTTTTGTTTCTTTTCCTTCTTCTTTCGTTCCCTGACACTGCTGGAAGTTTCTGCCACACTCAATGGAGCAGGTACAAACTGTTCATCCTCAACAGGTGAGGCATCAGATAATTTAAAGTCCTGAGGCACATGCTCAGAATCAGATTCATGAAGGGTCCCATTCTGGATTTCTTTCTTTTTATTCTTCTTCTTTTCTGCCTTCTTTTTATCTGCTTTCGTAGAAATCAACTTTTGTTCTCTTTTTTGTTTTGCAAGAACATCATCATATAATGTTTCTTTCATGAAAAGCCAGAAGAAAAGGAAAATGACAGTAATAACTACTGAAGGGATAAGGACAACGAAATACGTGGACTCGTGCAGCTCCATAGTCTCCTCTTAACGTGAACGTACGCAGACTCTATACAGGGGAGGCAACAAAGACAAACAGTCAATTCTATAAGTAAGTAAGTTGTTAGCACCCTGCTCTAGCACCCTGCTCTAGCACCCTGCTCTAGCACTTCAAATCTAATTCTATCTTACTCATGACACAAGTTAGCTGTTAAAGCATGGCTGTCGCCTACACCTGAACTATACTATACCAGGTAAACGGGTAGTTAGTGACAAGTGCAGCATATCCTTCCCTCCTTACAACACATGACGAGACCCTAAAAGGGGGAGGGGAGAGGGGAGGGTTACCCACCATTTTTCTGGCAGGTAAGAGGTGAAACAGAGTCATGATAACTACTGCTAAGAGCTGAACCCAGAACATCCCATCGTGCTCTACCATAGACCACCTACAACTCAGTTTTGGTGGTTGGTTTTGTTTTTTTTGTTTTTTTTTAAAGATTTCTTTATTTTATGTATGTGAGTACACTGTCACTCTCTTCAGACACACCAGAAGAAGGACTCAGATCCCATTACAGATAGTTGTTGAGCCACCATGTGGTTGCTGGGAATTGAACTCAGGACCTCTGGAAGAGCAGCCAGTGCTCTTAACCACTGAGTCATCTCTCCAGCACCCTGGTGCTTGTTTTAATACTTAGTTCCCCCTTTAAGTACATAGTGCTAATATATACTACTTACTACATGTGAAAATAAAGATGTATTAGCAATTACCAACACACTTTTGTCATTAAAAGTTGCAAACTTTTAAATTCAGTGGTGGTGCACACCTTTAATCCCAGCACTTAGAAGGCGGAGGCAAAGGCAGGTGGAGCTGAGTTCAAGGCTAGCCTGGTCTACACTGTAAGTTCCAAAATAGCCAAGGCTTCACAGAGAAACCCTGCCTCAAAAATAAAATAAAATGTGCCACCCTTTTAGAGGTGGTTAACACAACGGCTAGCAGCTTTATTCCTTCCTCGAATAAGCAGCCTGAAAAAAAAATGTAATGGGATACAGCAAGAATATGGAAATAAGTTAAAAAACAAAACCCACAATGATTTGACACAGCGTTTGACATTACAACATGAAATAGACGCTTTTCATAAATCCTGATGCTCACGCATGAGGCGACTCACATGCACAGTTATCTGTCTTCTACAAGGCTCTGCCTCAGCAGAAGCCCCTGAGATCTACGATCTGTGGTGACCCAGTGGCTGCTGGAAGGTACAGTCTGATTACCCGGCGGCAGCTGCCTCAAATACCACATGCCTCAACTCCAGAGTGTCTACAAAAGTTAAAGGAAAAGTGATCTGGGAGTTCAGATTTAAATATATATATGTATACACACACACATACACATATTATATGTGTATATACACATATATTTTTATATATACACACACGTATATTCTACATAGCAGTTTATAATTTTACGTTACCTCCCATATGTTGTGGAAAAAGGACAGCACGTGTAACACAGATATAAACTATAACCTATGACATACTTAAAACAAAGCAAACTGAAACAAGCAAATTAATTTGTGTACTTCTGAAAAGATGTATTCGTGTGTGTGTGTGTGTGTGTGTGTGTGTGTGTGTGTGTGTGTGTGTGGTTAAATACAGGTGTCCTCGATGGTCAGAAGCATCACATTTCCCAGAGGAGGACTACAGGTCTGCCTGTAATGTGGAGATCAAACTCGAGTCCTCTCCAAGAGCAAACACGTGCCTAACCACTGAACCACCTCCCCAGTCCCAACTTTTGCACATTTAATGAATAATAAACTGAAAAATATCTAAACTTTCTAATTAACAGTCTTGAGATAATTTTTTAAAAAGCCAAATTCTGAGGCTTAGGATGGCTCTATTGGTAGGCCCAGCAGGCATGAAGCCTTGGGGTTTGATCTCCAGCACTCCATAAAAACCAGGCCTGGTAATACAAACCCATAATCCCACCACCACTCTGGAGAAGGAGCCTGGAGCATCTTCCACTCAGTTACCCCAGCCACACAGTGAACTGAACAGCAGCCTGTCACACACATGGTCTTTATAAATACGTCACTGTTAAAGGGGGTGGTCTAGGAATGTACGCAGTGGGCAGAGTGCATTGTTGGCCTACCACACACGATTCCCAACAACTCATGAACGGGTACAGCAGCACACGACTCTACAATCCCAGCACTCAAGAAGTGGAGGCAGGATAGTAACAAGTTCACAACCACCCTCACCAAGTCAGAGGAAAGCATGAGGCCCTATCTCAACAGAAGAGAAAAACAAAACAAAAATCTACCTAAATGTGGAACCATTGTTCTTAGTTATTTTAAACTTCGCTTTAGCAGAAGGATTTTAACAAACTTGCAAAGTTTACAAGATGAAATAAAGGGACCTGGGACAATGTGGTGGCGCATACCTGCAATCCCGGCATTTGGGAGGCTGAGGAAGAAGGATCAAGAAGTGAAACCCCGGGGCTGGAGAGATGGCTCAGCGGTTAAGAGCACTGACTGCTCTTCCAGAGGTCATGAGTTCAATTCCCAGCAACCACATGGTGGCTCACAACCATCTGTAATGGGATCTGATGCCCTCTTCTGCTGTACATGAAGACAGCTACAGTGAACTCATATAAACAAATAAATCTTTTTAAAAAAAGACTTAAAAAAAAAAAGTGAGGGGTTGGGGATTTAGCTCAGCGGTAGAGCGCTTACCTAGCAAGTGCAAGGCCCTGGGCTCAGTCCCCAGCTCGGGGGGGGGGGGGGGGGGGGGGGTGTGAAACCCAACCTGGACTATGTAAGATTCTATCTCTAAATGAATAAGTGTGTGTGTGTGTGTGTGTAATAAAAGAGCTATTCATCGCTGTGCTAACTGCCAAGCCAAATGGGATATGACTATATCTGCTCATCATAAACAGCTTTAAGCTTATTAAAATCTACTCTGTCTTCCGATTAATCTATAGCTCATTTTAAATCACAGAGCATTCTTAATTCAAGTTATACCAGCAATGGCCTACATCTAAAATTGAAATGGAATCTGAAAACAAAATAGTTCAACAGACACAAGATTAATCTTTGTGACTAAAATTAACTTTTCCCCAAGCAATTTACTAAGGTACAATTTCACCAGTTCAAGGGGGAAACAAAACTCGTGCTAACTCAGCAGTTCTCGGCTAGTGGGGAGGGGTCAACCAACCCCTCACAGGGGTCGCCGAGGACCACCAGAAACAGATATTTACACTTCATAACAGCAGCCAAACTACAGTTATGAAGCAGCAATGAAAATAATTCATGGCTGGGACGCATCACGACATGAGAACTCTATGAAAGGGTAAAGGGTCTCAACACTAGGAAGGTGAAGACGCAGTGAGCCCTTTAGAACTGACCTTGTCTGATACCTCATCTAATCTGTATGTCAATTAAACACAATCGTTCTGTCTACACAAGTTAGCTACTGGTCAAGTGAAATGCTTTTAAAGTTCAGTGTTTTGTCTTTGTTGAGTCAGGAGAAAAATAAAGTTGGTACCCATTTCAAAGTTTTGCCTCAGGAAAACAAGCTGTACATAGCAGCAGACACTGACGCTAAAGAACAATCTGTACCTGAACACCTACACACAATGACGTCTAGATCCTTCCTCTGTGACCATACTAACCAAGGTCACCCAAACAGAAATGAAAGGCAACCAGTGCTCAAGGCTAAGAAACCCAACACAGACCAGAGGTCTGAAACTGTCCCTGGGGCTCTGCTCCGGTTCTCCTCAGTTTCTATGTCTGTCTGTAGATCTCACAGACGTGAAGGAATGGTGCTGCCTTCCACTGAATTTTCGTGGTTGTGGTAGTTGAGATAGCTCTGTTAGGAGGTGTGGCATTACTGGAGGAAGTGTGTTACTATGTAGACGGGCTCTGAGAGTTCCTAGTGCTCAAGCTCCCCCCAGTGTGAAAGAGAGAGCCCTCTCCTGGCTGCCTTCAGATCAAGAAACTCTGCTCTCTCTCCAGCACCACATCTGTCCATATACTGCAGTGCTTCCTGCCATGATGATGATGGACTGAACCTCTCAAACCTTTAAGTTGGCCTCAATTAAACATTGTCCCTTATAAGAGTTGCCTTAGTCATGGTGTCGTGATGTTTCTTCACAATGGGAACCAAAACTAAGATAATGGGGTTCCGCCAAAACTTCAACTTCCTTTTGCTTGTACTCGACATGGATCTCACTGTGTATGTAGAGGGCCCTAATCACAACTTTTTTTTGTTGTTGTTGTTTCTTTTTTTTTCGGAGCTGGGGACCGAACCCAGGGCCTTGCGCTTCCTAGGCAAGCACTCTACCACTGAGCTAAATCCCCAATCCCCCCTAATCACAACTTTAAGACACATAGCAGCACCAAATAAAAGCTGAAGACATAAAATGCTCAGCATCGAGGCCAACTCAGATTTAACTCAGATTTAACTACTAAGTACTTGCGGGTTCCTTATTTGACAGTTCTTGCCTGCATAGGTTTCCATCCCTACACCAGTTTAAACTGGGCATTCTAATATAAATGCAAAGCAAGCTTGGGTTACATAAGACTACCTAAAAATAAACAAAAAACTAAATACTATGACTTTTATACTTAAATTCTGTTCTAAAGTCAAAAATCCTAATTTTGTATGATTAATAAATTCAGTTACTAGAAATAACGAGAGAGCACAGTGAGAACCACTTGCCTTAAGATGTTAAGCTTTGACTTTAAAAAGGTTACAAAATGTTCAGTTCCATTTTGGTTACAGGTAAATAAGTATTTAATAAATAAGCATATATTTTACCCACTGATATACCTAAAACTCACATTGTATCTATAGGCAACAGTTATACATGAAGGGGGAAAGCTGGGAATAAGGGGCTGAGAACAAAATAAAAGGGAGAAAAGTAGAGAAGAAAAGGAACCTAGCCCATAATGGTAAGGAGGATTGAGACAAAGTTAACGCGGCTGTAGTTGACAAAAATCCCATCTTTACATTTTTTTTTTTTTTTTGCAGGGGTCATGCAGAAGGTCTCTGTATCGTTCCAATTTTAGTATACGTGCTGCCGAAGCGAGCACTCTTTACATTTTTCTAAGTCCACTGTATGCAGTGCAGTATGTCTGTCAAATTGGTAACAGAAAGACTATTAGAGGGTTCAGTCTGGGCTTGAACTTGGCAAAAGTGACCTACGTCCCCTTATTAGGCATGGATTATCAATTATCTTAATTATCTTAGTCTAATGTGAGTGCTGCCAGTGAGGGTAAACGATCAGAGTGCAGTGTGCGCAGGGTCACAAGCAGTCAAGCCTAGACTATGCACATCCCTCAAAAATGTATCAAATGCACTGACTAGATCTTTACTACAAAGAAAAAGTATTCCACTTTTGTTTACAAATAGTTCCCAGATTGTCTCAAGGGACAATCTCTAAGTAGGATCAAAGCCTTGAACCCTGCAGTACACCTAAGAACAGCACAGAGGACAGCCATCGACGGTGGAGCGCGCTCTGGCATGTGTGATTGCCAAAGAAGCCACAAAAAGAAAAAGGTGGAAAAATAAGATTCAAACGCTGGATCAACACACTCATCTATGTTATACTTATAAAACTAAGAATAATAAAAATTGTCTGCCCATAGCTGGAGAGAAAGCTCAGCCATTAAGAACACTGGCTGTTCTTCCAGAAAACGTCGGTTCAATTCCCAGCAACCACATGGTAGCTCACAAGTGTGTGTAACTCCAGCTCCAGAGGATCCGGCACCCTCACAGAGACACACAAGGAAGCAGAACATCAATGAACATAACAATAGATAATCTTTTCTAAAAGAAAGTCTAGGGCTTTGCTGTGAAAAAAGAAAAATCACAGGTCAGAAGGGATCCGTCACTCCTGGTAACAGAATGATAGCATTCGAAAACCTGCTTGCCCACTTATGGAAGGAAGCTGAAGAGCTCTCATCATATACTACTGAAGTTCAAATGAATGAATGAAGTTTGAATTCTGTCTTCTTCCTGGGATGCTCACTTGTTCCTGCATCTATTAGCATTTACACTTCTCTCACTCACACACAAACCTCCTTTTTTTGTACTTCGCTTAATAAAATCTTATCAGCTGACTGATTTAAAAGATCAGCTGGAAACCAGGCAATCGTACTGAATGGCTTTTTTATGTATAGGAATGCTCTGCTCTTCCTACACATGTGTTTCATGCACACCAGAAGAGGGCATCGGATCTCATTACAGATGGTTGTGAGTCACACGTGGGTTCTGTGAACTCTGGAAGAGCAGCCAATGCTCTTACCCAGTGAGCCACGTCTCCAGCCCAGGACAAATACCTTTAATGGCAGGGCAGGAGGCAGATGAATCTCCATTTCAAGGCCAGCCTGGTCTATAGAACAAGTTCCAGGACAGCCAGGGAAACCTTGGAGACAGAGAAACCTTGTCTTGAAAAAACAAAAGAGCAATTGGGAAAAAATTATCAAAACGCAAGACTAAACAAACTAAAAGTGGTCTTGCCCCCATTCTTGTGTATTCACAAAACAGCACAGGCAAGCCCAGCCCTGGGAGGTGATCATGTGTGCTGTGAGGAGGCAGGCTGAGCAAGCCATGAAGAACAGGCGGGAGGCCACTCCTCCACGACCTCTGCATCTGTCCCCGCCTCCAGGTTCCTGCCTCAAGTTCTGCTGACTTCCTTGAGAGGTGGAACTGCAGAGTGGCGAGGACCTGGGGCAGGTCTCACTCTCTCAGCACCTCTGACTCCGCCCCGCACTTCTCTACCACCACCACCCCACTTCAGTCTGCGGCCATCGTCAGCCTCAACTCTTCCGGATGCCTTGGGATTCTCTCCCTCCTGTCTATGAAAACTCCTCAACCAAACCTAGGCGAGGTCATAACTTCATTTTCATTCAAACATAAACCCTTTTCTCCCCACATAGAGTTTGATCATGGTATTTTACAACAGCAATAGAGACCCTTATAAGACAGATACTAACAAAAAGCAGTCAATATAAAAAAGTGACTGAATGAGCGCTTGCCTAGCAAGCGCAAGGCCCTGGGTTCGGTCCCCAGCTCCGAAAAAAAAAGAAAAGGGAAAAAAAAAAGTGACTGAATAAATATGAATTAGTATTTCCACAAAATAAAAATAAAAAGTATGGTGGTGGTGGTTCAGGCCTTTAATCCTAACACTTGAGAGGCAGAGGCAGATGAACCTCTGTGAATTAGTGGCTAGCCTGGTCTACAGAGCAAGTTCTAGACTACCATGGCTACACAGAGAAAATCTATCTCAAGGAAAGAAGGGAGGGAGGGATGGATGAAAGGGGGGAGGTAGAGAGGAAGGGAGGGAGGAAAATAATAAAAAGCAATCAAAAATTCAAAACTAATAAATGGTTAAAATAGGTTCAAGGGCAAAGGGACATGCCTAGAACACCCACACCAGGAGGGCTGATGCAGGTGCCGATGCGGCCAGCCTGGGGTAGAAAGTGAGTTCCTGTGTATCTCAAAGGACAGCCTTACCATACCTTCAATTAGAGGAGAAACTCAAACAATACAGGCACAAGTACTAGACTGCAACCACTTACAAGATAAGGTGATTCTGCAACTAAAAGGAGCACAAGATAATAACTTTATATATCCCAAGATTCCATAAATGAAAAACACCACTACACACACACACACACACACACACACACACACACACACACAGAGAGAGAGAGAGAGAGAGAGAGAGAACGTAAATTTTTCTTTTTTAATTAAAAAACCGAAACCAGCTGTGCAGTTCAAGATCAGTCTGAGCAACCTGTCTCAGAAAAACACCAATCAAGCAAAAGTTTGTGTAGCGCTAAAAGTCCCATATCCACAAAGCTGAATGGGAAGGGGAAGTTTCAAATAAATTCATACAAAGAGTTCCACTTTCAGAGGAAGCAGACAAAAGGAACAAAACAAAACAAACAAAACAAACGGCTTAAGAACAAAGTATCCGAGCAAGCCTGAAAGCCGAGAGAATGAATATCGAGGAAGCTCAGGCCTCAGAAATGCCAGGGCGAAGCAGCAAGGCTAGATTAAAGCTCAGCTCCAACCATTCTCCTCCTCTCCAAGCTGTCAGTGAAGGCCTGCAGTTAAGGATGGGGAGATAAGGAACTTCCATAAACCTCAGTGTTACCAAAGCCTAAAACCTGTGGGTCTCCTTTCAGCCTCCAGAGATTCACTGCTTACGCCTGGTTCCTGGGTAAGAATAAGGAACTGTCCCACATTCTCCAGTGAGCATGTAGCATATGAATGTGTGTCCTGATAGGCAATGTTCCCATTGAATCTCAGAAAATTACTGAAATTGCAAATACACTCCTTCAAAAGCTTAGTGGCAGCTTGCAGTCGCTGGATTCAAACACCAGTACCCCCTTGGAAAAAAGAAAGAAAATGGTAAAAGAGAAAAAGAAAGGAAATGTGGGCAAGTAGCCTCCCTTCTCCTCAGCAGTGGAGACTGTAGCCCTAGGCCTACTGTGAACAGTGCTCACGATGTGCTACCTTGAGCAACCCTGATCACTGGCATTCCCTCTTCTGCAAGGAGCTAAGTGTAGGAAAATGAAACCCAGACCTTTCCAAGGACTGGAAAATTCCAGGGTTTTGTGTTTTCTACTACCAACATTTCATTCTACTTTACAGAAACCAGAAACCAATATCAGAAGTGACAGATAATGCTTTTAGAATATAATCTATGGAAGGAAAATCAGAAAGCCCCTATTCTAAGAAACCTGGTTAGTCTAAATAAAAAGACACATATATGGATTAATGTTAAATGCCTTAAGTACAAATACTGAATGTGCATGTTTTGTCTTTGGTTAATTTGGGTTTTGGCTTTTTTGAAAGACAGTTGCATTATGTAGCTCTGGCTGTCCTGGAACTCACTATGTAAACTAGGCTAACCTTGAACTCAGAGATCCACCTGCCTCTTCTCTCCTCCCAGACCCCTTGAGTTGCTGGGATGAAAGGCAGATGCCACTAAGACTGACTAAGATGCATATGTCTTTTAAGTCCTCAGTTTTCTTTCTTTTTTTTTTTAAGATTTATTTATTTGTTATATGTAAATACACTGTAGCTGTCTTCAGACCCACCAGAAGAGGGCATTGGATCCTATTACAGATGGTTGTGAGCCACCATGTGGTTGCTGGGATTTGAACTCAGGACCCCTGGAAGAGCAATCGGTGCTCTTAACCACTGAGCCATCTCTCCAGCCCCAAGTCCTTTGTTTTAAGTAACTGTTTTAAAGTAACTTTTTAAATTAACCAGTGGTCTTAAATAAACAGAGTGAGTAACTCAGTCTCCACCACAGTACATTATTCCCTCTACCAAAAGGTTTCCAGAGGCTCCCTGCCACTCTCCTGTTCTCTGGAAGTTCCTAGCAAAGGAACAAACTAAAAGCTACATGTATCCAGAATGCAGTATCCACAAAGAAAAGGAACTGCAAAACACAGGCTTAATTCATTTGACAACTTCTTATTTAGCACCTATTATGAACCAGACATATTATGCCTTAAATGCATAGGTTAAACAAAGAAAAATCAGTTGTCATGGCATACATTGATAATCCCATACTGGGAGGAAGGTTGCAAATTCAGGATATGGGGTCAAGCCTCAATGTTGGGGGATGGGTAAATGATATGCATAGTCATGGAGCATGACTTTTTAGAGTCCTGGGAATGTTATATTTCCAATCAGAATCTCTACCAAAATTACTCTTTTTAACTGAAAGTTTGTCTTAATTCTTCAAATGTAAAAGCAATTAAAAGCCCATGGGAGTCAGGTGCACTGCTCAAGGGGCAGGGGCAGAAGCACAGGTCAGAGCTTTGCAGTCAGCCCCTCTTCTTTTTAGTAACAAGGTGTTTATCAATTTATCTTATAAACTTTAACTTTAAAATTTTCAAATAAAAAGATCAAATGGCAAAATTAACCAGAGCCAAAGTCTATATAACTTAATAAACTTCTATAGCTGGTATTGACATTTTAAAATGTTAGTTGTGAGTTTCACATTAAATTTTACCCTCTCAGTATCAAATATATTTTATGCACTTATCCACCATCAAAAACAAAAAAAAAAAGAAAATCTATGACAGAATTAGAACAAGAAAAGCAATTGGCCTTACGACCTCAATCATGCGTTATAACCAAAACTCATGTCACACCTGCACCCAGTCCTTCCTCACCCGTCTATTTAGCCTCTCTTGTTCTCTCTTCATGCTATGCTGTAGACACCTGCGTAGACACTAGTTTACATCTGTACAGTACATTTGTTTGGACTCCACTTATAAGAGAGAACCTTCAGCTTATTCCTCCCTGAGATAGAGGGACCTTGATTACCAGCATAAATTCCAAGTTTGTCCATTTTCCTGCAAATTTTTTGACATCATTTTTCTTTAGAGCTGAATGGTATTGTCCTTTATAGAGACCTAATTTTCACTGTGCCCTAATCCACTGATGGTCAACTAGGTCAATTCAAGTTCTTTGCTATAGTGAATGAACTTGGGGTTACAGATAGTCTCTATGGGAGAGACTGGACCCTTTCTTTTATAGGGGGAAAGGGAGACAGTTTAAAGGCTAAAGCTCACAACCCTTTTGATTTTTATTTTGGTCTGTCAGAGATCCACCTGCCTCTGCCTCAGGAGTGACTGAAGACACCACCATGACCAACAGCATTTTTAACTGAAAAGGCTTAAAAAGCAATTTAACACTGTCATCCATTTGACAAACCCTTGTAATTACTTGCCCTTCTAGACTTTAGAGATGGCTTAAGTTACTCAAATTCTTTGGTTCATGGCACCAAAGTTTCCCCCTTAAATTTCTATTTATAGGGAACATATAGTTCATAGTCTTAAACAAATTTCCCTATCCACACATAAATCATATCTTTTTCATCAGAACACACCAGACTCTGTTCCTTCGTTCTGAAGCAGCAATGATATAGGATGCAGCCCATTAATACATGAGCGGTCATTGTGACTTCTAGACAGTTACTTCTGGTTACTAGGGATAGCCTGGATTTGCCTTCAGAGGGCTTTAAAGCCACACACCTAAGAAGTTACTCTCAAACACCTGAACATTCCGTAAAGCTCTCTCTCCACCTCTACCTCCTGCATTTCCATAGTACACATGAGGTCAGATCCCTCAGCCAAACTCTCCTAGAACCACTGAGTTTACTATTTTTTTACAAATTATTGAAAAATCTTTTTAATTAAAAATTTGCCATAAAAAAATAGACATACAGGGGTTGAGGATTTAGCTCAGTGGTAGAGCGCTTGCCTAGCAAGCACAAGGCCCTGGGTTCGGTCCCCAGCTCCGAAAAAAAGAAAAGAAAAAAAAAATAGACATACAAATAAAAATACATAATTGAGGGCTAGAGGTGTCAAAAGTATATATGGGATTCTCAAGATTCTTGGTTTATCCCAGTGTGCCCCTGGAAAAACAATACATCCTCCAAAGAGTTCATGTAAAAGTCCAGCTAAAAATGACGGACAGTCAATCTTAACATGGGTCCTTTAGAAGTTAGCTTCAGAATTAGCCTTTGTTAGGTCTTTATAAAAAATAAAAAGATTAAAACCTACAAACTAGCAAGCCTGTAAACTGCTCAGGGTTGAGGGTTTTGTGTGGATTTTGATTTTGTTTAGGGGGAAACTATATCAAGAGAAAGAGACTGCTAATACTTAGGGAGGTCACAAAAATATACCAATGCAATAAAACAAGCCAATGGCTTTTCATAATGCTGACAATGAATCAAGAAAGGGTTATATACTAGGTATACTTTATGATACTAAAGTGTTTAATAAATACACTTGAGGAATTTTCCCGATATATTTGAGTGTGTGTCTCAGTAATGTAGAACACCTTATTCTCTAATGCACCTGATAATTGAGACATAAGTCTACTGAGGGCTACAAAATTGAGAGCCGTTTCTGACTCAGGGTTGGCATGGGAAAGGAACCTACATAATTAAGCCCAGCTATTTCGTCTAAGGCCTCTAGAAGAAAGGTGGAATGGGAAAGAGGCTTGTTTATCAAGCAATACATCAGATAGGAAAGTCTACCGCGGGACACACAGAATACAGGTCAGCCTGAGTGCTCCAGGGCAGCTCCTGGAAAGATTATCTCAGGTCTCATCACCAAATGCTTTTACTGGAGCCACTGCTGCCATTGCTTGCGGGTAAGGGGAAAGAAAAGACAAGTGCAACCTAATTGAGGCAGAAGGTCAAATCACGCCTAAGTCACCTGCTACACAAGAGAATGTCTGGTTCACCTTTGAGGGGCTCCTCTTTACCTGGGTGTGGAGAGGAAATTTCTCAAAACACTCCAAAACTTTGAACTGTTCAGCCGCAGCTTTTGAAGCTGCGCGTATTCACATAGATGCTTAAGAATCCATATCTGGCAGAAGCCACGCTGTTAGAATCCCGGTTTCCTCCTAGAAGGACCCGAAGACACTAAGCAGCGCACTTTTTAACCTAAACCGAGATGCAGCGGGACAAAGAAAGGGACGCTGCTCCTCCTTGCTCCGGTCTCGAAGGCCGAATTCGGCTTCCTTACCCCGAACGCGGCTAGATCCGGGACGTCCCAAATTCCATTGTTGGGCAACAAGGCGGACACACCCCTGGGAGAGAGGGAGAACTTCGCAGAATTCCCCCTAACTCTACAACCTGGTGGTGGGAGGGGCCGCACTCCGGGACAAGCGAGGGGCCATCCGCTCCAGCACCGCTCACATGTGGCCCACCCCGGGCCCAGGCGCCCGAGGCGTGGCGCTCCCTCCGGTCACCCTCTTCAGAGCCTTAATCCGCCCGCCAGCCCCGGGGCCTGCGAGCCGGGCTAAAAATAGGTTCCTCGGTCACCCCGCAGCCCGGTCGGGCCGACCTCGCCCTCAGAGGAGACGGCCCAAGAGCTCGGGCCACTCGCGGAGCTGGGGTCGGACCTGACGGCCGTGGGGAAATCGCCCAGCCGGAACCCTGGAGCCGGAACCTCCTCAGAGCGAGCCAGCGGCGGCGCGGCCTGGGCGGACGCTACACACTGCGACCCCCGGGCGGAGGCCTACCGGGCGAGCGCTCTCCCAACCCCTCGCCCCAGCGCACCGGAGTCCCCGGCCCTGCTCCTCACCCTGCGCAGCCGGGAACCAGGCCGGGACGACGCAGCGACGCGAGCTCTACCTCCGGGTCAGCGTGCTACGAGGCCCCGCCGCAGTAGCTCAGGTGCCGTCGCACCGCCCCGCAGGAAACGGGAGGCTTCGGGGCGGGGCGGCTCCGCACGTCCGGGCGTCGCGGCCAAAGGGACGCGGAGACCGGCCCCTTAAAGGGACAGGTCGGCGCAGCCGGCGGCCTGGAGATGCCCCGCGCTGTCCTGCAGAGACGCCACCCCTCAGCCTGGAAGTCCCTGAGGAATCCCTTCATCCACTCAGCCCTACTCTGCCTCTCCCAGTCAGCCTTGGTCTCACGTGACCCTCGCACAAAAGTACCACTTGGCCCCCGACACGGTTTAACCCTACTCCAAGTTGCAAGATATTGTGAGGCTGCAGTGCTGGTTGGCTGCTGGCCATTCCTTAGGCAAGGAAGGGTAAATAACTAGAAACTGCAGCGCTACGAGGGGTTGACCAGAATCCCTGCGTCTCTCTGCTCTTTGCTGTGAGGATGGAAGCTTTTTCTCCGGTGTTGCTTTTTAGTGTTTATTTTATTTTTTTATTAATCTGTCAGATAACACCAGTCACTACCCAGAACATATCTACAACATACTCTAAGCTCTCAAAAGTTACCAAATGACTGACACGCTTCTGAAGAGTGGGGTAGAGATGTAGAATCAGACTCACCATTACCCAGAGGCCATCCTTAAGGCTTTGAGCATCAAATAAGTCTCAACATTAACAGAGAATGTCCTTCTCTGGTTACAAAAGCGCTGCGCATCTATGAGTGTTCAAATGATTTCTGCCCAAGCTTTCCAGAGCTCTTCCAAAGCAGAAATGAAAACTGAAACCTATGTAGCAGCACCCCGATGAGGTGTTGAGAATTCCACCAGTGTCCAGTCACCACTTTCTCTATGGCGACATTCTCTCAGATTTTAATCCAAGGAGCTCGCTCTTTTTCCTTCTCCTAAGTATTACTCAGCACTCAGTAGCTCCAAGGCCAGCAAAACACTATTTCTGAGCTATTGTCTCCTGAGACTGTGATACTGTGAGTGCCAGAAGATTTGGCTTTGTTGGGAAGAGTGGCTATTAGTGGCTTAATACAAAGTGGAACTGTATCATTTCTGTAATGGCATTTAAAGTTTCTTGAATAGCTTACAAACAACTCTGTAATCGCGCCCCCGCCCCCCCCCCCACAAAAAAGTTTCCAGTTAGAATTACTTTTTTTTCTATCTGACTTTAGGAAAAGGACACCATCATTTACACACAAATGATACTTGGGTTCGTTTGTAAGTTAGACAGCAGCACGAGTCTTTAGGGAAACATTATCCAAATGTCTTATAGTCAGTACAGAAGTATAAAAGTACCAACCACTTCTATTCTGCATGAACTTTGACTTTTCAAAGGGAGGAGCAGCTGGATGGTTCATCCTTTATAAACTTTCTAATTGCTCACATCAAAACAAAAAGATTTACTAGAAATGTTGCACATGGCAAGCCCTATTGGGATTTAAGACCAACCCTTAAGTTTTGAAGTATAGTAAAATGTAACATAATTAACTATAGTTAACACATGTAATTAACCTAAGCTATAATTAACTATGACGGCTGCTCACTACCCACCGATGTTGCTGAAACCCACAACTAACTTGCTAAAAGGGATTAGCACTCAGCATCTGAGTTAGCTCTTAAAACAATCAAAAATTAAACCTTATTGAAAACTATAAGGTATAACGTGGCTACCTAAAGACTATTTCTCTCCCCCCCCCCCCCATTTGACAAAAGCATGGTTTACTGCTTTTAGCATGTAGCAATTTCCTTCCTTCTGGATTTTGGAAAAGATTTAAAGACATGCAATAAATTGAAAGATAAAGAGAAGTCTGTTCCTGTTTTGCCCATGTAGGCTTCCCAGACTCGGGGAGTTCTATAGAGATCTGAGTAACCTATGAGTAAGAAAGAGATTACTCTGGGAAGCCAGAGGTAGGCATAGAAGTAAAGCAGCTCACAGAACTGAGAGGGAGGATGTCAGGCCTGCCTTCATCTGAATAAGAGTAAGAAGGTTGTCAGAAACTCCAGCTGCAGATCTACAAGTAACCTGCTCTTAAACAAAGGAGCTGGTGCACAGATGGGGGCTAGTGCTGTACCCTTTCTTCTTAGGTAATCTTCTCAAGAATGCGGAATGCGAAGGCTTTTATAACAAAGAAGGTCACAGCCGGTTGCCACTCCTATGTCCCTATTGAATCTGGGAGGGCTCTCAGATGTGACAGAATTAACATTATGCCAAGTTTGGGGCCCACATCGTTCCACTCTCTTGGAGCCACTGATCTTAGAGCTCTAAGTTGCCTCTTAAGAAGTCCCACCCCTGGAGCTATGGTGGCACAAGCCCTTTAATCCCAGCTCCTGGGAGGCAGAGGCATGTGGATCTCTGAGGCCAGCCTGGCCTACAGAGAAAGTTCCAGGACTAAGGAGAGGAAACCAAAAACAAAAGAAACAAGGAAACTCCCCTCCATTGCTGAGAACCTTGAGACTAGATGTCGAGGAAAAGACTCAACTGGACCCCTAGTCTTTCAAGTAGCTTGCCCTTCCAAGATGCCATTGTCGAATGCACCCTCCATTCACCAGCGTTGGTTCAACAGTTTTAAGAGCTACCTTTTGGAAACGTCTATATATTGTTTGGGGAATGTCACACTTCTACGAAAAAATGAGGAGAGTCCAAGCTTTATTGCAAGTTGCTATTCTGTGAAGGCTATAAAATGATTTTTCTGGATGACAAGCCCCGTGTCACAGAGCTCTGACTGGCAGCCCCCTGGCATCCTAAGGGGCCTTCCTTCCTTCTATCAGTAACACTCCCCTGGCTCTCTTGTTCATATGCTCAGGCTGTCAGCGCTCCCTGCAGCTCTCTGCTCTCGTTCTCTCTCTCTAGCTCTCTCTGGCTCTCAGTTGTGTGAGAAGTACCCACTGATAGGTCATTTCTCCGCCAGTGAAATGGGCCAATTCAAGCCAGATTAGATTAGATTAAAGGCAGGTTTATTGAGAAGCTACTCTCCAGTGAGTCCACTGGCCCCAAGAATTGAGGGAAGTCGCCATGGGGTGGGGTGGGAGAGAGGAAAGATAGAGAAAAGGAGTACGTGAGGATCGAGACGCAGAGAGGAGGGAGAGAGGAAGGAGGGAGGGAGAGAGACAGAGACAGAGAGTGCACAATACTTCAGGGTTGGGACAGGACTTACCAGGTAGGGACTGGAGGATGCTTTGAGAACCTGGAGGCCAGGTCTGCTTTGATATGTAAAATATGCACCTCAGTACCTTGTCCCCCAGTGTCTGAAACTAAATATCCACTAGTGTGTTATCATTACCCATTTGATACCGGTCCCGGCAATTTGCTTCTGTACCCACAGCGGGGGTTCTGCAGCACTCCTCAGCAAAGTGACCAGTGACATTCCCAGCAACAAAGCACCTTAGAGTCATTTGGTGGAACCTCTCTGTCATGTGATACCACTGATTGTTTCTTGAAAAGCTCCTCAGGCTTTGACCTGTCACGTGACTTTTCTGAAATACAAGACAGCATAGCTTCTGAGATGGGAACCCACTTCCCAGCAGAAAGACTCATGCTATAGCTAAGGCCTGAAGTATTTACCAGAAGTAGCTAACACGAGGGATGGAGTGATGGGAAGTGGCTGTTAGAGACCCATTTCTGGTGATTGAGCAGGAGAGATCATGGCTTGCAGCACTGAAATTTTGCTGTACAGGAGCAAGATAAGCTCCAGAGCTGCCAATTGCAGTCAGAGAGTGCAAGAGACACAGACCCCTGAAGTCACTACAGGAGTAGGAGAGAGAGAGAGAGAGAGAGAGAGAGAGAGAGAGAGAGAGAGGAGAGAGAGAGGAGAGAGAGAGAGAGAGACACCCAGGGAATGTAAGGTGGAGTTTAATGGCACTTGAAGCCAGAAAGAGGCTTTCTGGGTTGTTAAACATGCTTCTTGTATCCCCTCTGCTTAAACAGCAATATGTACATAAGAATTGTAATGTCTCCAGCCACATTACAAGGAGTCCAAGACAGATAAAAGCTTATTCCAATGAGATCTGTGGCCTTTATGTAATACCGTAGCTGGCTAGCTGATGCTCGCACAGGAAGGCACGGTTCTAGAGCAGAGGTAGTAACTGTGGCTGCCAGCATGTCTCAAAGGGTTTCATGGCTGCCTTGGGCATTTCTACAAATCAGCTCTGTTTTTTTCTTTGTTTTTGTGGGATTCACTACATAACCCCCGATTGCTATCCAGTGTGTTGGCCCCCAAGTGCTGCTGTACAAGTGTGTACCACACTTTTTAAATAATATTAATACATATTCATGAATTTTATATTAAAGTTTGATTTTCACCTCAACATAGCTACTTATTTATATTACTCTATGCACACTGGCTTCTGTTCTCCCACTCCGGAGTACCACGTACAGATGTGCACTGGCTTCTGGAGTACCACGTACAGATGTGCACTGGCTTCTGGAGTACCACGTACAGATGTGCACTGGCTTCTGGAGTACCACGTACAGATGTGCACTGGCCTCTGTCCTCCCAGGCTAGAATACCACTGCTGTTTGCCCCCTCACACAATTCCCACTGTTTAAGTTCTATGTATCTGTTCTTCAGAAAATAATGGTAGATAAATCAGACAGAGACAACATACTGGCCACCCTGCATCCCATAAGCAAAAAACATTAAATACTTAAAATGAAGCATAAACTATGCCTTTAGGGGGAAAAAGAACACAAGAAAGTATGTTCAAAAAAAGTTTGTTTTGTTTTGTTTCTGAAACGGGGTTTCTCTGTATAGCCTTGGTTGTCCTAGAACTCATTCTATATACCAGGCTGGCCTCGAACTCATAAATCTGCCTACCTCTGCCTTCCAAGTCCTAGGATTAAAGGTGTGCACCACCACCACATATATGTTCAAAATCATAGAATAGCCAAACATTTAGCTATTAACAGTAAGAAGCAAAATAATTTAAGTACAAGATAAAATATTGAAAATCATACTTCATTAAAGTTAAGAATGTCTTCTTTTTCCTGAGCAGTGGAGACAAAGACTGTCTAATCTGGACAAGAAAAAGTAACTCTGGTTCTGGTGATAGATGATCTGAGTTCGTATACAAAATTCCCATCGGGTCATAAAATCTGTGAGGAATGACACATGGATTGGATTCAACAGACTTACAGGACACAGTGTCAACACAAAAGTCACTGTTTCTGTACACCAGCTATATACAACCCAGAACAAAGAGGCTTTATTTGTAATAACATAATAAAATATTTAGAAGTAAATTTAAGAGACTTTGCACTGAACACTACAAAACACTTCTTTAAAAAGTTAACTTTGGTTTGGTTTGGTTTGGTTTTCTGAGGTAGGGTCTCACTATCTAAACCAGGCTAGTTTTGAACTCACAGAGATTTGTGTCTGAGTGCTGGAATTAAACTTGTATACCACTACTTTGGACGCTGGGGAGAAATCTCTTACTCATCTCTACATCGTACTTGATCCTGGAACACCGACTAGGGGAAGTCAGGGAATAGAGGACAGACGCACAGACACAGTTAAGGAAAGCTGGGATGAGGTGGTGCATTGTGAGGAAGTTACATCTACTACTTCCTTAGTCAGCCTGTGTGTTAGGTACAGCTGGGGGAGGGGGTGTGGGGGCAGGGGAGTGGCTCAGTCTCCGAAGGAGGTCCCTGCAGGCCAGCAGTCTCAGGTTGTGAGCACCTTGGAGGAGGAAACTGTCATCGCTAGTTTTTATTCCCCATGAGTTAGTGGGTCTTGGACCTCAGAGGAAAGCCTTGCTATCCCTCTGAGCCTCGCCCGGGGAAGGGTTAGGGAAGGGTTTGCCACTCCTACAGGGCTGAGACCTGGTCTTTGCTGTGTCTGCGCCTGTGTCAATAGTACATAATCAGCACTCTGCTCCCTCAGGGTTCCCTCCCCTCCAAACAGTCGGGGCTGCGGTGGAACTCAGCAATACAGTGCTTGCCACGTGCACAAGACCCTTGGATCAATCTGCGGCACCAGAGAAAAACAGAACAAAACCCTGTGATCTTAAAACAGCAATACTTTCAATGTGAATTATGGAGGAGCCACAAACATTCAAATCAGGGCAAATCCACCATAAAGTTAACTCAAAATTAATCAAAGTGAGCCTATCAAAATCCTTATGGCCCTTTTTTCTCCAGATGTGAAAGACCAATCCTAAACTTTGTATGGAATTCAAGGGGCCTCCAGTCAAACAATCTTTTTAAAAAGATCAAAGTCAGAGGACTGACATGTTCAATTTTTAAACCCACTACAAAGTTTCAGCAGTCGAGACAGGAGTATGACCCTGGTGAAACAACGGATCAGTGGGGTAGCGTTGAAAGTCCATCTATACTTTAACACGTGTCATTGGGGAAAGATGTGCCTCTTCAGTAAAAAACGCTGGAATAACTAGATACCCACATACAAGAAAATAGATTCTGACCTTTACCTACACTGCTGTCGTATGTATTTGTCTGAATCTGGGAAATTCATAATTAAAAGAAACGCCTCGGAGTCCAGGGTCCAGGTTCGAGAGGTCAGTTTAGTTAGGGTTTCCATTGCCAGGAACAGACGCCATGCCCATGTAACTCTTTTTTGTTGTTGTTGTTGTTGTTTTTGTTTGTTTTTTTAAAGATTTATTTCTGTCTTCAGACACACCAGAAGAGGGCATCAGATCTCATTACAGATGGTTGTGAGTCACCATGTGGTTGCTGGGAATTGAACTCAGGACCTCTGGAAGAGCAGCCAGTGTTCTTAACCGCTGAGCCATCTCTCTAGCCACCCATTTAACTCTTATAAGACATTTCATTGGGACTGGCTTACAATTAAGAGGTTTAGTACACTGTCAGCAACCCCCAACCCAAGAGTTAACTCAAAATATACCAAAGACCTGAGTATAACATGTCAGGCTTGTTGTAGGAAGTACTTAATCCCAATACTGACTTTCTACCTGGCCTTTGACCATTTTGTTCCCAGATAAAAGACACACATAACCTTTATATTTATGATAAGCCTAATCAACACAAGAGCTGGGCAGATATCTGTCCTCTATGCTATTATGTCTATTTCCCAGCCAATAATCCCATTATATAACCTCCCCTGTTTTGTCTGATCTGCTCTGAACTCCAATTAGCTAGCCTACATGGCCATTATATTAAGATTCTTACCCCATGGGGGCTTTCTCCTCTCTCAGTCTTCCTTTCCTTTTTCCTTATGGTTCTCCTCTGACTCCCAAGTCCAGGAACCCTTACCCCTACCTATGTCTCTTCTTCCCAGCTATTGGCTGTTGGCACCTTTATTCACCAATCAGGGATGACTTGGGGTCACAGGGGGTGGGGGGAGGGAAGTAGGACATAGCCTCTCCTGGGTCTACATGCAGTCTCTGGGAGCAACAAGTATTTAGCATAGCAAAAGACCAAACCTCAACACAAGTTATCCAGTTCTTAGAAGAAAACATGGAGGCCAATCTCTATAATCTCATATTTCGCAATGATTCCTTAGACATAAGGACGAAGTACAGGGCTGGAGAGATGGCTCAGCGGTTAAGAGCACCCGACTGCTCTTCCAGAGGTCATGAGTTCAATTCCCAGCAACCACATGGTGGCTCACAACCATCTGTAAAAGAGATCCGATGTCCTCTTCTAGTTATCTGAAGACAGCTACAGTGTACTTATATATAATAAATAAATAAATCTTTAAAAAAAAAAAAAGGACGAAGTACAAGCAAGAAAAGAAGAATTAAGCTGGACATGGCAGCTCCTTCCTGTAATCCCAGCCCCTGGGAGACCCAGGCAAGGAATGAAGGATTCAGAGCCAGTCAGGTAGCTCAGTGAGTAAAAGCCTGATACCCTCAGTTCAACACCCCACAGGGGAAGGAGAGAACAGAGTTCCAAATATTATCCTCTGATCTCCACACACAGGCCACAGCACGTGAGTGTCTACTTTGAGCTCTCTCTCCTCCATCTCTGTCTCTCTGTATCTCTTCTTTCTCTGTCCCTCTGTCTCTGTTTCTGTCTCTGTCTCTGTTTCTCTCACACACACAATAATATATTTATTTATCTATATATTTATATATACACATTAGTGTTTTGCCTGTGTGAGGGTGTCAGTCCCCCCACCCCACCCCAAACAGGAGTTAGAGACAGCTGTAAGTGGCCATGTGGGTTTTCTGGAAGAGGAGCTGGTACTGTTAACCAGCCACTTTTCAGTCTCACAAAACAGCATTTTTAAAAACTGTTCAAAATCATGTTTGGCTACACAGTGAGTTCAAGATTTGTCTGAGCTATAGAAGATGCTGTCTGGAGAAAGGAAAGAGATGGGGAAGTAAGGAAAGGAAGGGAAGAAGGAAGAAGGAAGGAAGAGAGGGAGGGAGGGAAGGAGAAAAGAAAGGAAGGAAGACAGGTTAATTGAACCCTAAAACGAAGCCACACTTCCTAATAATACCACTCCCTATGGGCCTATGCAGGCCATTTTTATTCAAACCATCACAGGTGGTTTACTGATTTAGTCAGTTTATTAAAATAACTGACAGGCATCTGCAATGTGGACCTCCCCTCCTGGCTCAGTACTGACAGACACGGTCTGCTTCATGGTCTCGGGACTGGTCAGTCTGAATTTTAAAGATCACATAGTGGTGACTCACAGAATTTGAATTACCCTTACCAGAAGCAATGGGAAATTCTGGAGAAGGATTGTGCCGACTTGATCAGAGGCAAAGGAAAAGAGTCTAAAAGTGAAAGGACCAGTTAACAGACATACCAAGATACCAAGAATTACAAGGAAAGCACCCTACGGTGTTTCCAGACGAGAGTCCACCAGTAACTGAATGACTGAGCAGTCCTGAGACCATGAAGCAGATTACTTCTATCAGTGCTGAGCCAAGCATGGAGGTCCAAGTTACTGTTGCTGATGCCTAAGTCAGTTATTTGACTTAATCGGTAAAAACAAACACCTAAACTTAAAGGTACTGTGCATGAAGACCCACTATCAAGCAGCGGGACAATATGAAATATGAAAATCAAAGCCTCAGCGAATTTCCACTTCATATCCATTAAGATAGTTATTATTAATAAGAAAAAAAAATACAGGCAATCCCCACAAGGATGTAAAGAATTTGGTGTGCGTCTCCATTTCTCCCGGGATTGTAAACTGGTAACAGCTACCATGAAAAGTAGGGTAGAGGCTATACAAGAGATAAACATAGGTTACTATGTAATCTAGTCATTTTGCTTTTTAGGCTGAAAAGAACTGAAAGCTGAGATTCAAAAGAAATTGGACAGCAATCTTCACAGCAGCGTTATTCGTAAGAGCGGGGGAGATGGAGGTAGACCAGATGTCTCCTTTCCTGATGAACTCAATACAGTATGTCCATTAACTGGAAGAGTGTTCAGCTATAAACAAGAATGACATTCTGAATCAGGTTGCAGCATAGAGAAACCTTAAACATTTTGATTGCAAAGCCAGACACAAAAGCTGATATGCTGCATAACAGCACCTATGTGGAATGTTCAGAACTGACAGATACACAGACACAAAAGCAGGTAAGTAGGCAAGCCTTCTGAGGAGGCCTGGAAGCCGGAGGGGTAGCAAAAATGGAATGCAGAGCAGTTGCTCCTTAGGTATGAGTTTCCACTTAGGTTGAAAGTTCTGGAATAGTAGAGATGGCTCCATAGTACTGTGAATAATCTGAATTGTGTACCTCAAAGGGTCAGAATGGCCAGAGTTGTATATATTTTTCTACAATAAAAAAATGGTTTAAAAAAAAAAAAAACATGGGCTGGAGAGATGGCTCAGCAGTTAAGAGCACTGGCTGCTCTTCCAGAGGTCCTGAGTTCAATTCCAGCAACCACATGGTGGCTCACAACCATCTGTAATGAGATCTGATGCCCTCTTCTGCTGTGTCTGAAGACAGGAATGGTGTACTCATATATAATAAATAAATTTTAAAAATATGCTAAGTGAAAGGCCAGATACAAAAGAAGCATACTATAAGATTCCATTTCCAAGTTAGAGAGATGGCTCTGTGGTTAAGAGCACTGAGTGCTCTTCCAGAGGTTGTGAATTCAAAACCCAGCAACCACATGGTGGCTCACAACCATCTGTAATGAGATCTGATGCCCTTTTCTGGTGTGTCTGAAGACAGCTACAGTGTACTTATATATAATAAATAAATAGATTTTTTAAAAAATGTTCCATTTCCTAATTGTTGGACAACGTTGGGGTAGTCACCAGCTTTCTCATATGTGGAAAGGGGGAGAAAATCGTAATATTCAGGGTTCTCTCTCTCTCTCTCTCTCTCTCTGTGTGTGTGTGTGTGTGTGTGTGTGTGTGTGTGTGTACCATGGTGCTCATGGTGAGGTCAGACAACTCTTTTGGGGGCTTGGTCTTCTTTCTTGCTCTGTTCTTCCCTTCTGCCTTGACTTGGATCCTCAGACTGTGTGGCAAGTGCCCTACCCACATGCCACCTCACCAGTCTCATACTCAGTGCTATTGAGAAGACTAAAATGAAGGCAAGAATGTAGGGCTTGGTGCAGCTGCTGTCTCCAAGCAGTCGATATCCGATATCAGTGCTCTGGTGCGTTAAAGCTTTCATTTTAAGGAAGGTTCTCAGAGCAGAACCTGTTTTAATGGAACAAGTACATTAAGTGCCAACTATGTGCTTTTTGGTGTTGCGTGATGCTCCAGGGGAATCCCAGCAACCAAGATGACTCCTATGAGGAAGGGTGTGTCCAAAGCCTTCACACGGTTTTAGGGTCATAAAATCAAACTCGGGAATTACATTCCTCTTTCCAGTAAACGTGAAACAAAACATAAGGCATCTGAAGAACTACTGGAATGGACTGAAGTCTCTGGCCGAGGGAAAAGTAGTCCAGAGTAACCCAGGCAGAGGCTGTTACCTCACCTTCCCAAGGGCAGAAAGGGGCTAAGAGTATCCTCTGCCATGGCCAGGAAGAGAGGAAACGTGCCCCCTCTATGACTGAGTCTTTGAACTCTTTGGATGTAGGATTTTTTGATGAGTCATTTATGTCCGTCTTCCTAAAGAGTTTTACTAGGCCAACTCTGATAGTTTTCCCATCTACAATTCTAGGATTCTATAAATTTTGAAGCCGTGGTAAATCATCTAAGAGCCAATAGTATCCAACGGAAAAAAAGAAATTAAAACTCTTGTGCCTGGCTCTAAAACTGCTTTTGCCAATGAGAGGATGTTGTGACCTGAATCACAATGTTGTTTTGGGGGTTGACTTTATGAAAATCCTCAGAAACTTTGAAATTTCCATAACATTCTTTCCCTTGACTTTGAACATCCATTTGAAGTCTCGTTTATAACCTGGAACTAACGGAATCTAGCCATGAAGTGTCTTTCACGTGTGATTTGAGGAATCACAGTCATACCCAGACAATATGGAAATGAATATCCTCCTGACCATTCAGGATCCAGAGTTCTATGCCCACTGGCTTCTCTCCTGACCCTGTGAGCCCAGAGCTCTGACAAGAACCAGCTACAGACACTTGACTGTGAGGTGTGTCCCAGGGGGGGAAGTCCATGCAGCTCTGTGTGTGCTCACTTCAGGACACTCGAGAGCTGCCTTGTCAAGAAATTCAGCAGAGCCATTTGTTCTCAGATCAGCTCTCGTGTGCCCCTTAGGGCTCAGCGTACAGCCTCCTCTACCACTTCCTCCCAATTTCCACCAGAAGTCTCTCACAGCCTGACCCTGGGCTTTCAACCTCAGAGGATTGTGCTTTATCATATCGAAAAGTGCACTCGGGTTGGGGATTTAGCTCAGTGGTAGAGCGCTTGCCTAGGAAGCGCAAGGCCCTGGGTTCGGATCCCAGCTCCGGAAAAAAAGAACCAAAAAAAAAAAAAAAAAAAAAAGAAAGAAAGAAAAGTGCACTCAACTCGTTTCAGCCATGTTCCCAGGAGTTTGAGTGCGGTTAGAAAGATTAAAGAACAGTTTGTGTTGGGGTTTGTGGCTTTGGTCATAGCGTGCCTTTCTGCCTCTCAAGCTGCCCACTTCAATTAAAATTAATCAGCGCCTCCCAGGCCGTGCGGAGAGCGGCTTGTCCTCCATCCATCACTGCCGGGCTTATCTAGTTCCGGGTCAGTATTTCCTGATTACGGTCTGTGGCCCCGTCGTGCTGCCAGCTGTTGCTCCCGGCCATTCATCACACAACAATTTCTGCTGTTAGCAAAATGACGTTGGCACATGACCAGTCTCGCCAAGTGTCCCAGAGAGGAATGCCAATGGCGCTGCTTGCATGCCAGGCTGCTGCCCAGGATTCAGAAGCGACCTTAAGTGTCGTGCGTGAAGGCTGGTGGTAAAAATAATCTGTGCCGAAGTTACATGCAGTACTCAAGTGGGCTCTTTCTCTGGGAAGTAGGAGGAATCTTCGATTCCTATTGGGAGCCGCGGTGTGACGGATCCAGAGTCACAGGCCAGGAGCTGCTGCAAACTTGAGAAATTACTGTGGCTTTGTTCAGCTTTTAAATCTGTAAGTCATTGAGGACCGTTTGAGTTTAAAAGTCAAGCAATTAGAATGCCTACTGTTTCTCGGCTCTCTGTTTACTATGCTTGGGCCGAACCCTCTGGTCATTTATTCATTCTTCAATCAATATTTACTGAGTGT
Organism: Rattus norvegicus; assembly: GCF_021556685.1. NCBI lineage: Eukaryota > Metazoa > Chordata > Mammalia > Rodentia > Muridae > Rattus > Rattus norvegicus. The sequence continues at coordinate 24,875,555 of NC_141548.1, read as the reverse complement.
TCCAGGCACTGTAGACAGGGATCTATTTTCTTTACAGTAAGTCTTGCCACCGTCATTTAGAAACCCCTTTGCCCTCAGGGCTGGGTTGCTATGGAAACCTATTGGCAACCTTCCCCCCCGCCCCCCCCGCCGCCCCCAGAAAAGAAACCATGGACCTGTGTATGGTCCCTAGACAGTATTTTTGACATCTTTCTCCCAAGGTGGCCTAGAAAAGAACCGAGATGTAGGAGACGCCCTGTCACGTGACCAGAGGTTTGCCTTCTCCTCCAATCCCCGTTTCCCTGATGCTTAGTTTTGAGTACTCCAGGGGAAGAGAGGAGGTTAGAAGGAGGAGGGAAAGGAAGCCAGAAAGAAAAGTATAGTGACCTAGTCATGGCCGAGCTTCACTTTCTAGTCAATGTGGCAAAATGAAGGCTCAAAATAGAATTGAGGGCTGGAGAGATGGCTCAGCGGTTAAGAGCACTGACTGCTCTTCCAGAGGTCCTGAGTTCAATTCCCAGCAACCACATGGTGGCTCACAACCATCTGTAATGGGATTCTATGCCCCTCTTCTGGTGTGTCTGAAGACAGCTACAATGTATCCTATACCTGAAATAAATAAATAATTCTTTTAAAAAAATAGAATTGAATTGACTTCGAGAAAAATGACTAGGGTAAGGCATGTGAAATTGCTGATTGATTGATAGTTTTTGACTTGAAACTGTATCAGTTTCTGGGTTCCACCTACAAACCATGCACTGTTCCTTGCTATCCCCTATCCCAACTCACAGGAGAAAAAAGAAATCACAATTGTTTCATTTTCCTTGGATGTCTTATTGTCTTAGAAAAGATCACTCAAGAAATCATCAAAGAAAAGAAAACTCTTCATCCAGAGAATCTAACTTTTAAATTAGAAATGTGAAAAATATAGAAGTATCAGGGGATTTGTTTGGTAAGAGGGAGGGAGAGATTATAAACGTAACAAAGCCAGGAGGGGATGGGGCACGCATTTAATCCCAGCATTTAGGAGGCAGAGGCTGGAGGGTCTCTGTGAGTTCAAGGCCAGCTGGTCTACATAGTGCGTTCCAGGACAGGTAGGGGCTACACAGAGAAACCCCATCCCACAAAAACAAAAATCAGTAACAACAAACGAAAGGAAAAAGGGAAGATGTAACAAGGGGGCATATGAAAAATACACATATTTATTAAATTTGTGAAATAATAAATCAATCAAAATTTGAAAAGTGAAAATGAACCCTGGCTACTTCTGAGGCAGAATTGATGTGTCAGAGCAGGGCCGCACCAGAAGGCTACTTTATATAAGCTCCCAATTAGGATGCATTGCTCTTATCCATTTTCTACGTAGATCTTACTAATACTCCTTCACAAAATATGTTTATTTAAAACCCCACAGGGGCTGGAGAGATGGTGGTTAAGAGCACTGACTGTTCTTCCAGAGGTCCTGAGTTCAAATCCCAGCAACCACATGGTGGCTCACAACCATCTGTAATGAGATCTGAGTCCCTCTTCTGGTGTGTTAGACGACAGCAACAGTGCACTCATATAACTAAAATAAATAAATCTTAAAAAAAAAAAAGCAAATATTTGGGGTCTCTAGAATGTGCCAAGGGTCAAAGTAAATGACAGACTATATACTTCATTAAATTTTTCTTTTTGGGCTGGAGAGATGGTTTAGCAGTTAAGAACACTGACTGCTCTTCCAGAGGCCCTAAGTTCAAATCCCAGCAACCGCATGGTGGCTCACAGTCATCTGTAATGAGATCTGATGCCTTCCTCTGGTGTGTCTGAAGATGGCTACAGGCTACAGTGTACTTATATATAATAAATAAATAAAATCTTTAATTTTTTTCTTTTTGTAGATTTTTTGGCATATTTTCATCTATTTGGATCCAGAGCATTAAATACAGTACCCCTTGCTCCCACCAACACTCCCACCCCCACCCGCACCCCCAGCTCCACCCCTGGACAGGGTTTCTCTGTTTGGCCCCAGCTCTCTCAGAACTTGCTATGTAGACCAGGCTGGCCTCAAACTCAGAAATCTGCCTACTTCTACCTCCCAAGTGCTGAAATGAAAGGCATGTGTCACTATGCCCAGTTTTATACATTTTAAAATATATTTCTGCTTTGTTTGCATGTGGGTCTGTACACCACATACCCACCTGGCATCCCTAGAGGCCAGTAGAGGACATGGGATCCTCTGGAACTGAAGCTTTCCATGGTTGTGATCCACCATGTGGGCGCTCAAATTCCAATCTGAGTCCTCTGGAAGAGCACTTAGTGCTCTCAACTGCTGACCCATGTTTCCAGCTCCTTAGACTGTACATTCTTTTTTTTTTTTTTTTTTTTTTTTTTTTTCGGAGCTGGGGACCGAACCCAGGGCCTTGCACTTCCTAGGTAAGCGCTCTACCACTGAGCTAAATCCCCAGCCCCTAGATTGTACATTCTTAAAGGGTGATGCTCTATGAAACCAGGAGTATAGATATTCCCTCTAAAATGTCAAACGTAAATTGCAGAGTTTTAAAACAAGATATGTTCTAGCAAATTCTCCACCTGGGACTTTTCAATATAGATGAGCATTTATGGGCAAGGCTGATCGTCAGGCCCTTACCATGGATGATTCAAGAAAGTTATTTTCCAGAGATGGGCAGAGAAGAAGACAAGTCAGTACCCAGGGCTTCTGCCAACAGCAACAGAGTGGTCACAACCCTTCCTTTGGTGCAAAAGAAAAGTATTTCATGGTCTTAGTGTGAGGCCCAGTGGTAGAACGCTTAAGTAGTGAAGTGACGCCTGGATTCCATCTTTAGTATAGACAAAAAAACCAAGACAAGAGCTGGTTCTGAGAACTAGGAAAAGAGGACTCTGCTGAGGAGGCCACCTTGAGAACAGGACCATGGCCTCTAAGGCTCGAAGTGAGTCTTAACTACTGGGAGATCCCCCAAATGAGACACGGGAATGGAGTTCGATGCAAACGCAAGAGGTTTATTTTCCAGCTCATTGGGGTCGACCTTCAATCAACCCCTCATGGCGAGTGACTAGAAGGCGACCCCAAATGGCTATAACAAGCAGTTTTTATACTTTTTAGGGGTACAGGTTACATCAGCAAGGTTACAGTTTAAACTTAATGGCCTTTGAATCTACTGTCTAGCAAGCATATGACATGCATTCAAACTCTATCTGGGACCAGAGGGTCAGGTGACTATCAGTACATTCTGCAGTTTTTCAAGAATGTCCCTGCTCCTCCCAAGAACTGTGGGTGGAGAATGGAACTTGGCCTAGCCTTTGCCGGAGGCGGGAAGCTGGTACTTGACCTAATCTTGACCTGAGGCGGTGATTGTAAAGCTGGCCAAAATCCCTAGGGTCCTTCACAGGAACCTCATAACCTACCTACTTTCTACCAGGCCAAGCTTCTTAATAGCTCTTACACTTCAGTAAGAACTAGGGTCCTTCAGCCAACATTGAGAGATCTAACGAGGGCGGAGGGACTAGAACTTTGGCCTAATCCCAGTCCTTCTCTGTCACCTGCTGCCTGGGACCAACCAGAAGCCAGGAGTCAAAAGAAAACAAAACAACAACAAAAAAGATGAACATGATTCTGGTCCCCAAGGAATAGAGATGAGGGTACAATGTGGATATTCGAGAGCCAACAATTGCTTTTAAAAGATGTTTATTGCAGTACTATCTATAAAACCACAATATCGGAGTGAACTTAAAAGTCCCAAACCACGGTGAAATTTTAATAATGTAAAGAATTCAATATACGTGAGTCCAGTGAAATGCTGTGCAGCCATTGCAAACAATGACACAGGAAAGCTCACAAAATCTGCATGAATCCACTTCTCTGTCTTTTAAAAAGTGTGTATGCGGGGACTGGAGAGATGGCTCAGCGGTTAAGAGCACTGACTGCTCTTCCAGAGGTCCTGAGTTCAATTCCCAGCAACCACATGGTGGCTTGCAACCATCTGAAATAAAGTCTGATACCAAAAAAAAAAAAAAAAAAAAAAAGTATGTATGCATAGATATGTGGTCTGCATACAGGGGAGGGGGAGACAGACACATAGAATATAATCATTTTATATCTAATATAATAATTTTAAATGTAACATTTAAAAAATTATTATAAAAGTAAATGACAAAACCCAAAGAGCTCTTAAGTAAGAAGAGTGCTGAGGAATTTTTCTTTTTTTTTCTTTTTTTCCGGAGCTGGGGACCGAACTCAGAGCCTTGCGCTTGCTAGGCAAGGGCTCTACCACTGAGCTAAATCCCCAACCCCCAGGAATTTTCAGACCGGCAGCTAGCTGGAATGGCCACAGTCTCCTCAGGTCTGATGAAGAAGAGCCAGGGAAGAATGTTGCAGGATATTTCATCACAGCGTGACCCCAGTGCACGGGCTGGTGAGGAGGGTGTGGCTCCCAGGACCTTACCCTGCATGGCTGTGGGAACGAACCTGCCTTCAGGCTGCTGTGGAGGATCTCCCTGCAGTCAGCGTGCTTTGGAAGCCAATGGAGCCTGACTGACTAGTCAGGGTGCTGTGGAAGCAGCTGATGGCAGGAACCTGCAAAGGAACGCCATAGGGAACCCTGCTGCCGACAGCGTCATGCCAGAGCCCCGGTCTGCCAAGAGAAACACCAGGGCCCAGCTCCAGTTTTGAAGAGGTAGAAATGAAATTGGGTACAGAAAGGCAATGAATTATTGATAAGTGATCTATATCTAATGTCTCGAGCATGGTCTAGGAATATTCGTGTATGGTTTTAGAAAGTGGTATTTTCTTGTTCTGGCATTAGTTTGCAGCATAATTGCTATGCTAACGTTTTTTACATGATTAAAGCCATTATGAGCTGACATCTTGATTGTCAAACATTACATATGCAGCTTATTGTACTTGGCTCATTGCTTATTTCTTTCTGTTAAAACCTCTTCCTTTTTACCATTATGAACAGTGTTGTGGCGAGCATCTTTAAATAATTCTTTCTTTCTTTCTTCCTTTCTTTCTTTCTTTCTTTCTTTAAAGATTTATTTATTTATTTATATGTAAGTACACTATAGCTGTCTTCAGACACACCAGAAGAGGGCATCGGATCCCATTACAGATGGTTGTGAGCCACCATGTGGTTGCTGGGAATTGAACTCAGGACCTGTGGAAAAGCAGTCACTGCTCTTAACCTCTGAGCCATATTTCCAGCCCCCTTCTTTCCTTTTTCTAAAGTTTTTTTTTTAATTTATTTAATGTATATCTGCATGTACACCTCTTTTTTTTTTTTCTTTTTTTCAGAGCAGGCTGGCCTCGAACTCATAGCCTCCCAAGTGCTGGGATTAAGTACATGCACCACCATGCCCAGCTTAAATAATCATTTTTCTCATATGAAATTACAGGATATTGGATTGCTGGATCGATGGTTCTGTTAAATTGTTAAGCCTACATGCTTTGTGAATTATTTAGTAGTTTTATGTTCCTAAGAAAAACATTTGACACGCCCACCCTTGTACCCCCACCTCCACATCAACACGTACAATAATCAGGTGCACACACACAAACGTATTTTTGCTTTGTGCACTTTCAACAGTGCAGGAAAACTGAACAATGCATTTAAAAATGCATGTACTGTGGGCTTCTGATCTGGTGTCCAAGTTAAACAAGGTCAGGTGTCATAACCCTTCCAGGAAGAATTTCTCTGAAAGGCAGGTAGCTGGGCCAGAAAACTGCCTAGGAAAGTTGCAGATACTGCCCATAGCAGCTCTTCTCTAAAACAGCATGTAGGATTTGGGGATTAGTGAGCTCTTCTGTTTTCAGAACAGTTTTAGACTTACAGAAAATTTAAGTCAGAGTCCAGACTTCGCATGTTCCTCCTTGTCCCCACATACACAACCTTCCTCACCAGCATCTATATGCACTTCCTAGTGCCTTTCTTAAAGCTCCCTACCTGGCTTTGGATTCTATGCAAAAAAGAGAACAGTGACCTGAACCTAGGTAAACATGTACGTGTTTACTCCCTCTGCTCTGGCATCCTCAGGATGTGAGCCTCTGCTTCAAATTCCTATTGTCCTGACTTCCCTGCAGTGACCTGCTTTAACTTGCAACAGAATATCAGAATAAACCTTTTCTCCCCTAATTAGTTTTTGTCAGGGCATTGTTTTACCACAGCAACAGCAAATCAAATTAAGACAGGATGAAATTCCTTGGTGAGATGGCTAAGCCCTAAGGTAAGAAACAAATGCACCTACAAAGAAGAAACAAATTCATCCTGGCTAGCCTCGCTATCACAAACTACTCCAGTTGAAATAGCGTGGGAGATCAGGGATTAGACCAGCCTTAAACTGCATCAGAGGAGGATGTGTGGCAGGGAGAAAGCAGCACTCGGCAGATCATAGGACCTGACATCATCCGTGATTTCAAGTGCCCCTCTCGGGTCCTGAATTGTCTCCCTCTCTGCATCTCTAAGCAAATGCACTGTTGTTATTATTTTTGAAAAGACTCTTGACTTTTCAAATGTTGTCACCAGTTAAGACTAAGGAAAAGCAGGGCTAGGGAGCTTGCTCCAGGGAGGAAGCACTTCCACACAAACATGAGGGCCGGAGCTCAGGCCTCCAGCACCTGCATAGAGCAGGCAAGCAGAGCAGCCTGCCAATAATCCCAGTGCTCAGGAAATGGAGAGAGGGGGTCCTTGAGGTAAGCTAGCTAACTAAGGCTTGCCCATTGGCAAGCTCCAGGTTCAGTAAACAGACCTGTGCTCCATAAATAAAGTGGAGAGCAATTGAGGAAGATACTTGTGTTCATCAGGGCTTTCTAGAGTAGTAGAACACACACACACACACACACACACACATTGCATACAATACCATTTTATAAATGTGTAGAACATATATAGTAAGCATTATATAGTTCTTCTTTCAACATCTTTTATATAGGCCTGCCAGCAGAAGGTGTGGTCCAGATAAAAGAGCTCAAAAGATCTTAATCAAAGGAGATCATCCTCCCTGAAAGATTCAGATAAGAAGCAGGTCTTCCCACTTAAAGTATTAATCAAGAAAAAACTCCTCACAGGTGTGGCCAGCCATCTGGGTTTTCAGATGTATTCAAGATGACCACCAAGAATCATCACAATGTTCAACCTCTGCCCTCCACACGCACATGCATACCCACACGCACACGTGCCCACATGCATGTGGAGATGTGTAAAGGAACGCCATACATGTACACAAATTTAAAGGAGAAGAAAAATAATATGGCACATGCCCAGGCCAATGAAGGAGACCCAGTCTACCAGAAAAAGAAAAATGACCGGAGGCCCGTGCATAGCAACGTTGTGGAACACAGGTTGAGTTTGCTCAAGGCTTTGGGTTTGATCCCTCAGAACTACACAAAAAAAAGACAAAAGGGTGCTCTTTACCTTGTGAAGTCCCTAGAAGAAGAGCAAGATATTTGTTTACATTGTGAACCTCCAGACTGTGAACTGGAAACACCTTTTCTTGCTGTGGTGTGCTCTAGCACTCAACTTTAACCCAAGAGCTTTCTGTAACGAGGATTAAATAAAGTCAACCCTAGGTCAAGAGGCGGAGCACGCAACCAGGGAACAGGGAGTGAGCAGAAGAAAACCCAGGAAAGAGACAGGAGAGGTTTTGAGTTGAAGGATACTTAAGACAGCATGGAGAAGGAGAGGAGCTTTTTCCTTCTGGAACTCTGATGGAGTAAGAAGATCATTTGGGTACTTTCTTTGCCTCTGTGAGCTAACAAGCTTTTACCACAGCATCTGGCTCCTGAGTCTTATTTGGTAAAATCAAATGGCTGGGATTTTTTTTTTTTTTTTTTTTTTTTTTTTTGGTTCTTTTTTTCGGAGCTGGGGACCGAACCCAGGGCCTTGTGCTTCCTAGGTAAGCGCTCTACCACTGAGCTAAATCCCCAGCCCATGGCTGGGATTTTTATCTTCGGCTTTTTTTTTTTTTTTTTTTTTTTTTTTTCGGAGCTGAGGACCGAACCCAGGGCCTTGAGCTTGCTAGGCACCACTGAGCTAAATCCCCAACCCCATGGCTGGGATTTTTTTCTGTGAAACAACAATGCCCACATTAAACAATCTACAAAGCCTGAGGAGAAAGTCAGTGACTGAGGAGAGTTAGAATGTTAGGGTTGGGAACCAGTGATTGGGGAATCTTTTTTTTTTTTTTTTTTTTCTCGGAGCTGGGGACCGAACCCAGGGCCTTGCACTTGCTAGGCAAGCGCTCTACCACTGAGCTAAATCCCCAACCCCTGTGATTGGGGAATCTTTGGTTCCGTTCATAAGCATTTATTGTGCACCTCTGTGTGGGAGCTAACATCCTTCCGACATTAGATAAAAGCATTAAAATGTCCAGACCCCCAGCTCCCAGTAAATCAAGGGCAAGGAATGTCATCACATAGCATCAGAGACCTCTCACAGAGGCTTTCCTGATTGGTGTGATCATCTGCTTGAGGTATTTTTAAAGTGCCTTGGTTTTATGGCCTTGTTTTAGTAGGATAACACCTCATGAAATGTTACCACATCGGTGATAGAATTTGGGCCAAGCTAGACCTACGTTCTCAGGGCCATAGTACTTGTTAAGGTACATTGTGTGAAGCTGTGTCTCTGTATATTCGATTGTTAATTCTATACTGGCAGAGAGCTAGATGCTGGCAGGACCTTGATATTGTTACTTCTATGAGCCATCACCGGTCTCATATTTTGTAAATATTTGTTGTCCTTCACCTGCCTAAGACAATCTAGAACTGTACCTGATTGGCTGTAATAAAGATCCAAGGACCAATAGGAGGGTAGATCTCTGGGCAGCGAGAGAGGGACGCTGGGAGAAAAGGCAGACACGGGAGATTTGCAAGGGACACGGAGGTGAACCTGAGGGAAATGGAGAAGCAGAAGAAGCAGAGCCGGCCACGTGACGGCACGCCATGCCAGGATTAGTCGGGTTAAGTTTAGAGCAGTCAGAAGAACGTCCAGCAAAAGGCCTAAGCTTTAAAATATTAAAAGCCTCTGTGTCGTTTTTAATATTGCTGGCAGGTCTTAGAAAGCTCCATTATAGGAGCGCTTAGGCTTCAGAGTAGACTACTTCTGACTGCCTTCGAGGGGAGAGCTAAGCTCTTTGTCAGCAACCTTCACTTACCTGGAGTGCATCCTCTGGGGATGCTGATCTAAGTCTTCTCTCTGAATAATTGTTTTAGTGTTTCTTGCAAGGTGGCTCTCTGAGTGTCACCTTCCGCCCACCTTTCTTAAAAATTATTTATTTTTATTTACATGAGTACACTGTAGCTATCTTCAGACACACCAGAAGAGGGCATTGGATCCCATTACAGATGGTTGTGAGCCACCATGTGGTTGCTGGGAATTGAACTCAGGACCTCTGGAAGAGCAGTCAGTGCTCTTAACCACTGAGCCATCATCTCTCTAGCCCCTCTACCCACCGTTTAAGGCATAATCACACTAGATAGCTCTGGCTTTCCTGAAACTCACTATATAGGCCAGGCTGGCCTTGAACTCATAGAGATCTGCTTGCCCCTACCTCATAAGTGCAGGGGGATTGAGGCATGCACAATGACAATTGGCTTCACTTCCCTTCTTGGTGTCCTCTGAGCTTCCTAGGTCTGTGGTTTGTGGTTTTGATATTAATTTGGAGTTACTACTACTATTAACCCCTCTTCCCTCCTCCCTTCTGATATTTCCATTGTGCCTCTGTCCTGTCTTCTGTCGTTGTCTGTCCCACAGCCGTTATTCTTCTCCCCTTTCTGAGTCTTTTTTCCCTCTCTATTCTTTCCGTTTTACAAGTTTCTGATGTGTGTCTATGTATGCGTGGGCATGTGTGTGCAAATGTGCGCGAGTGCGTGTATGTGTTTGCAAGGGTGTGTGTGTGTGTGTGTGTAATGATGGTATGTGGGTGGAGACTAGAGGTCCTTTTTGAGTCCACTTTATCCATTGAGACGGGGCATCTCATTGAGCCTGGAGCTCCCTGGTTTGGCTGGATTTCTGAGCAGTAAGCTTCAGGCTCTACCTGTCTCTGCCCCTAAGCACAAGGTTACAGGTGCATACCACTTGGGACGATGCTGGGGATACAAATCCAAAACCCCATGCTTGCACAGCAAACACATTTCACTCACTGAGCCACCTCCCCAGACTCAATTTTACAAACTTTTACTGTCTTAGCCTCAATCTCAGAAACTCTTCCTCTGCATTTCCCACTAGTGAAACCAGTGAGCCATAAGACACGATTTTCTCTTCTGTGACCACAGGGTTTTTTTCCCCCCTCTTCCGTGGTCCATTTTTATTCTCTTAGAGTTTCCATCTCTTTAAATACATTCTTCATCTGTTCTTGCAAGATGTCTACATTTACCATTAAAGCCCTTAGCATATTAATCATAGTTTTAAAAATTCCTAGGTTCATAATTCCAACATTCTTGCCATTCTCTGACCCCTGGTTCAGACTTATTCTGCCTTCAAACCGCGCTTCTTTGGGTGTGGCTTATAAGCCTTCGTAGACAGGTGAACATGACCTGGCAAGGACCTGCTGAACACAGGCCATTAGTGACGTAATGGGGCAGGGACGGGAATGCTCCAAGGTCCAAGAGGTTTCCTGTTAATCTGTGCCCTTAGACGGTGACGTTTACCTGTCTTTTCATTTTTTCCCCTTTTTAGAGGGTAGGGGTACGGCTGGGTGGTTCACCCAGGAAAGCCGGACTCGAGGGTCTCCCGAAGGAGGCTGAGCTTAGAAGAAATCCTCTGACACACTCCTTTCCCTGTGATTGCTGGCAAGGTTCCTGGAGGAGAGGTCCTACGGAGCTGTCTCTGTGACTGCTGTTCCCCAACATTAGGTCTCAAAGATCTCACCCTGAACATCTGTCAGCTCACCCATCCCCCATTTGCTGCCCGGAGCTTGCTTCCTCACAGTCTGCCCTGGTGAGCTGATTCTGGCACGTCTGGCTGGCTTTCCCGTGTTGAAGATAGCTCTGCTTTACAACCTCATTCTCTAAGTGGATCTAAGATGAGGTGTTGGGTTTTCATTTGGTCAGGTAGAACAGAGCAGTGGCTTCTAAGTTCCTTACTTGCCAGACAAAAACCCAGAAGCCCTAAGGTTGTCATTGATCTTGGCTCCGCCCCACAGTTACCTAGCAACAGCCTTATCACATAAAGGGGGCTGCTTGCCCCCTCCTCGCTCTCTTCTCTTCTTCTCTTGCTCCCTTACCCTCTCCCCATTTCCCTACCCCCTCTCTCAGAGGGAAGGGATGCCTCAGCATGGGCCCGCAGAGGCATTCCCTTCCCCCATACCATACCGGCTTTTAAAATTGTGTTTGTTACCTCCTGACTACAAGATAACTGGTGCTACCTCGAACATCACCTCCAAGGTCGGTCGTGGCAGGAAGAGAAGAGGGAAGCAACACCTGCCTGTGTCTTTGTTAGGAAAACAGTCTTACTCAGGTCGGCTTGATCTGGTCCGGGCTTGTGTGCCTCAGCTATTCTTAACTGAGAGGAACAAGCCTGTGCGTGAGAATGAGAGGGAGGAGATGGTGGAGCAAGCTGCAGCCTTTGGCAATCCAACATGACTGGGAGATATTTGAAAAAAATGTCATTATTCTTCCTACACAGACAAGACTCAGGTTTCCTCTAAGCCTGTGAGCTTAAGGCAACTCAGTTGGCCCTTGAGTGGTCAGAAAGACGTGTGTGTGTGTGTGTGTGTGTGTGTGTGTGTGTGTGTGTGTGTGTGTGTGTGTTTGTGTAGCAGGGGTGGAAGTGGTGAGTCCTAGGCCCTTTCCTCCTTTTGTTTGGTACAAGGTCTCCTGTTGGAACTTTGCCAAGGAGGTAAGGCTCAATGTCCCTCTAAGTCTCCTCGAGTCTCTACCCACTCCCACACATAACCCTGGACAGCGTTACAGGCATGCATTGTGATATCTGACTCTTTATGTGGATTCTGGGGAGCTGAACTCATGTCCTCTCATTTAGAAGGCAAACACTTTACCAATTAAGCTATCCTTTTGCTTTTAAAAAAATTTTTTAAGACAATTAATTTTTTTATTATTATTATCTATGTGTATGGGTCTTTTGCCTGCATGTGTATTTATCTGTGCACCATGTCAATTTCTGGTACCTCAGAGGACAAAAGAGGGCATTGGATCCCCAGGAACTGGAGTTAGACAGTTGTGAACTGGCAGATAAGTGCTGAGATACAATCAGTGTTATATCTTCTGGAAGAACGACCACCCCCAAAAGACAATTTTTAACGATATAATTAAAATTTTCCACAGGATAAATCAGGATTATTTTAAGTCCTCTTCTCCAATATTTCCCCCTTTGCAAACCTTTTAATTATCCCTGATTCTCCTATATGAACTCCATGGCCACTAAGTGGTTTTTCTCTGGCAACCCTTCCAGGCTCCTAGAGTCCTCATTAAATTCTCACCGATCACTGTTCCTCCCTTACTGTAAGAGGTAAATAAAGGCCTTCTTCAATCAGTAATTAGACTCCTGTCTGCCTGATGGCAAAGTGAACTTCATCAAGGTCAAGGCCTTGCCTTACCTGCTCAACACTGACCTAGACTCTCACATGTTTGTTCAATGAATAGATAAGTGTATTCCCTTTCCACTCACCACCACAACACTTGAAGATATGGATTATAGTATATTTATGCACCAAGGAGCATCAGGAAACAGAACCCACTCAGAATCCCCACCCCCACCCCACGGGAGAGGTTTATTTGGGGTTGGGGGAGGACAAAGGGGGCGATGAAGAAGAAAAAGAGAACTTTTTAAAAAAGATTTATTTCTTTTTTTAAAATATTTATGGGGGTTGGGGATTTAGCTCAGTGGTAGAGCGCTTGCCTAGCGAGCTCAAGGCCCTGGGTTCGGTCCCCAGCTCCAAAAAAAAAGAAAAAAAAAAAAAGAAAAAAAAAAAAAGAAAAAAATATTTATTTATTTTATGTATATTAGTACACTGTAGCTGTCTTCAGACACACCAGAAGAGGGCATTAGGTCCCATTACAGATGGTTGTGAGCCAACATGTGGTTGCTGGGAATTGAACTCAGGACCTCTGGAAGAGCAGTCAGTGCTCTTTTTCTTTTCTTTTTTTTTTTTTTTGTTCTTTTTTTCGGAGCTGGGGACCGAACCCAGGGCCTTGCGCTTCCTAAGTAAGCGCTCTACCACTGAGCTAAATCCCCAGCCCCTAGTCAGTGCTCTTAACCACTGAGCCATCTTTCCAGCCCAAGATTTATTTCTTTTTTTTTTTTCTTTTTTCTTTTTTTTTGGAGCTGGGGACTGAACCCAGGGCCTTGCGCTTGCTAGGCAAGTGCTCTACCGCTGAGCTAAATCCCCAACCCCGATTTATTTCTTTAATGTCTGAGTACTCTATCTGTATGTATAGTTGTATGCCAGAAGAGGGCATCCAATAGTGCTATAGATGGTTGTGAGCCATCATGTGGTTGCTGGGAATAGAACTCAGGACCTCTGGAAGAGCAGCCAATGCTCTTAACTGCTGAGCCATCTCTCCAACCCACTCATAATTTTTAAAAAGCAGAGAGAACTTTATACAGTGAGTTTATGGTGACAGAGAGAGGCTGTGAGAACTTCGTGACATCTTGGGCATTGGAAACACTGGTCCTCTTGGGAGCTGTACTGGCTAATTTTGTGTATCAACTTGACAAAAGCTGGAGTTATCACAGAGAAGGAGCCTCAGTTGTGGAAATGCCTTCATGAGACCCAGCTGTAAGGCATTTTCTCAACTAGTGATCAAGGTGAGAGGACCCAGCCCATTGTGGGTGGTGCCATCCCTAGGCTAGTGATCTTGGACTCTATAAGAAAGCAAGCTGAGCAAGCCAGGGGAAGCAAGCCAGTAAGCAACATCCCTTCATGGCCTCTGCATCAGCTCCTGCTTCCTGACCTGCTTGAGTTCCAGTCCTGACTTCCCTTGGTGATGAACAGCAATGCAGAAGTAAGCTGAATAAACCCTTTCCTCCCCAACCTGCATGATGTTTGTGCAGGAACAGAAACCCTGACTTAGACAAATTGGTACCAGAAGTGGGGTATTCCTGTGACAACCTGACCTTGTTTTGGGGAGGACTGTAGAAGGACTTTGGAACTTTGAGCTAGAAGAGCCATCGGGATGTTAAGAGTTCTGCAGGATGCTCTTAGGAGCTTGGAAGATAATGTTGAAAACAGTGCAGAAGATGGAAGCCTGGCTTGTGAAATTTCAGAGGGAAGATCAAAGACTCTTGTCAGGGCTGTTGCTATTTTGATAGTGAAGATTCTGTGGTTTTGGTTAGCTGGGGCTGAAGAACCAGCTGTGATTAACAAGATACCAGAACTACTAAAGCAAACCTTTGAGTTACTAGGGCTATTGATGCTGGTCAGTTGGAGCTAAGAAATTAGCAGTGATTAAGAAGAGACCAGCATCATTGAGGTGAAATCGTCTGGGAAGTATTTTCTGAGAGCGCAAAGAGGCTGTATTCCAGAGATAGCCAAGGTTGTAACTTGGGATAGGGATCTTGGGTTTTATAAGAAAGCCAGTAAGTAACATCCCTCCATGGCCTCTGCATCAGCTCCTGCTTCCTGACCTGCTTGAGTTCCAGTTCTGACTTCCTTTGGTGATGAACGCAATGTGGAAGTGTAAGCTGAATAAACCCTTTCCTCCCCAACTTGCTTCTTGGTCATGATGTTTGTACAGGAATAGAAACCCTGACTAAGACAGGAGCCTCAGGTTGGAGGAACAGTAAGAACCTATATTTGCATAGCCTCCAAGGCCACAATATGTAGGACAGGAGTCCAAGTGCAGTGTGGCTCATTTGAGTCCTTCATTTGGTTGGACAAACTTTAGTCCTTCAGTCTGGTACGGCCAAACTCAAGTCAGGAGGGTTCCATTTCTTTCTGGAGGCTAGAAGAAGGAACCTGCTCCCAGCTCATGCACACTGTTGGAAGAATTCAGCCCCCACCCAGTCTCTAGGTGAGGGCTCTGTCTTCTTGCTGAGTGTCCATCAAGAATGATTTGTTTAGAGATGGCCTGTAGGGTTTGCTTCACCAAGCCAGCCAGAGATCTCAAGCTTCTGATCTCTTCACCTTCCAGTCCAAGACAGTTCTCCACTTAGAAGGCTCAAGCAGTTACAGTAGGCTCACCTGCATAGCCCAAGATCATCTCCTCAACTCAAGTTACCTGAGTTGAGTCTACAAAGCACAAAGTCGCTCTCACCTTTATGTCTCACAAGTTATAGAGATGTTATTCACAAATGTTCTGTCTTTCTTAGAGAGTGGATCTTAGTAACCATTTTCTACAATGTAGCCTGCTTCTCACTGACAACCCTTCACATTTACCCCAGGCAATTCAACTTTAAAACTGATGAAGCAACAAAGGAACTATTGAGGGGCCTGAAGAGAAGAGTCAATGGTTAAGAGCACTTACTGCTCAAGCAGGGGACCCCAGTTCTGATCCCAGCATCCACATCGGATGCTTCACAGCCTCTGGTAACTCCAGTTCCAGGTGATCCATCCCATCTGGTCTCCATTTGCTTCTAAAGATAGGTGTACCTACCCACACAACACAGACACACACACACACACACACACACACACACACACACACACACACACAAAATTTAAATATATATCCTCAGTCTGTAATT
The DNA here is from genome assembly GCF_021556685.1 of Rattus norvegicus. Lineage (NCBI taxonomy): Eukaryota > Metazoa > Chordata > Mammalia > Rodentia > Muridae > Rattus > Rattus norvegicus. The sequence continues at coordinate 24,859,944 of NC_141548.1, read as the reverse complement.
GCTTAAAACTTACCTCAAGGACTGTCTCTGAAGAAATGTGTTCCCTTCAACAACCCATTAAACACAAACTTCTCTAAGTACGTCAGGTTCTTTTTCTTAATCTAGAAGATTCTTTTCTTTCTAATCTAAGGCATTTGTGTTCCTGCTCTCTGTAACACTAGATTGGGTCAGCCTTGGTTGTTAGGTTGATTGGATTAAATAACGCCTTGATGGTTAGTAAAGGTCACTTCCGTGTGTGCCTGTGATGCCATTTCCAGGGATGGTTGAATCATGAGGCCCTGCTGTAAGGATTCATCCCTTGATAAATTCTTCATATGAAGGCATTTTTGGGAATCAGTGGAAGGTAGGAACCAGGAAGGATGGAAGGAGGACACTAGGACTATGTTCTTGGGGACTCCATAGGGAGGGCTCTGGTTCCTTCCTTATGCCCTTTTCTCTACTTTAAAAAAAAATTGATTTACTTTTTACTTTCTGTACATTGGTGTTTTGCCTGCATCTATGTTGTGTGAGGGTGTCAGGTCCCCCAGAACTGGAGTAATAGACAATTATGAGCTGGCATGTAGGTGCTGGGAATTGAACCTGGATCCTCTGGAAGAACAGCCAGTGCTCTTAACTGAGGAGCTCTCTCTCTAGCCCCTTTCTCTGCCTCTTGACAACAATGATGCATATTGCTCTCCTGTACCACAGCCTACTTGCTACAAATGTAACCATGAGCCCCAAATAAACCTTTGCTCCCATTAAAGTGTTACAATCATAAGAAAAGAACAAATTATAAGTTACAAATGTAACCATGAGCCCAAATAAATCTTTCCTCCCATCCTTCTCTGACTGAGAGATGGCTCGGTGGTTAAGATCATTGACTGCTCTTCCAGAGGTCCTGAGTTCAAGTCCCAGCAACCACATGGTGGCTCACAACCATCTGTAGTGTGATCTGATACCCTCTTCTGGTGTGTCTGAAGACAGCGACAGTGTACTCATATATATTATATATTTAAGGGGTTTCTATTTTATTTTGTTATAGTCACAAGAAAGAAGAATACAGACATTCTCTGAGTTCCTCCACTCTTGGTTTATATATGTTGTCAGCCACCAAAGAGTTAACTTCTCCAAAGGAAAAAGACAATTTCTGCCTGATGTCTATGCAGAAAATCAGTGCTTTTCAGAACAGGACTTGTTTTATACCTTTAGCAGGTCCATCATCATACTATTAAATATTAAGTATTTTTAAATTTTATTTTTAAATGCACACATGGGAAAAATGTGCCCACTTTGATGTCCAGTTTTATTGTCTTGAACAGATGAAGTGTATAAGCCATTACCAGAACTGAGAATCAGCATGGTCTGCCATCGGTAATCAAGCCCAACTTCTGGCATCCACCAGAGTGTTTTTTCTAGCCCTATAGTTCTGCCTTCTTTAAAATGCCATGTAAAGCCAGGCACAGTGGTGCTTGCCTTTAATTCTAGCTCTCATGAGGTAATGAGAGGCCAAACCTACTCCATCTTGGGACCTGCCTCCATCTAAAAGAGAGAGAGAAAAAAAAAAAAAAGCCTGAGAACTTGGCCCGCTGCTGAACCCAAGCTGTACCCACAAACCGGGAAGGACCCCATGGCTTGTCCTTGGACAGAGTTACTCCCTAGCTACTTCCTAGCAACAGTTGATCAAAGATTAATCTGATTGTTTCAGATGTACTTTCAGGCCTTTCATAATTGTACACGGTCTTGCTTCACAGCACCCACCTGTCAGCTTACAATAGACATTCAGTTAGATGCTTGCCAAGCTGGGCTCCCCTCACTTCTATTTTCTATAAAACTTTGTCCCAATAATAGTTCGGGGCTGCTTCACCAAATCATCTGTGGGTTGGTAGTGGGTAAGCCCAAACTCAAGTTTATAATAAAGAGACCCTCGGGGTTGGGGATTTAGCTCAGTGGTAGAGCGCTTGCCTAGCAAGCACAAGACCCTGGGTTCAGTCCCCAGTTCCGAAAAAAGAAGAAGAGAAAAAAAAAAGAGACCCTAATGTGATTACATTGGAAACGGTTCCTTGGTGGTCTTTTGGGGTTCACAAATGATTCCTGGCACAACAGAAGAGACAAGCAGATCTCTGCGTTTGAGACCAGCCTGGTCTATACAGTGAGTTCCAGGACAGCCAGGGCTACATTGAGAAACCTTGCCTCAAAATACCAAAGTAAATAAATAAAATAAAACAATAAAATGCCATGTAGGGCTGGAGAGATGACTCAACGGTTAAGAGCACGGACTGCTCTTCCAAAGGTCCTGAGTTCAATTCCCAGCAACCACATGGTGGCTCTCAACCATCTGTAATGGGATCTGATGCCCTTTTCTGGTGTGTCTGAAGACAGCTACAGTGTACTTGTATATGATAAATAAATAAATCTTTTTTAAAAAATGCCATGTAAATGAAACTGTATATGCCCTGTCCAGTTTGGTTTCTTCCACTGAACAGAGATGAATCTGAGACTTATCTAAAGTCTTGTGTATATTGTTATTCATTCCTTCTGATTCCCTAGTATTATTCTACTGTGTGGGATAGTAAGTTTTTATGGTTTCTGTCACAAATTGCTACAATTTAGTGGCTTAAAGCAACAGAAAACTATTCTCTCACAGTTCTCGAGGCTACAAATTTAAAATCAGTACTAATAGACCCTAAACAAGGCCTCTGGAGCTTTTAGAGATGAATCTGTCCGTGCTTCTATCAGCTTCTGGTGGCTGCTAGCATCCCTTGCTATGGCCTCATCACTGCAGTGCCTGCCCCAGTAGTCAGTGCCTCCTCTTCTCTCCAGTCCCTCTGTCTTTCTTTATAAAGATACCCATGTGTCTTCCATTTCAGGAACCCTAATCATGTCGGCAGTCTATTTTACTTTTCCTTTGTAATAAGAAAGCACTCCCAGGTCTCTCATAGTTGTCTGGGGCCATTACTCAGCCCTAAACTGGACACACCACGTGATTGTACATAGATCCATCCACCCCTTAAAGGACATTTTGATGTTCTATTTTGGGATCCTTAAATTCAAACTGCTAGAGGCTGACAAGATGTCTGGGGTGGTTTGAATGAAAATTGCTGGCTGCTGGAGACAGTGCCCTGTCGGTCGGTGAAGTATCCCAAGACGGCTGGGTGTAAACTTGCTCTAAAGACCATTGATTTGGTATCTTTTGTGGAGATCATAACCCAAACCAGAAGACAATTGGAAACACCCCAAAGTCCTGGAATGAGACCCCCCACACACACACACACACCAGGTTGGTTAGTCTGAGAAATCACCAGTGGTGGACGCCGAGGAGAAGGAAGAGGGGAAGAACTGTGCCCAGTTCGTGTCTGGATCTCAGGCCAGGATCCAGGAGTATGAGAAGGAGGAAATAAAGAGCATGATTCCCTTTGACCATATGACCATTGACTTGAATGAGATCTTCCCAAAACCAAGCTAGACAAGAAGTACCTGTTCTGGCCCTACCACCCCATCAAGAACCTATGAAGGAGCCCAGGAGGGAGCCCCGGGATGACATGAAATAAAATATTTACATAGAAAAAAGGAAGGAAGGAAGGAAGGAAGGAGAAGAAAGAAAGAAAGAAGAGAAGGAGAGAGAGAGAGTGAGAGAGAGAAAGAGAAAATCTCCATAGGCTCATAGGGAGTGTCACTCTTGGGAGGCGTGGCCTTGTTGGAGGAGGTGTGGTATTGTTGGAGGAGGTGTGGCCTTGTTGGAGGAGGTGTGGTATTGGAGGAGGTGTGGCCTTGTTGGAGGAGGTGTGGTATTGTTGGAGGAGGTGTGGCCTTGTTGGAGGAGGTGTGGCCTTGTTAGAGGAGGTGTGGCCTTGTTGGAGGAGGTGTGGCCTTGTTGGACGAGGTGTGGCATTGTTGGAGGAGGTATGGTATTGTTGGAGGAGGTGTGGTATTGTTGGAGGAGGTGTGGCCTTGTTGGAGGAGGTGTGGCCTTGTTGGAGGAGGTGTGGCCTTGTTGGAGGAGGTGTGGCCTTGTTGGAGGGAAGGTGTCACTGGGGGTGGGCTTTGAGGTTTCAGATGCTTGACCCAGACCCAGTGTCTCTCTCTTATTGCAGCCTGTCAATACATGGGTAGAACTCTCCGCTACCTCTCCAGCACTGTCTGCCTGCATGCTGCTGTGCTTCCTGCCAAGATGAGCTTCCAGCCCTAATTAAGTGTTTTCCTTTATAAGAGTTGCTGTGGGCATGGCGTCTCTTCACAGCAGTAGAAACTCTAACTAAGACAGTGACTCAGCAGCAGGTAACTGATGCTTCCACTAAGCTGGAGGACCTGATTTGGGCTCCCAGTGTGCCAACAGTAGGAGAGAACTGACCCCTGCAAATTGATGACCAAAAACACACTGTGGTACACACAAACAAATAAATGTAAGTTTAAAAAGAAAAAAGAGGGTTGGAGATTTAGCTCAGCGGTAGAGCGCTTGCCTAGCAAGCTCAAGGCCCTGGGTTCGGTCCCCAGCTCCAAAAAAAAAAAAAAAAAAAAAAGATAATAGCCAGACTTTATTAAAGTGTGACTCCATTCTCCATGCCCTGAAATCAGCACTGTGAGTGTGTTCCTCCCCAACTTTACCACCCACCAGCTGTGAGGTTATTTCTCCAATGTCAGTCCCTCTGTGGGTATGAAGCAGTGGCCTTCCTTAGTGATACTTCTTAGCTCCTGATGACCAGTCAAGCTGGCCCTTTTGTCCATGTGTTGAAATCTTACTGTTGCATCGTTTCACCCTCTTTCTGGGTCGTGGTCGCTCACTCCTTTAATCATATCTCTTGGGAGGCAGAGGTGGGCAGATCTCAGAGTTCAAAGCCAACCTGGTCTACAGAAAGAGTTCTAGCACAGGCAGAGTTACATTGTGAGACCCTGTCTTTTTTTTTTTTTTTTTTTTTTTTTCCGGAGCTGAGGACCGAACCGGGCCTTGTGCTTGCTAGGCAAGTGCTCTACCACTGAGCCAAATCCCCAACCCCGAGACCCTGTCTTTAAAAACCAAAAAATAGGGCTGGAGAGATGGCTCAGCAGTTAAGAGCACCCGACTACTCTTCCAGAGGTCCTGAGTTCAATTCCCAGCAACCACATGGTGGCTCACGACCATCTGTAGAGGAATCCGATGCCCTCTTCTGGTGTGTCTGAAAATGGCTACAGTGTACTTATATAAATATAATAATAAATTAAAAATCTTCTTTAAAAAATAAATAATTCTAAAAAAGGAGGGAAGAAAAAAAGAAAAACCAAAAATAAAATAAGATAAAGGGGTTGGGGATTTAGCTCAGTGGTAGGGCACTTGCCTAGCAAGCGCAAGGCCCTGGGTTCGGTCCCCAGCTCCGAAAAATAGAAAAAGAAAAAAAAATAAGATAAAAAGAAAGAGAAATAATGAGCTACTTACTAGATGAAAAATCTCAGAATTATTAGCACAACATTAAAATCATCATTGAGGTGGGCTGGAGAGATGGCTCAATGGTTAAGAGCACCCAATGCCCTCTTCTGGTATGTCTGAAGATAGCTAGTGTACTCATACATAAATTAAATAAATCTTTAAAAAAAAAAAAGAAAAACCAATTTCACCAATCACTTGGTACTAACTATGCATAGTGAGACTATTTAATGAATATTCCGTTGGCTCATTTTGATAGGTAGATTTTCCTCTGTAATGAAAGTTGTTCAATGATGATTTTTTTTAAAGATTTATTCATTTATTATATATAAGTACACTGTAACTGTCTTCAGACACCAGAAGAGGGCATCGGATCTCTTTACAGATGGTTGCAAGCCACCATGTGGTTGCTGGGAATTGAACTCAGGACCTCTGGAAGAGCAGTCCATGCTCTTAACCGCTGAGCCATCTCTCCAGCCTAGAAGCCAGGAATGTTAAACACAGGGATTGTCTCTTCAAAGTAAGAGATGTATATCTGTTTTCCACCTGGTAGGCTGGGTATAGATATGGTTAGTAGCCTGGTGTGGTGACCTCTGTGGGGCCAGGCCACACCTGGCCTCCCCGGACTCGTACAAATAGGACCAGAGGTGGTTAACAGCCTGGTGACCTTTGTGCTATGTGTATGACCAAGACCACCCCAGATCCTTCCCCAGGGGCTTAAAACAAAAACATGGAGCACATGAGTGTAGTTACCTAAGGAGGCCAGAAGAGGGCATCAGATACCCTGGTGCTTCAGTGGTGGGGCAGTTGGGAGGTGCCTGGTGCTGGTGTTGGAAACTGAGCTAGGGTCCCTCAGCAAGTGCAGCAAATGCTCTTAATGGCTGAGCCATCTCTCCAGACCCAGGATTAGTATGTTACTTTACATGATACCTTGTATAATTCCTCTTCTGTTAAAAAACATCTTAATTGTTGCACAAAAGTATCCCTTTGCATTTATCCCTAAAAGTAAGACTTAGATAGCCAGTGACTAAGTTTACATTTCTATCCCATGACTTTGAACCTCTGGCTTGAACGTGCGTACTGGACATTTCTCCCTGGAAGAACCTCAAGCCAAACATGTCTGAAACTGATCTCTGTGCACCACACCCGTCAAACCTGTTATTTTTCCTACATTCCTTTTCACTGGGCTTGGCCCCACCACCCCCTCAGTAATGCAAGAAGCTGGGTTCCACTCGCTCCACTCCTTCCCATGACTCAGCAATCGCCTGCTTCCTTTATCTCCTGGTTCCTCCATCCAGATGTCCCTGCCTCAGCCCATGCTCGTCTCCTCTTCCTGACCTCCCAGTGGCCCCCAGCTCCCTCTCTCTGGGCTACACTGCAGTCAGAGGTATCTTTGCTGATGCAAGAGAACACGTCCTTCCAAGTGTCCACTTTTTTAAAAGAATGTTTTATTGATCCTTTGTGAATTTCCCATCAAATACTCCAATCCGACTCCTCTCCTCATCCCTTGGAATCCTTCCTCTCCCACAAAAGGAAATAAAAAATTAAAAAAGAAAAAGAAAAAGAAAAAAAAGCATCCCATCGTGGAAGCTGTAGTTTGTCAGCAGTGCTCCACAGTATACCCTTTTGTCCACACATCTTTACTTGCAAATGTTTATTGTAGTGAGTCATTGATCTGGTTCGAGGCCTCTGGCTTCTGCTACACTATCCAATACTGGATCCTCACTGGGGCTCCTCTCAGACATCCTGTTGTTGCCCTGTGTCATGGAGATCCTGCAGCTTTGGATCTGTAGGCCTGGCCCTTTCACACACTCCAGCAGCTCATAGATGGGTAGATGTTAGGTAGGCCACGTCCTGGATTTATCTGGGCCTGGGCGGTAGCTGAGTTGTTCAGCCTGCCAGCTCTCCCACACCCACAGCACCAGGGCAAACCCTCCAGCCAGGCCCCAGCCAGCTCACCCAATGCTGTAGCTGGCGATGGGGAGGACCAGCCCTCTGGCTGGCTCATCTTCACCTTTGCCCCAGGGCCAGCTCTACTGTGCGGTCTAGTCAAGGTGCACTCTCTAGAGTGCTGCAGCCAGTGAGAGGCGGGAGCAGTTCTTCTGTGAGGAGAGGAGCAGCTCTGCACAGCCCTCGGACATCAGCATAGTCCCAACCAGGGATGTCCCCATGGCCTTCGGTTGGCAATATGAGCTAAAGACACAGACCCTTGCTGCTGCCTGGCCACAGACTCCAACTTGGCCCTGGGCTTCACCACAGCTGCAGGCCATAGGGAAGGCTAGTAACCTCAGGCTGTTCCTCACCACCCTGTGTCTCCAGTTCTGCCGCTCTTTTTAATGCTCAATCGCCTCCTCTTCTCTTTCTTCCCTATCTCTCCACCACATTCTTGCCCATCGTGGTGGCTCCCACTGTGGGTGGACCTCTGGGTGTCTTCCCAGCACTCCCAAAGTCCCAAAGCCTCATTTTTTAAGACTATTGTTGAAATGCATTAAAAATAATATACAGTTGAATATAGAGAATAATGAAGACTTTGTTTTCATTGAGTAAACGCTTAACATTGTCCTATGTGTGATTTTAACTTAAGGAACTGTTCATTTGTATACCAGTATATATATTCCCACTATATTATTCACACATGCGCACACACATGCACACACACACATGCACACACACACACACACACGCACACACACATTACCTTGACTAGTCCATCCTTGTCTTCAGTCTTTCTTTCCTCCAGGGTACTTTCATGAAATGACTATTATCCATTTTATAGACATGTTGTATATCTATGTTATAGTCATTCGTAAACAAAAGAAAAAGGAAAGGCCGTGACTCCTTTTAGGTGTGGTGGAGGAGAAAGTCTATTGTAGAGAAAAGGGAACCATAGCTAGAGACAGGGACCTCTGAGAGCGAGTTCAGAGTGGCCATGACCCTGAGGCAGGAAGAGAAGGGGGAGGGAAGGGAGAGAGGAGAGAGAGGAAGGAATCAGGTACAGCAGCCAGGAAGACAGAGGTACAAACAAACACACAAACAAAAAGGCAGGTAACTAAAAGGGTTGGATTATATATATATGGAAGGGCAACCCAGTTCCTGGACTGCAGAATTCAGCAGAGTGCGGGATATGCCAACCATACTGCAACAGGTAGGGACTGAGGGATGCTGGGAGAACTGGTGGCCAGGTCCATTTTGATATGGTAAATCGGCCCCTCAGCCTTTTGTCCAAGGGTTTGAGACTTCACAGAAAGCATTACCACAGTGGCTTTAAACTTTGCAAAGATGATACCAAGCTGCGCGTGACCCCTGCAACCTGCTTCCTTCACGTGGCTTTATTATTTTTCCTGTTGACACGCGTTGCTCCCGTTCACTTCATCCGCCATATGGTACTTTATTACGAGACTGTGCAACGATTTATTGATTTACTCCGTGCTGAGGGACATTTGGGAATCTTGCTAACACAAACTGTGCGGGGTTGCTCTCCGAGCACATGTTCGAGCGTTCTCTAGACTGTATTCTCAAGCGTGTCCTTACCTTCCAACTCTCTTGAGCCAGGGAGGTAAGTGGTTTCCAGACTCCTTCTCTTTAATCTATGCAGCTGCTGCTGAAGGATTTTTTTTTTTTTTTTATGAAATGCAAATCCAGCCTTGTCACACTCCTGCCTAAGAGTCTTCGGGGAAGCAATCCTACCATTCCTCAGTGGCACAGAAGCCCCCATGTTCTCCTCCACACACATACCTCAGCCTGACCCACAGCGCCATCCCTCAGAACTGTCTCTGTCCCTCAATAGCCCCACAGATGCCGGATGCTGCCTCCAGCCTCTGGCACGTTCCTTTCTCCTTCCAGGAACTCCCTAACCTCACTCCGTGCCTCCACACCTGATACGTGGAGTCAGCTCATTGTTTCTCCGGGGTTCGCTGATGACTTCACCTCAGCTGAAAGAGGTCCCTGGTTTGAACCTATCCACGCCACTTACTAAGATGGGCCAGTCTGGAAACTTCTCTGAGAGCGGCTTCCTCAGCTTTAGTAACAGTGCCAGCCTCATATGCCATCATGACAATAAATCTAATTTTTTTTTTTCAGAGCTGGGGACCGAACCCAGGGCCTTGTGCTTGCTAGGCAAGCGCTCTACCACTGAGCTAAATCCCCAACCCCTATAAATCTAATTTTTAAATATGGGTTTTGGTGGTTGAATTTGATCCTTGACTTTCACTTTTATTATATGGCTCTATGTCTTTTACATGCATAAAATCATATTATTTCTATAGAGTGGTTCTCTATGCTTTATACATAAAACATTAAACTATATAATGCAGTTTGTATAGAGGGAAAGCACGTTCGATTTTATGTGGTGTTTAGCGATATTTACTATTATCCATTTATTTATATTCATTATTCATAATATTTATCTATTAAAGGATTTGTGGCAGGTCTGGAGAGATAGTTCAGTGGGTAAATGCACTTGCTGCTCTTGCAGAAGACCCTGGTTCAGGTCCCAGAAGCCTTGTCAGATGGCTCACAACCACCCCCTGTAACTGCAGTTTCAGTGGCTCCAATGTACTCTTCTGGCCTCCTCCATGGGTGCTGCCTGCACGTGGTACCTATGTACACATACTCGGGCACACATACTCATAAATAATAAAGGAAAATGATAGTGCTTTGGAAAGGATTTTATTAGAATGACTTCATTGTCCACCATTTCTGCTATGGCTCTCTCCCACTTCTGGCAGGAAGCGTTCCAAGTCAGGGACCATATCTGATTTGCCAGTTCACCAGCAGCGCTGGGCCAGGAATAGAAAAGGCATGTTTTAATAATAAATGCTGAATGGATAAATGGATGCTCCTTCAGACATTCTGATATGAGGGGTGGGTGGAGGGGAAGGAGAGAGGAGGAGAAGGGAGAGGGGGAAAGAAAGGAGATGGGGGAGGAGAAAGGCAAGAGGGCAAAAAGAATGAAGAAGGTTGGGGGTGTAGCTCTGTGGTAGAGTACTCCCCTAGCATATTCAAGGTCCTGAGTTGGTTCTCCAGTACTAAAAAAATATAAATAAATTCATATTTTGTCATGGATAGCATCATGCCCTCACAGAAAAAAAAAAAAGGCAACAGCTGGTGAGATTAATTTTATTTTTCTTTTACTGTCAAAACTTTGCTACAGTAGTTTTATTTCTTGGAGTTGGTGGGGATCTGTGTAAGCCTGTCTAGAAATAGTGCTAAAAGATTTTATTTCTGCCTAGTTGTTACTTGGGGAAAGGGTTTGATTAACAGAACAAGCGCCCGTGGCTCATTTGGCTTCGCTGTGGACTTAATCTTAATGAGGCGTGACTAAGTAAATACCTGGAGTCTCCGTGAGTCAGTGCAGTGTCTGAGTCCGGAAGGAGGAAGATCCGCTGGTGGACAGACAGTGCAAACAAATGCTTCTGACCTAGAAGGCCCAGGGCCTGGAGGGAGGTGCAGGTAGGGTCCTAGGCCGTCTTCTTTTAGCCTCCTTCTCTATCTTACTCTTCCTCGGAGATCTGGGTCCAACCCTCAAGCATGGGCCTTGCATTAACCTCACATACTGTGAGTCGACAACCAGACTGGATCCAAGTCTTCCTGTCCCTGAAGCTCTGGCAGAGTGGTAGTCCAGAAACAGCTCCTGGTTACTGCGCTCCCTGGGCTCTCTCAACCACGCCCCAAATATGGCTGCCTTAGGAGAGGGCCTCCAGCACACCAGTGCTGAGACTGGGGCATCCTCATAGTTGGGTCGAAACCTCTATGATCTGCATGGATGAACCAGGATTCTGCGGCTGTTGGTGCAAGCCAATGCCCTACTCGGAGCACATTTTGGGTGCTATACTTTTGTCTAGTCGGCCACTTCCTTCCTTCTACGTTTCTTTATGTGTTTAAAAAACAGAATGTCACTTGCCTAGCAAGCGCAAGGTCCTGGGTTCGGTCCCCAGCTCCGAAAAAAAGAAAGAAAAAAAACAAAAAAACAAAAAACCAGAATGGGATAATACAGGGATGGTTGAGATAGGATCAGATGGGTGAGAGAGACAGACCCCTCAGTGTGTAACTGCATTTGTGGCCAATGAGAAGGCAGGTGAGACCCTCTAGTGCTTAACGGTCATGGCTAATAATCCAAGTTTGGTGTCTGGGACCCACACAATAGAAGGAGAAAACAGATTCCTGGAACTTTTTCCTCTCTAATCTGCATGTACCTGCCATGGCCTCTCACACCCTCCACTAACAAAATATGATTAAGGAAAATTTTTTTCCAGATGGGGGTAGAGCTGGCTGTCTTGAAACTCACTGTGTAGACCAGGCTGATGTCGAACTCAGAACTCCACCTGTCTCTGCCTCCTGAGTGCTGAGACTAAAGGAACGAGTCACCCCTCAGACGTATTTTGAAAGAACTGAAACTTTTACAAAATATTGGATATGTTGGGTGGTGGTGGCAACAAACCTTGAATCCCAGCCCTCGGAGGCAGAGGCAGGTGGATCTCTGTGAATTTGAGGCCAGCTTGGAACAGGGTGAGTTCCAGGACAGACAGAACAGTGGGGCTGGACAAAAGGCTAGTGCTTAAGTGTGTTTGCCTCTCTTCTGGAGGACCTGGGTGACTCAGGACTATCTCTAACTCCAATTTCTGGGGATTCCACACCCTCTCCTGACAACAGACATTCACGTGGTAGATATACATACATACATACATATATACATACATACATACAAGCAAAAATACTTATATACATGTAATAAATGCGAATCTAAAAAAAGTATTTTAAATGAATAGAATAAATAGAAACCATGTCTGATCTCCTAATTAATTAGCTAATTTGTCTTTCAAAGGTTTTTTTTTTTTTGTTAGAATTATGGGCATGTCTATGTAAGAGTATGTGCACCTGTTTGTGTATGCGTGTTGGGGGAGGGGTATGCCTGTGGAGGCCAGAGGCAACCCCTAGAGCTGGAGTCAGAGGAGACTGTAAACAGTCAGACATAGGTGTTGGGAACTGAACTTGAGTTCTCTGCCAGAGCTGTGAGCACTCTTAACTGCTGAGCCATATCTAGTCCCTAATCTGGAGATCTAGGGTCTCATTCTGTAGCCCAGGCTGGTGTCAAAGTCACTGTGTAGCTCAGGCTTGCCTTAAACGGTGTCACTCCTTCTGCCTCAGCCTCCTGAGAGCTGCCATTCTGAGCCAGAGTAGGTCAGTGCCTCCTGGCTGTGCCCTCCCTGCTAATACTCTTCGTGACTTTATTTTTCCATGGACTTCCATGACTGAGAATCTGTGGTAGAAACACATTGAGATTTGAGTTGGAAATCTGTCTCTTGGGGGAGGATTTGTGTTTGGTTCGTAGATGCTCCGTGCCCTTAGCAGTCAGTAATAGCAGGCAGTGTCTATCGGGAGGTTTTCAGAACGTGTGTGTAGGTAGTACCCACTGGGACTGCAGAGTCACGTAAAGGCTGGCTGTGAGTGTGATTTCTTTCCCTTCCATCCAGTCTCATTGAGGATGCACTTGGTTTTGGTCCTGTGGTTCAAGTTTCCTGCAGTGGCTCTACTAGATGCTCCACCCTTGATGAGCCCTGAGCTTCCTCCCTGGTGCACTCATGGTTTTCAAGCCTCGAGTTCAAGGCTACCGGAATTCAGCATTTGTCCTTGGTGTAAAGACTGCACCACTTGCAGCTCTGATATCCACCTTTGCCTTGGGCTTCTAAAAACAGCTGCTCAGTGAGTGCCAGGACAGCCAAGACTCAACCTCCTCACGCACACCCCGAGGAGTTTGAACTTTGTATTGCTTTTAAAGATTGGTTTTGTTATTTTTTTTTTAATTGTGTGTAGGTTTGTGAGTTTCTGCACGTGGGTATGTTCACATTGCGTTCAAGTGCCCGCAGGGCCCAGAGGTGCCATATTCCTTGGAACTTAAGTTTCAGAGAGTTATGAGCCTCCTGACGTGGGTGCTGGGAACAAAACTCAGGTCCTCTGGAAGAACAGAACGTGCTCTTAAACACTGAGCCATCTCTCTAGCCCCAGTTTTGCATTATTGTAAAGACTTATTTTAAGTCCTTTTCTATATAAATGAAAAGAAAGATAAAAAGCACACTGGTTTGGGGATGTCAAGAAGGCTCAGTGGATAAAACACTTGCCATGGAGCTGCAGTACCCGAGTTCCAACCCGAGACACACACAGTGGAAGGAGAAAACTAAGTCACAAGGTATCCTTTTGACCTCCCAAATTTGCCATCTCCCTCTCCCTCTCCCTGAACCTCCCCAACCCCCTTTCTCTGTCAGAGGACAGTTTCAGGAGTCAGTTTGATCTTTCCCAGCAGGTGGGTCCTAGGGATTAAACTCAGGTCATCAGGCTTGGCAGCCATCTCTCAAAAAGTTAATCTTCGGAGATTTTTACCTCAATTGAGGCACTAAAATGCCAGAGCATCTTGTCTGGAATTTGGCATGTGTTCATGACATACACGTGTAAAGGCAGTTGAAAATAAAATGCCTGTGTGGTGATTTTTAATTAAGCTCATTCCAGAGGATCCTCACACCGGGCACTCATCGGTGTTTAACAAACAGTTCAGTCACAGTGAAGGTTTGGGAACATCCACCCCTCACTGCTGTAAGGACACCTCCCAAAGGCGAGAGCTCGGAAACGAGGACGTGAAAGAACCAGAGGCATGCTGGGTCACAGTCAGCTCACGGTCTCATCTGCTGTATGGAGCAGGGATGGCTTTTCTTGATGAGGGACTACACACTGACCTGGAACTCACATTCACACACTGAAGGATCAGAGAAGCAGTGCCCAGCTGGCCTGGGTTTGATTTGCCTTCGTGCTTCCTATGTATTGAACATTGTATTGGAAAGCTGTCCCATGCTGTTACTTCTCTATTTCTGTGAAGAGATACCATGACCGAGACAACTCATATGAAAGAAAGCATCCTGTTGGTGTTCGCTTACAGTTTCAGGAGGTGAGTAGAGTCCATGGCCACTGTGATTGGGAGTAAGGTAGCAGGCAAGCATGGTGCTGGGCCAGTAGCTAAGAGGTTACACCTGGTTCCCAAGTAGGAAGCAAGAGACCGGGCCTGACATGGGCTTTTGAAAGTTCAAAGTTCACCTCCCAGGGACATATATCCTCTCACAAGGCCGCACCTCCTAATGGATCTCAAAACATTTCCACCAAACCTTGGACCAAGTCTTCAACCGTAGGAGCCTATGAAGGCCATTCTCATTCAAACTGCCATAGTGACCTTTCCAAAGTGAAGTCATGTTCACCGGATCTGGGTGGACATGTCTCTTTAAATAACTGTGTTTTAAATAACTGTGAACTTCAGGAGTTTGCTCTACGCTGCCTCCTCTGGGAAGTGTAGCCTGCCATCCAGCCTCAGCTACCGTTCTTTCCTAGACTCCGCTGGGACTCTTCCCTGAACTCACTGAGTGTTGTCGGTCAGCAGAGCTTGTCTCTGGGTGAGTTGCTTCACTCCCACAGATCTCTTTCCCCTCCTCTGTAATATTTATTTTTCCTTCCCCAGCCCCAGCTTGCAGAATGAGGACTCTGAGGCTCATTCTGTATTATTAGGTGTCTTGGCCATAAGCTTTCACTCACTCCCTGGCTAGCTCATAACTTATTTAACCCATTGAGACTTTTCTACGTCTAACACATGGTCAGTTACCTCTTCTTCGGGTCCAGCCTGCTCCTTTCTTTGACTCTCCCTCAGTGTTTCCCTAGTGTCTTGCTAGAATCTCCTGCCTCTCCTTTTACTCTCTTACTGTTTCCCAAAATACCCTCTCTTCCCATCAGTGTCCCACCTCCTATTTCCTGCCTCTCAGCTCATTGGCCATTGGCGTTTTTATTGACAGGCGATGCTTACAAGAGACTCCACAGAACACATATGAGTATTTTGCCCGCACGAATGTCTGTGCATTGCTGGTGCCTGAGGAGGCCAGAGAAGGTTGTTGGATCCTCTGGAACTGCAGTTACACTTAAGTTGTGTGTAAAAAAAAAAAAAAATCTTGTCTTTAGTTTTATGTGAAACCAAGCCATTAATTATCCTTGGGAATTCGAATTCGGGCAGTGTTTCACGGCCGGTGTGCACACCTACCTGCATAGTTGAAAACTGTGGCTTTCCGTGGTGACTCAGGTGCCGAGCTGCCGTGGTGACTCAGGATTTTCAGCAGATGACTAAGGTGTGTGTCTGTGGTGGGGGGAAGGTTATGCCAAAGTAAGCTCAAGCCTCTTACTCTTCCGGCGCCCTCGCTCTACCCAGCCACCCAAAAGGAGAAAGGGGGCTTCCCAGGCAGCGAGGAGTTCTGAGATTAAGCAATTATTAAAAGGGCAAGAACTCACTTAATTTTGATCTCGAAAAGACTTCCAGGCAATGCGTAAATCAACCTTCATATTCTTGTGATATAAAATCCCTGTCTGGAAACTGACAGCTCAGGGCAGACTTAATTAGAACCATGTCTTTGCTCCCAGGAAAAAAACAAGGCTTCACCAAGCAAAACTGTCACCGGATTAAAAACTGTCCTCCAGGGCTGGAGAGATGGCTCAGTGGTTAAGAGCACCGACTGCTCTTCCCGAGGTCCTGAGTTCAAATCCCAGCAACCACATGGTGGCTCACAACCATCTGTAATGAGATCTGATGCCCTTGTCTGGTGTGTCTAAAGGCAGCTACAGTGTACTCATATATAATAAATAAATAAATAAATAAATAAATAAATAAATAAATAAATAAAATATTTAAAAAAAAAAAAACTGTCCTCCAGTGGCCGGCCTCACCACATTTATGCAGGTTCTTGGTTCTCCAGTATTTCCTAGGCCAAAGAAACCTGCCTCCAACATCAACAGTGGTCAAGGTGCTATGCGTGAGATGCACGTACCCAGACTAGCTGCTGTAAACAGAACCCGACGGTATACACTGCACAGACAGACCTGCATTAATAACACAGTAACTAATCCGATGTATTTGAAGAAGTAGCTTCTGGTTCCCTACCCTGGGATGTACTCACACCCCTCCTGCTCTGATCCCCAAAACATGTTCGGTTTGTCAAACCGGAAGCTCTTTCTTTCGTCGAGAGGAAGGAGCGCCCCCTAGTGAAAGTCTTTCCTAACATTTCTTTAACACTCCAGGTCCATCTACAGTTCTTTTGCTATTGATTTCTGGTAAATAGTTCTTCGGGATTTTAGGGAGCCATGAGGTGTTCTGATACGTGTATACATTGTACAATGATAAAATCACTGTAAGGAGGGCTGGAGAGATGGCTCAGCGGTTAAGAGCACCCGACTGCTCTTTCAGAGGTCATGAGTTCAATTCCCAGCACATGGTGGCTCACAACCATCTGTAAAGAGATCCGATGCCCTCTTCTGGTGTATCTGAAGACAGCTACAGTGTACTTATATATAATAAATAAATAAATCTTTAAAAAAAAAATCACTGTAAGGAGCATAGATAGCTATCACCTCAAATGTTCATTACTCATTTCTGGTGAAAAGTCCAAAATTTTCTAAAATTTTGAAATATTCGTGATTGTTAACTGTAGTTACCCTAGGGTACAGTAAAATAACGAAATTTATTCCTTTTTTAAAAATATTTTTAAAGATTTACTTATTTATTATATATAAGTCCACTATCACTGTCTTTTTTTTTTTTTTCCTTTTCTTTTTTTTCGGAGCCGGGGACCGAACCCAGGGCCTCGCGCTTGCTAGGCAAGCGCTCTACCACTGAGCTAAATCCCCAACCCCCACCGTCACTGTCTTACAGACACACCAGAAGAAGGTGTCAGAGCCCATTACAGATGGTTGTGAGCCACCATGTGGTTGCTGGGAATTGAACTCAGGACCTCTGGAAGAGCAGCCAGTGCTCTCAACCACTGAGCCATCTCTCCAGCCCATGAAACTTATTCCTATTTATTTGTAATTTTGTACTTTGTTGAAGGGACATCCCTATTTTTCTTTCTAGAGTCCAGGCCTAAAACTTATGTGACTGTGACTTGAAAGTCTGAGGCCTGGGGTTGGGGATTTAGCTCAGTGGTAGAGCGCTTGCCTAACAAGCACAAGGCCCTGGGTTCGGTCCCCAGCTCCGAAAAAAAGAAAGTCTGAGGCCTGATGCCCAGAAACCTTTAGCTATTGTCTAAGAGTTGCAAAAAAAAAAAAAAAAAAAAAAAAAAAAAAAAAAAAAAAAAAGAAGAAGAAGAACCCAGTGGTTCCAGAGTGTGTGTGTGTGTGTGTGTGTGTGTGTGTGTGTGTGTGCGTGCATGAGTACCTGTGAGTGTATGCATGTATGCATTCGTGAGGAGATGCTTGTGCAAACAAGTATATGCACATCTATGTGGAGGCCAGAGGCTGATCTCACTGTTCTTCCCCATGGCTCTTTCCCCTGTGTTTTGAGACAAGATCCCTTGGTAACCTGGAGCTCCCAGACTCAGCTCTACTGTCCAGCCAGCTAGCACAGGGCATCCTCCTGTTTCCACCTCCCAGTGCTGGGATGACAGGGGCACTCTTGGCTTTTACATCAGTGCTAGAAATTGAGTTCAAGTCCTCACACTTGTGCGTCAAGCATTTTACAGACTGCACCATCTACCCAGCACCCCCAAAGTTTTAAATTCTCAAACTGAAATGGGTAAATATGGCTAAATGTCTCCAAATATCAATTCATTGTATCTTAGTTACCTTTCTTTTTTTTTTTCCCCTTTTTCTTTTTTTTGGAGCTGGGGACTGAACCCAGGGCCTTGCGCTTGCTAGGCAAGCACTCTACCACTGAGCTAAATCCCCAACCCCTTAGTTACCTTTCTGTTGTTATGATCAGATACCTGACCAAGGCAATACCTAGAAGAGAGAGTCTACTGGGGCCTTACTGTTTCAGAGGGTAAGATTCCATGACCATCATGGTGGGCAACATGGCAGCAAGCAGGCAGGCATGGCTCTGGAGCAGGAGAGGGGGATGAGGGAGAGGAGGAAGGGGGAAAGGGGAAGGGAAGAGGAGGAGGAGGAAGAGGAGGAAGAGGAGGAAGAAGAAGAGGAGGAGGAGGAAGAGGAGGTAGGAGGAGGAAGAGGAGGAGAGAGAGAGAGAAAGAGAGAGAGAGAGAGAGAGAGAAAGAGAGAAAGAGAGAGGTGGGTTTTTGAAACCTCAAAGCCCACCCCCAGTGACACACCTTCCCCAACAAGGCCACACCTCCTAATCCTTCCTAAGTAGTTCCACCAGCTGTTGATCAAATATTCAAACATCTGAACCTATGGAGGCCATTCTTATTCAAATTACTACTAGTTGCAAGTAATCAATGTTTATATGGAAATTACACTTAGTGTGGGCTGGGCCCCATTTAAATATTTTCTATAATTCATAATTTACATTTACATTCCCTTTATGAACTAAAGATACAGTATGTGACAAAAATGGGAAAAAATATATACCTTGCAGGTTAAGAGTTCTGTTTGCAGTTAAGACTAAGTTCCTGGGGCTGCTGTGGTAGCTCAGTGGTTAAGAGCACTGGACTGCCCTTCTGGAGGGCCTAAGTTCAATCCTCAGCTCACAACCGTCTGTAACATGCTTGCTCCTGACTGGACCTGATAGGATATACAGTGGTCCCATGATTTTGCCTTTTAAGTCCCTGCAAATTTTTCTGAGAACCCAGAGGTAGACCGGGCCAGAGTTCATTCTCCTGGTCAGTATTTAATTAAAGCCGCTCCAAGTTTGGCCTAAAATGATAATAGTGGTCTTATTCTTCTTCTTTTTTATTTATTATATATGAGTACACTGTAGCTGACTTTAGACACACCAGACAAGGGCATCAGATCTCATTACAGATGGTTGTGAGCCACCATGTGGTTGCTGGGATTTGAACTCAGGACCTCGGGAAGAGCAGTCGGTGCTCTTAACCACTGAGCCATCTCTCCAGCCCCCAGTGGTCTTATTCTTAACTGGTGAGATTAATAATATATACCTTTACTGAGACAAGATCTTACTACGTATCCTTGACTGACCTGGAACTTGCTGTGTAGACCAGGCTGACCTAGAATTCATAGAGATCAGCCTGCTACTACTCCCAAGTACGGGTTTTAGGCCTGTGCCATTTTGCCTGACCCATATTTTTAAAGAGTTTTATCTACATGCGTGAGTGCATTGTGTGATGTGTGATGTGTGTGTGTGTGCACGCGCACGTTCATGGAGGCCAGTACTGGGATCTGAACTCTGACTCTGTAGAACAGTGAGCCCTTTTACAGCCTTTCCATCTCTTTGCCCCAAAAGGAAGTTAGAGAGACAGGCTTTGATAAGGAGGATTCTGGGAAATGAACTTGTGACCGTTAGAAGATAATAGGAGATTGTATTTCCCAGAGTCTACCCGTAAAATCTTTTATAGCTCGTGAGGTCGTGCCTGCCTGTGTGTTCAAGAACCCGATCTTGAAGCGATGGGTCTCTAAACAAAATCCCCAGTGTCACATGTGGGATAGCTAAGTAGCTGTTGGTCCAGAAGGCCACAAAAGTCCCCAAATCAATACAGTCTAGTGTCACTCCTCGTGCCCACCGGTAAGACTATTGCTAGACTGGAGAGATGGCTCAGTGGTTAAGAGCATTAGCTGCTCTTCCAAAAGTTCTAGGCTCAATTCCCAGCAACCTCACGGTGACTCACAACCATCTACTACTCAAGTTCTAGGGGATCCATCACTCTCTGCTGGTCTTTATGGACACCAGACACATAGGGTGCATGTACGTGCATGGAAACAAAGCACCCATGCACACCAACTTTAACATGCATTTATTTATTTATTTATCATCTTGTTTGTTTGTATTTTCAGACAGAATCTTGCTTGTTTTGTTCTGTTTTTCACCCCCCCCCCCCATTTTTCCTTTCCCCAAAGTAAAAACGGAGACCAGGAGATTATTATAAATACCCAAACAAAAATAAGCCAGACTCAAACCAGATAAGAGGCCTAGGATCAGTGTGAAACGGCCTATTGAAAGACCCTCAGAGAGAATCTTCCTTTGGGAAGGAGATCCGCAAGCCCAATGACCAGGCCAAGACCACTGGATGCAATCAGCAAGAGGGTTTATTGTCCGGATACACAGGTACCTGCGGGCGTCTTAGTCAGCTCGGAAGGACTGGCGCACCCAGCAAGACCGGGGACGGGTTTTTATAGGGTTCTTGGGAGCAGAAGCAGGCATACAGAAGCAGATGCATGGTTACAGGGACTTGATTGGTAGATTCAAATGAGGCACGAATGCATGGTTATGCAGCAAAAGAGTACGTGCAGGCTGGGGCGTCCAGAATGTCAGGGGCTAGGGGCTTATCCCTTCCTGCCAGATGGCCTTTGAGTCAGTACTGATAACTCGGGCTGGTTCCTGCATTCCTTTTTCCTTATCTTTATGGTCTGTTAGTCTTACCAGCGGGGCAGGCCCCACAGGGCCTGGGCGTGCCTGGGCTCGCCCGGGCCTGTTTTAGCTCTGAGACTGTGAATCTTAAGACTTACTTTTTACTTTTATAGTTGTGGACCTTAAGCTCGTATAATTTTCCTTTTAAGGGGGGGGGGGGGTCTTTCACTATGTCGACCGTTGGCGGGGGAACTGTGTGGAGAATCTGGTGTCAGGTGCTTCAAATACAGGTTTATAACCTGGGACAGGCTCTTCATACTCAGCTACCCAAAGGCAATAATGAGAAAGTGGACCAGCTTGGAGTGTAGCTCAGAGATGGAGTGCTTGGCTGGCATGCATGAGGCCCTGAGTTCAACCCCCAGCACCTCAGAGGACTGGGAGAGTCCTTACTCTCAGTGTTGTAACATTTAAATGAGCTCAGATAGGTGAAGCACTTAGCCAAGTGTGTGTTACTCTTGTTCAACAGAACCATGGCAACCTTCCTTTCCCACCAATGAACAACTTACGGTATTAAATAAACTAACATTTACCAAAACAACCGAAAACACCCACAAAGACAGTCGCTAACCTTATTTTTGAAAATTTTCTCTTAAAATGATTTCAAACTTACAAAAAGTTACAGAGATCAAAGTGGAAGGAACATTCTCTTACTGGGTTTTTACCCAGATCTGCTTCTCGCTAATCTCACATTCCTTTGCTCCGCCACTTGACCTGCAGATCATTGTAAACCCTGTCTCTGCTTGTTGCCCATAACTTATCTTTTGTTTGTCTTGGGGTTCTGAGACTGGGTGTCATGTAGCCAAGGCTGGCCTTGAATTTACTAGTTAGTTGAAGCTGGCTTTGAATTG
The DNA here is from genome assembly GCF_021556685.1 of Rattus norvegicus. Classification (NCBI taxonomy): domain Eukaryota; kingdom Metazoa; phylum Chordata; class Mammalia; order Rodentia; family Muridae; genus Rattus; species Rattus norvegicus. The sequence continues at coordinate 24,838,391 of NC_141548.1, read as the reverse complement.
ATCCTCTTGCCTGTGGCCAAGTACTAGGATTTCAGGCGTGGGCCACAACATCTAGATTATTCATAAATCATGATTTCCTCATTTTCCATTGCTAAGCAGCAAATTGCCACACGTTGGTCTATTTTACAATACTATCAGCTCCTAAAATCACATCTGCCCAGATTTGAGACAATGTAACTAAGAAAATGGTTAAAAGTGAAGTCAAAGGTTGGCCTTTCTAATCCCAGGAGGAAATGCTCAACATTCTTAGCCTCCAGGGAACACAAATCTAAACCACACTGAGTTGGGTATGGTGTCAAATAGCAGGGGCAGGTGGATTGCTGTTAGTTCCAGGTTAGCCTAGTCTACATACCAAGTTCCGAGTCAGCCAGAGCTACAGTGACCCTGCCGCAAACAAGCTGACAGGCAAACAAAACCCCAACCAGCTTGAGATTTCCCCTCGCCCTAGTCAGAATGGCGGTAGGTGGAAAGACACCACCCAAAGGCTGGTAAGGATTCCTGGGCGTGAGTTCTACATCACTGGTGAGACTGTTAGTTACTGCAATTCCTATGGAAACCAATATGGAGGGTCCTCAGAAAAATTAAAAATGGAACTCACATATTATCAAGCTATAGCATTCCTGTGCTCGTCCCTGAAGAGGCAGAGGCACCAATTGCTAGAGATCCCTGCATACTCATGCAGTGTTCCCAGCAGCCAGGTTACAACATCAGCATGAGTGTCAAGGATGAACACACACACACACACACACACACACACACACACACACACACACATACACATACACATACACACACACACGTGAACATCATCGGGCTATGAAGAAGCACCAAATCACCCAATATTTAGAATAAGAGATAATTATGTTAAACATAGTAAGTTAGTTGCAAAATCTGGAAACAGGGAGGGCACTGATAGCCCAAAGAGCTGTTCATGGACCTGCTGAGGTTGGGCTCATTACAATTTCTGCATGGGGAAGTATCTAAATTAGTGAACCAGTTCATTTACTGCAGTTACTTACAGTGCAAGGGTACTGTATAATCTAAGAATAGCATATCTGTATAGCAATGCCCTAATAAAACTGTCATAGTGAGCATTCTATTGCTGTGAAGAGAGACCATGGCCAAGCCAACTCTTATAAAGAGGAAAGCATTTAACTGGGGCTTCCTTATAGTTTTCAGAGGTTCAGTCCACTATCATGGCGGGAAGCGTGATAGCAACACAGGTGGACATGGTGCTAGAGAAGTAACAGAGTTCTATATCCGGATCCACGGGCAGTAGGGAGAGAGAGCTTCTAGACCTGACTTGGGCTTCTGAACCCTCAAAACCCACCCCCCAGAGACACACTTCCTTCAACAAAGCTGCACTTCAACAAGCCCACATCCCCTAACCCTTCCAAATAAAGCCACTCCTTAAGCATTCAAGCCTGCGAGCCTACAGGAGTCATTCTTTTTCACCACAGAAACACAGTGTTTTGTACAGTTAGGGTGAGCTAAACGACCGTACACAGCGATTCTAGAAAGATTGCTACTCTTTCTAGAAGCTCGAGGAAGAGACAACTTCAAAGAGCATACCTTCTTGATGGGCAAATTTAATTCTTCATAACCATAGAGCTGAGATGTCCATTTCTTTAACAGCTATCAAACGTGGCCCACTCTCAGGCCCTAGAAGTTACCCACTTTTCTTGTACCATGGACCCATCCTGTCTTCAAAGTCAACAATTTTCCCCGCGATGAGATCACCCCATGCTCTAAAATCCCTCCCAAAGAGCAGCCAGTTCCTTTTGCAGCAGCTCAGGAGCTAGCTAGGGCCAGGCTTAGCCAGAACAGTCTCTTTGCTAACAGCGGACTTGGAATTTTAATTACATCTGCAAAACCCAAGAGCACCTTGATTTGGGTTTGGACAACTGGGAGATGTGTAAACGTTGGGTTCATTGGGACTGGGATTTGGGGAGCCCCCTCAGGATCCTGCCATATCTGATGGGACATAGTTTAAAGTCAAATCTATCTTAGAGGTTAGGGAGATGGCTCAGCAGTTAAGAGTGTTTGTTGATCTTTCGGAGTTTAGGGCTTTGGTTCCCAGCACTCACATCAGGACCTTAAACAATCATCTGCAATTTTAGTTCCTCAGGATCTATGGTAGTTGAATGGAGGTGAGTTCATAGGCCCATAGGGACGGGTATTATTGGGGGGTGTGGCCTTGTTGGAGTAGGTGTTGGAGTAGGCTTTGAGGTCTTAGAAGCTCAAACCAGGCCTAGTGGCTCACAGTCTTTTCCTGCTGCCTACAGATCCATATTTAGAATTCTCAGCTCCTTTTCCAGCACCATGTCTGTCTACACACCGCCATGCTTCCTGTTATGATGATAACGGACTGAACCTCTGAACTGTAAGCCAGTACCAAATTAAATGTTGTCCTTTATAGAGTTGCTGTGGTGATGGTGTCGCTCCACAGTGACAGAAACCCTACCTAAGACAGGATACGACGCTCTCTTCTGGCCTTCTGAGACATATTCACACGCCCAAGCACACATAGGTACACGCACACAGGTAGACACACAGAAAGGGGTGGGATATGAATAATAAATCTGTCTTAGTTAGTTTGGGGTGCCATAGCAAAATATCACAAATTGGGCAGTTCAAACAACAGAAATTCTCAGGGCTGGAGAGATGGTTCAGAGGGTAAGAGCACTGACTGCTCTTCCAGAGGTCCTGAGTTCAATTCCTAGCAACCACAATGGCAGCTCACAACTGTCTGTAACTCCAAGATTTGATACCCTCACACTCAGACATGCAAGTAGGCAAAACACCAATGCACATGAAATAAAAATAAATAATTAAAAAATGAAATTAAAGATCAGAAGGTCATGGTGACTCATGTTTAAAACAAACAAACAAACAAACAAACAAATAAACCACCCAGAAATTCATGGTTGTGGAGGTTGGAAATCCAAGACCAAGGTACCTAAAGTTGGTTCTCTCCTAAGGCCACTCTCCTTCTTCCCTTGTAGGTAGCCACCTTCTTGCTGTTCCTTTGAAGCCTTTTCTCTGTACATGTACAACTCTGGTGTCTGTGTGTCCTTGCTTGGTATTCTTATGAAGACACCAGATTTATTAAATTAGTACCCTCACCTGTGACCTTTGGGGACGAGCCGTCTGAATGCAATTATGAACACAAGACTTCCTGATCTCTCAGGCTGTCACTGAGCCTGCAGCTCAGTAGGCTGTCGCGTTTAGCATACATTATTAAATTAAATCATGCACCCACCGTTATATAAAATTCCAGGGTTGTCAAAAGGCTCCCTTTATCCTGATGAGAGAAATGATGCTTGGAGCCATCTGATTCTAGGACATGTTTCTCGGGCTCCACTCTTAGGGTGGATTGCTTCATTAACTGAGATCTATGGAGCAAATGAGCTTGGAAAAGAGACAGGAGGATGAATAATTAAATTTTTTCCCCTCTGAAGCAGTAGAATCGAATGGGAAAGACGTTATTTTAAGTCTCCAAGTTCATTTTGAAATCTCTTACATAAACGTGTCTGTTTATAGAACCATTCAGCACAGTTAAGGTCTTAAGCAAGCCAACGCATCGGAATTAATGATGTGAAGAAAGACAAATCTCCAGATGTTGGCTTTCGCGTTATCTTCTTGAACTGCATGGACCCTCACCGTGGAGCAACAGAGTTCTGTGTGTAGCTGAAGGTAAATTCCCTGTAGTTGCTGAAAATCTACCTGGGGTTCGAAGGTGCAAAACAATAACAGAGACACCACTCCTGGGTGGCTGGCGTGGCTCAAATGGTAGAGCCACTTGCTACCAAGTCTGGTACTCTGAGTTGGATCCCTGAGCTCCTTCCAAATGCTGGAATAAGAGAAGGTCATTTTGAGCTACATGAGAAGAGGGAATTGGGGTGCGGGAAGAGAGAGGAAAGAAGAAAAGGGAAAGGAAGGGTGAGAGAAAAGCCAGTTCTCTCTCACTGTGAACCGTCTCTTGCTCCCTGTGTAGCCAGCCACATCTTGTCTGGTTCATCTGTTTCTCTGCATCCCTCCCTCCTCACCAGACTGGCCCTGCCTTGCCTTGAAGCCTGTGCCTGATAAATGGCCTCTGCTCTCCGCAGAGAGAGCACCGGAGCTCCTTTTGATTCTCCTGGTGACATCCATAGTGTCCAAAACGCTAACGAACCCTGATTCAGAACGATGTGGGATTGTGCTTCAACTACAGTAAGGATGCTGCCTTTAAAGCAGACGCTTTCATGTTCACGCTTTAAACACGGAACCTGATTTCAGGACAATGGTGTAGAGGCAAGCTTCGATTACCCTGTTTGTTTTCTGCTCTTAATGGGTTATAGCTAATGACAATCTGGCTAATTTTAAAAGGAAGACTGGGCAGGAGACATGGCTCAGCGGTTAAGAGCACTGACTGTTCTTCCAGAGGTCCTGAGTTCAAATCCCAGCAACCACATGGTGGCTCACAACCATCTGTAATGGGATCTGACGCCCTCTTCTGGTGTGTCTGAAGACACCTACAGTGTACTCACAAACATAAAATAAATAAATCTCAAGAAAAAAAAAAGTAAGGACCAATTCTTGGTTCTTCCTCTCTTGGTCCCCTAAGAGGAGGTTCAAGATTAACCGACAACATTCTTGAAGGATTGTGTTGTTTTTTTTTTACCAACACACTAAAGCTGTTAAAAAATGGTGCTTAGGGGGCTGGGGATTTAGCTCAGTGGTAGAGCGCTTACCTAGGAAGCGCAAGGCCCTGGGTTCGGTCCCCAGCTCTGAAAAAAAGAACCAAAAAAAAAAATGGTGCTTAGGGGCTGGAGAGATGGCTCAGAAGTTAAGAGTACAGACTGCTCTTCCAAAGGTCCTGAGTTCAATTCTCAGCAACCACATGGTGGCTCACAACCGTCTGTAATGGGATCTGATGCCCTCTTCTGTGTGTCTGAAGAGAAAAACAGTATACTCACAGACATAAATAAATCTTTGAGAAAAAAGTACTTAGAGCTTGATAAACACGTGATATAAAATTAAGTTTGATTCTCAGTGCTGAGGCTGGGCATGGTGATACACACCTTCCTTTAATCCCAGCATCTGGGAGTCTGAAGCAGGTGGGTCTCTGTGAGTTTGAGGCCAGCCTGGTCTACATAGTGAGTTCTAGGTGAGCCAGAGTTATGCAATATCCAACCCTACCCCCACCCCCAAAAAAAGGAAAAGAAAAAGAAATAGAATAGTGAGCTAGAATTCTTTTTTTTTTTTTAAGATTTATTTATTTCATTTATGTGAGTACACTGTAGCTGTCTTCAGACACACCAGAAGAGGGCATCAGATTCCATAATAGATGGTTGTGAGCCACCATGCATTTGCTGGGATTTGAACTCAGGACCTCTGGAAGAGCAGTCAGTGCTCTAAACCACTGAGCCATCTCTCCAGTCCATGAGCTAGAATTCTAATGGCAACAGAAATGAGAAATGAGAGATTACAGTATTGGGAAGAGGATTCATTTGTGCATATTTTTATTTTCCACCATCTTCAGCTCTGCCTCTTTTTATGGGAGACCTGTCTGGACTGGTACTTAACACATAACTTCTGGATTGGTGCATAAGGTATCTTAAAATTTTAATGAGGTCAGGATAAGAAGAAAATAACAAAATTTATGGACATGGCAATACATGCCTTTAATGCCAACACTTGGGAAACAGAGGCAGGTAGATCTTTGTGAGTTTAAGGTAAAGACCAGCCTGGTTTGCATAGAAAACTGTAAGCCAGGTAGGGTGAAATAGTGAGATCCTGACAAAAATGAAACAAACAAACACAAGCCTGGTGGTGGTGGTGCATACCTTTAAACCCAGCACTCAAGAGGCAGAGGCAGGTGGATCTCTGTGACTGTATGTCTAATCTGGTCTACAGAGAGATTTCCAGGACAGCCAGGACTACACGGAGAAATCATGTCTTGAAAAACCAAACCAATAAAAAACAAACAAAAACAAGATAAAACAAAGTTGGTGGTATTTACCTGCAATCTCAGCACTCAGGAAGCTGGGGAAGGATTATGAATCTGTTTGCTTGAATTGTTGGGGTCTAAAACTCTCTGCACAAAGCACTGAGAGACAGATCCCAGTTAAACATAGCTGGTTCATTAAATGCACACCCCAAGACTGATCAATCAGGGTTAGAGCCTAGAATCAGAAGCTAGACTGGACCTTGAGCATTTCTCAGGGTGAATTTATAAATGGAAAAACCTACAATGAGCTTAGGTGCAAGTGCAAGAAGTGTTGCCTGGTGGTCAGCGTCGACTTGAGCTATTTTGGTGAGCTCGACAGAACAGTTCCGACTGACCTTTATTATGACTTGTACTAAGTGGAACTTATGGTTGTGGAATTTCTTAAGATTAACAAACCTTAGAACATAGAGAGTATAACAAGGTGTGTGTTTGGCATGGCTCTGCTCTGTGTCGTTATTTTTCCTGTCAACAATATGAAATAGCTGGCAGGCATAGAACAAAATGGCTACAGCTATGCTGGGGTCAGGCCTCAACAGAATCATATAGTGAATACATACATACATACATACATACATACATACATACATACATACACACACACACATACTGTGTATATACTTATCAGCTACGTGGTAGTGACTCAGGTTTCCTTTAGTGTTAACATTTTAAATTGTAATTGAACTTAGATTGATCTTGGATCTTCAGGGAGTGGCCCACCCCACAAGAGGTTGTCTTGTGTGGGACTTACTCCAGCTTCTTTACCAGCTTCATGGGGAAAGGGAAGTTGGAGAAGAGAGTGTGAAGGGCTAGTAGGAGGAGGAAGTCATTTAATGCCGTGTGATGGGCTGGCTGGTCTCAAGTAGCTTAGCATTACTTACCAATGAGCTAGCTTGGGACCACACACTGAGAAGGACTATGAGAGCAGGGACTTGATGAAATAAACTTTCCCTTCATCTTCAGCATTCAACAACATGCATCATTATATATTGGGTTCTACATTGGAGTTGACTTGGTACATTCTAAAATCTTGGTGATAATCAACATAATACCACACTGGACTTCTCGATGAAAGACCTGTGGTTTTGTATTGAAATATGATCTACTTGTATAACTTAGGCCATTCTTAAGCTTAGAATCCTCCTGCCTCAGTCTCCCAGGTACTGGGATTATAGGCATGTACCACCACATTTGACTCCTGTTTTGTTTTGAAGTAGGATTTCATGTTCCCAGTCTGGCCTCCAAATTCGTATACAGCCAGGGACAGCCTTGAACTTCCTGTCTTCCTGTCACCACCTCCAGAGTTCTCTGAGATTACAAGTGTGCATGAAGAAGCCTGATTTATTCTGTACTGGTGTGTCTGAAAACAGCTACAGTGTACTTACATACATAGAATAAATAAATAAAAATAAATAAAGAACTTCATAAGAGAAAAAGCAAGTACATCAATGTAAATCTAACTAGCAGTGTTTTCCTATTCTGTCTTTACCAAGTTCTGTCAGTGGTTAAATATTTCATTTCTTAGGTATTAAATAAGGGCAACAGTGAACTCAAGTCAGCCTCCTCATGAGAATAAATGAGAGAAAACTCTTAAAAAGTTCTGAGAATTGAATCTGAAATTTTTGTTTTCTTTTATTTCTCGAGGTGGAGTTTCTCTGTGTAGCCTTTACTGTCCTGGAATTCACTCTGTAGACCAGCCTGGCCTCAAACTCACAAAGACTCGACTGCCTGTTTCCTAGTTGCATGCATCACCACCACCTGGCTTGGACCTGACATTTAAAAAGCACTCTAAGTTTAGCTGTTACTTTAAATATAAGTATAAAACAACATTTTAAAATTATAATCTTTGTTAATATGGGAAGAATTGAAAGAGCCAGCGTTGGGGTCAATCTAGGGTCAGTGGGAAAATTCCCACCACAAACCACAAGGATCCCTCCCTTCTAGGAAGAAAAAAGCTGGTTTAGTTCCTGGAACAGCTGCAAGCCAAATTGTCACACAAAGCTACCTGACTCCCAACTGAAAGTCCTGAACAGTACACGGAGTCGATCTGAAAGTTGTTTCCCTCCACCTAATGCGCATAGTACCCTGCCTAGTTACCATTGTTCAAATTCAAAAAAAAAAAAAAATCAAAACCAAACCAAAAAAAGGGCTGGGGATTTGGCTCAGTGGTAGAGCGCTTGCCTAGGAAGCGCAAGGCCCTGGGTTCGGTCCCCAGCTCCAAAAAAAAAAAAAAAAAAAAAAAAAAAAAAAAAAAAAAAAAAAAATCAAAACCATTGTTCAAATTCTGCCCCCAATTGTTTGCAAGGTATATAACTCTCTGTTAGAATCATGTTTCCTGTCAACAGTATGAAATAACTGGCAGGCATGGAACAAAATGGCTACAGCTATGCTAGGGGTCAGGCCTCAACAGAATCCTAGAGCAGCCCTGCTCTGCTCAGAGTTGTCTCTCCCTTGAAGTGAGATGACCCCAACATGTTGGAATGATTAAACTTCTCTTCCTTTTGCATCGATCATCATCTCTGTGGGTCTCATTCAGGGAGTCCCAGAAGAGGTTCAATTCATACCTCACAGAATAGACCCAGTCTTGTTTGGTTTCCGTTTCTGTAAGATTTATTTTTTTCATATCTATCCTAGCTTTCCAACTAGATTAATGGTAAGTCCCAGTGGAGACTAATTCTCCTTTGATGGGCAGAGGCCTGCCACCTCTCATAATGAGGATCCCAGAGTCTTGAGGCCTGCTCCACTAATATAACTGTAGCCATTTTGTTTTATGCCTGTAGCCATCCATCTTATACTATTACAAAGAAACTCTCCCTTGTGCTGTTACTAGGAAACTTTCTCATGCCTCAGTTGATTGCATATTCTATTATGTTCCATGCTTTGCTGTTCTTGGAAAGCCATCACAATAGAGGTCAGTTAGAATGGCTTTGTATAATTAGTCACAAGAGGCTTGGACCTGAATCAGGCACCTGGCAGCACCTCCTGCGCCTGTCTTTGAGCTTTTATGGGTTTTGCCCTGTTGCATGTACTTTTTGATTACACTACTTTGTGTTCCCAGCTAGGCACATTTGTGCACCCACCCAGGAGCTAACTTGGATCCTTCATAGAAAACACACACACACACACACACACACACACACACACACACACTCTACATGCCAGTTATTCTCAAAATGCCTTTGCTAACTCAATGACTGGGCACTCCTAAATCTTCCCCTGCTACTCCAGGCCCAATCAGGGAAGTGACCAGAGACCACTTACTCGAAACTCACACGGCTGGTTGGCTTTATCTCCTCTGCTATTCTCCTCTCTCTCCCAGTCTCCCCACTTAACTCTCAATGTTCAGTCCCCCGTGCTTAGTCATTGGGTATTGGCAACTTTATTGATAGATCAAAAACCGATTGAGGGCAATGGGTGTCAGTAAACAGATTCCTGATCAAAGCATCAGAACCACCCTCTACATTGCTTCTGGGACTTCAACACAAGAGAGACACCTACGCCGATACCTACACCAATCTAAGAAGCCATTTGGAATAATACTTTGTCCCCGACAGCAGGGACCCAGTTATTCAGGGCCCCGAAGGGGTGCTACCCTTGGGCCTAAATGGGGGGTGAGAGAAGAAGGAGACCAAGCAAGATTCTGTTGTCAAGGTCTCATTTATTGGGATGAACGTTACAGCTTTTAAGGCTTTCAGGTAGGGGGAGTGACCTTTGTGAAACATGAAGGAGGGGGAGATGAGGGTATAGGCAGTGATAGCTGGAGGCAAAGAAGTCAGGCGATGAGGTCAGGTGGTTGAGACACCGGGTGTTGACTGAGGAGATAACAGGTATCTGCTAAGGGAGCTGAGGCATCCCTTGAATGTTATCTTCCTGTGCCATAAATTCATGGGAGAGGCTTTCATTCAACAATCTTAAGACTTAAGGCAGTCATCTTAGGGGTGAGTCTCTGTGGCCAAACAGCCCAGAGTCACCTAGTCACTTTGAGCCATGTAGTCAAAAAGCGGCTAGGCCCAAATCCAATATGGCTCTGTACATCTCCCCCATTATTCTTTTCTTTTTTTTAAAAAGACCATTAGGTGGAAGTAGTGGTCTGAGAGAGATCAGACATGCCTCACAGAGTGCCTAGCTCGGCCATGCAAGCCACTCTTGCAGTTAGGACTGCACCCCAATGGCTAGGAATGAACTTATGCTGTAACACACCGTTCTGGGCTATATGTGTGTGTTATTGGGAGAAACTGGGCAGAGGAGCATTTGACCGGCCCGCACGTTTAAACGGGGTGTAGCCACCTCTGTCTTAGGATCGACCTCTCGAACCCCAGCCTTATCCGTCATAGGATCACCTTGTCGCCCCAAGGTTCCTGTCTTAGATTGGTCAAGGGTCAGAGGAAGTTGCCTGTCCCTGAGGATAGCTACGTTGGATCATCTTCTCATTCCTCTTATTTGAGCCCAGGGGCGAAAGAGCAGGGGCCAGATGGCATTAATATAAGAGATTGTGGAAATTGAGCCTCTCCTGATAAGTAGTGGGCACCTCATCTGGTTCTCCTCACCTGCTATGGCCATACCACCAAGGGCCTAGTCAAGCCTCTCCTGTAATAAAATTTAGAATTCCCAATTGTTAGCAACTACTCCAGAAGGTTCACCCACTGTGCTTGCCTAACAATAGATTGGGGGAGGGTAACTCCAGACACTGCAGACACAATGGCTGCAGCAGTAATGGCTGCTACAATAGCAGCGAAAATGCCAAGGTCTTTCCCAGGACAGTTCAGGATCGGTCATTCTTCTCTGGAACAACCAGCAGGCAATGGAACCATGTCTGAGATCTACAGAACCAGGGCAGAGTTCCCCAGTCCACAGCAGCTTCACGCAGGTGGCATTCCTGTGAAGCTACAGACTGCAAAATGACAACACCAGTTAAGGCAGCAAGAGTCACCAGGGGAATGAGGGGGGTAGGGGTAACAGCTGGAGTCCAGTCTTCTCCAGCAAGCAGCAGTGCACAGAGGGTTGGAGCGCAGGCCGCGGTGGGGCGGGACACACGCAGTGGTAACACTGACTGCAGCAACGCCAAAATCTCTGTGATGACAAAAGATGAGGGGGAATCTTTCATCTTCCTCTCAGGGCAGAGTAATGACTTCAGGGACCCGAACCACGAGAGCTGAATCTTCATGCTCCCGGGATCAGCATGGCTCACCAGCCACTCGGGCAGCTGGCACACTCCTGTAGCATCCTGTAGAAAAAACACAAAGATTCCCTCTTCCCCATATAAAATATCTGAACAGGATCATGCCAATATGTGGATCTTTCTATTTCACCTAGGCAGAAGTATGCCTAGTTGTAGGGTGCCATAAACTCAGAGTGTTCCTTGGCATCCAAATTTTAAAATTGAAATAAAAGGAGCATATTTTAGCATACAGGGATGACTCCCCTTTTTTATTTATTAAAATATTGTTAAAATATTATTTATTTTTTTTTCGGAGCTGGGGACTGAACCCAGGGCCTTGCGCTTCCTAGGCAAGCGCTCTACCACTGAGCTAAATCCCCAACCCCTAAAATATTATTTATTAAGATAAGTCCTTGAGGATTAAATTGAGGACACTGAGCACTTGTATTTATAAATTGACTTTTATACCAAATTATTGTCTCCAGCATTATTGTTTTGGTTATATAAAGAATGAGATTTTTTGACTAACTATTCCTATGTAAGGCCTATAATCTGCCTGGTATCATTGTCCTCCCTTGCTAAGGGGGCCAGGCAATCCAGTTTGAGTTCTTAAATGGCCTATAAAGGAACAGTGCTTAGTGCTCTTAACCACTAAGCCATCACTCCAGCCCCTCACCAGCTTAATTTACCTAAACATAAGCATCCAGATTCAGTCGTACTAGAAATCCCTGAGCTGGTAAGGTGAGGATGGGAGTTGAAAGTAAGCAAATGGAGTCTTCCTCTTTTTGTGAGGGAGTGTTATCAACTCCATTATCATTTTCAAAGAGCTGGGTCTATGGTTTTGTTTAGTTGTCTGAGTCAGAGCACTGAAAGGACAGTGAGTTGTCAGACATTCACACTGAAATTATCACTCACTGATTTCAAGTAGAAAACCTGCCTCTAATATAGCATTAAGTAATTGTATAATTTGAGGGCTAGTAGTATCTAAAAAGGGAAACGTTTTAATCAACTGTAAACCATAAGGCACACATTGGCTATCAGTATATGAATTGAAAGCTTGATTTTTTTTGTTTAACATTTTAAAAACTGGCTACAGTTAATTAATAATCTGTGCTGAAGCAGGGGAAACTCAAGAGAATAAACAAGTGATCCAATCATACATGTAGCCTTTTCATTAGATGAACCACCTATAAATACAGTAAGCTCATTTCCTATGGGTTGCATGCACAAATTTATAGGAAATACAAAAGCATGCAAAGAGTAAAATTATCAATTTTGCCTGAAATTTGTATATGTAATAGGCCAAATATCAGTATTTTGTAATAACCAATTTAATTGCTGTTTGGAATAAGATATGTTTCACCATGTTTCTTTTTTTTTAAATATTTCCATGACTCTAGCCTACAATTTTGTACTAATATGACAAAAGCTTTATCTCCAATGAGGATAACAAAGGCTTAAGTCCTCAGGTAAGGTGAGGTATTTAGCCAATTAACATATCCTTAGAAGCTTAAAATTAATTTTAAATATTAAAAATGAATATTGAATCTTTTCTGGAGCAATAGCTACTCTCTAAATATTAAAGCTCATTTTGAGAGCAAAGGTTTGTAGTAAAAATTTCCATATAAACAAACTGCATCAATCCTTCGTAAGCCCTGTAACAATCTCTACCTGTTTGATTTTTTCTCAATTATAAATAAGATTGAGTTAGTCAATGTAACACTGGCAATCCTTAATCACAATCCTTAAGTTCTCCTTGTAACACCAGAGCACAGCCACAACTTTGGGAAGTCACCTGAGTTCTGAGTATGTGACTAGGCAGCTGCCCTTGGGGCAGTGGAATTAGCATCAAAATACAGGTAACTCTAGGGCAAACCACAACTTTGGAAAGCAAAACTCAACCTCCAACAAACTAGTCTCCAAAATCTAGTCTCCAAGACACTGAGTCTGTCTTTCATGCTACTAAGTTTGACTGTCAATTCCTACATATGAACGCACGATGGTGCAGGTCTCCGATACCTCAGCAAAGAGACATTGTCCTAAAATCTTTTAGAAGCCTGGTTTTTAGAATAAGAATTCCATAAAAATATTACCTCAATTTAGACCTGCTTCCCTAGGTTGGCCCATGTCACATGTTGTCTAGAATGACTTTTTTAACCATCTCCAATAACTTAAAAGCCAATAACCTATGACCAAGGCATGTAGAGCATATTTATACATTTAAAACCAATCAGAAACAAAGTTGAAGTGGCTATACATGTCTTTAATATTTACACCAAGCACCATTTTTAGTTTTCTAGCTGTGATTTTAAGAGAAGCACCTTGTCACCTGTTGAGTCCAATAATCACAGTCAAAGATTTTCTAAGAGAAACAGCCATCAGTTTCATTACCATAGAAGCTGTGAAGCTTCTGGTGTCTTTAGGATCAGCTAGTATAAACATTTAGCCACCCCCTGTGGAGCTTGCCCAGCGGACTTAGGCTTCTAGCTACAGATGTAGACTCTAAAAGCCAATTGAAACTGCTTTTTATTCATTGTTCCCTTTTTGAAACAAGTTAAAACCAAGTCAAGGTGTGAACGACTGGCAGATAAAGTTTTTACCATTTTTTCTTTTCTTTTTTTTTTTTTTTAAAGATTTATTTATTCATTTATTATATATAAGTACACTGTAGCTGTCTTCAGACACACCAGAAGAGGGCATCGGGTCTCCTTACAGATGGTTGTGAGCCACCATGTGGTTGCTGGGAATTGAACTCAGGACCTCTGGAAGAGCAGTCGGGTGCTCTTAACCGCTGAGCCATCTCTCCAGCCCCCATTTTTTCTTTTGAACATGAAACATAAAACATTTAAGCAACGAGAAACAAAAACCACAGACATAAACTGACAGACATGGACAGCTTGGTGCACCAAGGACAGACAATAGACAAAGAGGGAAAAAACTAGATGGTGTCCCACCGAAGGGACCTACATATCCTACCTATGGAACCCAGGACCAGAAATAAGCATTTCTCCAATAGGAGCCAGCAGAGAGGCAGGACGTCTCCTGCCTTTCTTCTGTTCCTAGGAGAGCTCTAAAAAGTTTTTCTCTTCTACGGAGAGTCCGGGAGGACTGTTTTTCCCAAACCCATTCTCTCTCATGTCTAGGGTGTAAACTATCTCTAATCAGGGTCCAAAGACTAAAATATAACTCTAAAAGAACGCATATGTAAAAACACTTTACCATTACCTTGTCCCTTTTTTATTATAAGTTTTACTTAAACTAGCCCCACACTGTTTAAAATTAACCAGGGACACCTTTCATCAATAAAACAAAAAAACTTGATTAAATCCTTTTTTTTTAACTCTCAATCCTCTCCCTGAGTGAGCGCTTGATCTCTCCTGTGAAACAAGCCTCCTTAGACAATACCTTTCCCATGGCGATGGGACGACACTTATTCGACCGGTCTTACCTCCCTCTCCAGAGATGCACGAGTGATGCAGCCTGAAGAGTCCTCAATCTCTCCTCGGATCTCCTGTCTCCGTCGTCCGGTAGTTGGCTGTACTTCGGGGTCCCTGTTCGGGTGCCACTTGTCCCCGCCAGTGGGGACCCAGTTATTCAGGGTCCCGAAGGGGCGCTACCCTTGGGCCTAAATGGGGGGCGAGAGAAGAAGGAGACCAAGCAAAAGTTCTGTTGTCAAGGTCTCATTTATTGGGATGAACGTTACAGCTTTTAAGGCTTTCAGGTAGGGGGAGTGACCTTTGTGAAACACAGAGGAGGGGGAGGTGCGGATATAGGCAGTGATAGCTGGAGGCAAAGAAGTCAGGCGATGAGGTCAGGTGGTGGAGACACCGGGTGTTGATTCAGGAGATAACTGGTATCTGTTTGAGCTGAGGCATCCCTTGAATGTTATCTTCCTGTGCCGTAAATTCATGGGAGAGGCTTTCATTCAACAATCTTAAGACTTATGGCAGTCATCTTAGTGGTGAATATCTGTGGCCAAACAGCCCAGAGTCACCTAGTCACTTTGAGCCATGCAGTCAAAAAGCGGCTAGGCCCAAATCCAATATGGCTCTGTACAATACTCCATTTTGAATAGGGGTCCAATAAAGTTTTACGTTCCTGAGACCTCCCTGGGAATTAGCAGAAAGAGTCATGTACGTGGGTAACTGACATCCTGGTTGGCAAGTTAAGAAGTGATTGCTAGGCAAGTCAAGTTGCCCTGCCACAGTTGAATAACCTAACCGATTGAATCAGGATCAATGCACGGCAAAGATATGTTCCTAAGAAAGTCCCCTATCCTTAAGTCCTGAGTGGTGGAATAACTTAGCACAGATATCTATGGATTTCAGGCTTAAAAACTCTGAAGTATTCTGGCTTGGGTTGAAGTCTATCTAGCCTCTGAGTCTAGGCTACATCCCTGGTCCATTGTCCAAGGGCAAATGTTCAATAAACTATCCCTGTCTGACAGAGATTGGTGTTCATGTGACTTATGGGGCAACACCTGAACTTCAACAGAGAGCTCATGATAACAGTCCTCATATTTAGCTCTGGGAAAGTGATCTGCACAGGAGCCAAAAGGTGAGAGGACAAAATTTCCACACTACCCCCATGGTCAGCTCACTGTGTAAGAAAAAGAGCATTTGTGTGGAAGCTCACAGGAGGAGCAGCATACTGTTCTTTGCCAGACTTCACACAATACAGAACTATATTCCACACATTACAGTCCCCAGGGTTAGGGGAAAGGATTAGGATATAGTCCCCGGGGCCATCAAGGAACTTAACTGGACTATTAGAACTTATTTTTAAACTTCATTAAAACAACAGTAAGCGGGGTTGGGGATTTAGCTCAGTGGTAGAGCGCTTGCCTAGGAAGCGCAAGGCCCTGGGTTCGGTCCCCAGCTCCGAAAAAAAGGACCAAAAAAAAAAAAAAAACAATAGCAAGCATCTGCAGTCGAGACAAGATGCCACAGACCTAGGGGCATTGTTGTGGGCTTTCCTCATTGCAGAAATGAGGGTAGAGCAATCTAAACGGGACATTTCTGGATTCGCTCAGGAGGCATCTCTGAAAAGATTCCTCTTTCCTGGAGCTCCTGCAGAGGAAGCCCTGGGCTGATGTTTTCTCTTTCACCATAGAGCTGGTGGGAGAGCTTGTGGGAGAGCAGCTGGGAGAGCCACTGGGAGAGCCGGTGGGCTCCTCATGTGAGAGGGAGAGCAAGCCCCTTCGGAACAGTGATACCAGGTTTTCCTCTCCTGGAGATGCACCAGACACTCACGTCTTCCTATAAACACTGCTGTTAGCATTGCTTCTTTATATCTGCTAAGCTGGTTGATAGAGCTTACAGTGTCTAAATTTATATTTATCTGATATATTAGTGAGACTGAGCATCTCTTCATAAGCTTGTAGGATGTATATTGTATCTTCTGCTCAATATTCTAGATATTTCTCTTTCGTTAACAGCTTTTTGTATTTAAAGTGTTTTGCCAATTTATGCTGAAAATATTTCTCAAGATTACTATTTTCATGTTTTGTTTGTTTTGTTTTTAAGACAGAGTTTCTCTGTATAGCCCTTGTTATCCAGAAATTCTGCAGACCAGGCTGGCCTCAAATTCAGAACTACCTGTCTCCCAACTGCTGGGATCAAAGGCATGTGCTGCCACCTCCTGGCTCTATTTATCATGTTTTAAAGAAGGCTTTAAAAAAAAAAACCAATTTAAAATGGTTGGTACATAGTCAGTGGGTGCATTTTTCCACTTTCTTCAAAAGTTTGGAACCTTGCTTGGTGTCTTAGGGTTTTATTGCTGTGAACAGACACCATGACCAAGGCAACTCTAATAAGGACAACATTTAATTGGGGTTGGCTTACAGGTTCGGTTCATTATCATTGAGTTGGGAATATGGCAGCCTCCAGGCAGGCATGGTGCATGAAGAACTGAGGAGTTCTCTATCTTCATCTGAAAGCTGCTAGGAGACTGGCTTCCACTCAGCTGAGGGTATCAAAGCCCACATGACACACCCACTCCAAGACCACACCTACTCCAACAAGACCACATCTACTCCAAGACCACACCCATTCCAACAAGACCACACCCACTCCAACAAGACCACACCTACTCCAACAAGAGCACACCCACTCCAAGACCACACCCACTCCAACAAGACCACACCTACTCCAAGACCACACCCATTCCAACAAGACCACACCTACTCCAACAAAACCACACCTACTCCAACTAGGCTACGACTCCTAACAGTGCCACTCCCTGGGCCACACATATACAAACCACCATACTTAGGAAGGCATTCCCCCTTATAGCACGTGATCTAATACTTTTCTGCTTTTCGTTTTAGGTATTACACTATATTGAGAAAGAATAGTGACTTTCTGATTTGTCTAGCGCATGTTCTATGTGAGGGGAGTGTCTTGTATCTCTGGTGCCCAAGGGTAGCCATTGGTTACTGTGGCTGTCAAGCCCTTGCAATATTTAAATTAATTGGAGAGAGCAGACCCACAGTCTTATTTTAGTGTAAGATAAGTTTTTTCAAACCACTAGTCGGTATCTAAATGACACTTACTGAAGAATGTACTCAGCCCCAGGCTCTTGATTTTTTACACTGAGTTCTCGAATGTACCTAAATGAACCCTGGGGCCTTCTATTCTACTGTCTGTAGATCTTTGATTCCAGAAACACCCATTCCTAAGCAAACATGGGACAACTGTGCAAGACATATGCAGCAATGTATATTTCAGCAGTGTTTAAAATGGGGAAACCAAGCTAAGTCTCTAACAAGAAGGTATTTGTATAGTAATTTTAATCCAGTAACGTGGCTAGTCTGGCTGGAAAACAGATGTTGCGCCAGGAAATGTTTGTGAGCCCCCAAAAGACCCCCAAGGAGCCAAATTGGATGCAATCACACTAAGGTCTCTTTATTCAAGATGAAGCTTGGACCACACCAAAGTCTCTGTCTCGGGAGAGCAGCAGAAGGACCCAACCCCAGTTTTAGGCAAGCGTTTATAGAGGCAGGAAAGGGATGTCTAGCCTGGTACACATCTGATCGGGGGAACATCATGGACTTTAATATAATTGGCTGGTGCTGGGAGCCAAACCATAAACTTAACTTCTGTTTTCCTCCTGATTGGTGGTTGTTAGGAAGTGAAGTGTCAGGGGCGGGCTTGTAACCTGAGGGTGCAGATTTCTTGGGAAATAACCTGGAAACTGGTGCTAGACACAGGTCTTATTGGGGGTAACCCTGGAAACTGGTGCTAGGTTTCCAGGTGCCTATTAGTTTACTTGAGTTTAACCTTAGGTCAGCTTCTCTAAGATAATCCGAACTCAAAAGATTTGGTCTGTCACCGACACCCCTTCAATCCCAGGAGCCAGAGGCAAGCAGCTCTTTGAGTTCAAGACCAGCCTGGTACTGAGCAAGTTTTAGATACAAAAAAAGATTAGGTCTAGGTGTTGTGGGACATGCCTTTAATCCCAGCACTCAAGAGACAGAGGCAGTCAGTTCAGAGGAGTCATTGAGTTGAGAAGCAGTCCATGGAGGGGTTGAGTTCATGGCAGTTCAGTTTGGGGCGTTCAGAGGCAGTTTTTACCAGGACAGTTGTATAGAGACAGGTTGCAGAGAGAAAAGGCTAGACACGGGTGAAGAACAAGCCAGAGAATGAGAAGGAGACAGACGATTAGAACAGATTTCTGAGTTAGTTTGAGACCAAGCAGAGCAATTCAGTCACAAGCCAAGAAGCCAGTTTGAACCAGTCAGCTTGGAGTAGAGTTGAACCAGCTAGCCAGAGTTCACAAAGAGCTAGAAAGAGTGAGTTCATTCGGCACTGAGCCTCCAAAATGACGATTACATCAGGCAAATAAAAGATACATTTACAGGTAATGCCTCAAGTCGGAGGGAAACTGTACTTTGAGTTGGAAGTAGCATTGTGACATGTGGCTTGGTGTTCTGCTGCTGTGAAGGGACATAGTGACAACAGCAACTCTTATAAAGAAAAGTACTTGATTGGGGCTGCTTCACAGTTTCAGAGGTTTAGCCCATAGTCATCATGGCAAAGATAATGGCCACATTCAGGCAGACATGGTGCTAGAGAAGTAGCTGAGAGGTCCACATCGGGATCTGTAGGCAGCAGGGAGGGAGAGAGGGAGAGACAGAGTCAAAGACAGACAGACAGACAGACAGACAGACAGACAGACAGACAATGGGCTTTTTGAAACCTCAAAGCCCACACCCAGTGACACATTTCCTTCAACAAGCCCACACGCCTCCTAATTCTTTCACATAGTGCCCCTCCCCGGAGACCAGGCATTCATTCACATCTATGAGTCTATGGGGCTTATAAAAACCACCACATTCCACTCCCTGACCCCTATAGGCTCGTAGCCATATAACAATACAAAAATGCATTCAATCCAGTTCCAAAAGTCCCCATAGTCTACTCCAGTCTCAACACTGTAAAAGTTTAAAGTCTCTTCAGAGGCTCAAGGTAATCTCTTGAACTCCTGTGAAATCAAAATCAAAAGGCAGATCGACTACTTTCTACACACAATGGCAGAAGGTATACATTATCATTCCAAACAGAAGGAAGGGAGCCAAGGGAGGAAGTACTTGGCCAAAACAAGACCTGAAGCCAGCAGGGAAAATTTTCAAATTCTGTATCTTCACATCTGACGTCAAAAGCACTCTTCAGATCTCCAACTCCTTTTACCTTTGTTGACTGCACGCATTTCTTTCCCTTGGGCTGGTTCCAAATGTGTTAGCAGCTTTCCTCAGCGGATACCCCACGACATTAGCACCTTCCACATTTTGGGACGTGCAAAGCGATCTAGGCTTCACCCTCTCAGCTTCACAAAGTGGCCTCTCTGAACCTCCATGAAAGGACATTCCTGACAACACGCTTGACCTTAGTGGTTTTCCTTAGCCATGATGAAGTTTCCATAACCCCTTGAATCTTTGACTCTAAAGCCAGACCCTGCTGTCCGTTTGCTGGGGCTGGCAAATGGCTCCCTGGTTCTGCTGCTGATCATTTCCCTCACAGTTTAAGATTTTATTTAATTACTTTTGACAAGTTGAAAGCTTAGCTGGGTGGTGTCTGTCCTGAGGTTACCACTCCTTTCATTCTGAAGTTACCACTCCCTCCATTCCCTGTAGCATTAGGCTTTCCTTTAAACTTTGTATCTCCTTGAGAACTGGGCTTAGAGCTCCATTACACTTCATTGTGCTCTTTTTCTCTTCCTGTACATTTTGTTTTTCCTTGATCAGCTTGTTTCTTTTCACCACCACCACCACCACCACCACCACCATCACCACTACCACCCTCAACAACAACAAAAACCACAACAGTCAGTACTAGACTGTCGTAAAATTTCCTCTGCTGAGGCCATTAATCCACAAAACTCTTTTATTTAACTCCAGGCAGACTTTTTGGGTAAGGGCGGGAAGAAGCCACATTCTTTGCCGAAATATCACAAGAATGGCCTCTAGGCCACTTAACCAGCATCCT
This sequence comes from Rattus norvegicus, assembly GCF_021556685.1. Taxonomy (NCBI): domain Eukaryota; kingdom Metazoa; phylum Chordata; class Mammalia; order Rodentia; family Muridae; genus Rattus; species Rattus norvegicus. The sequence goes on along the minus strand of NC_141548.1, from coordinate 24,817,759 downwards.
TTTCCTCTGAGACTTCTTGAGCCAGGCTGTCATACGCTATGTTTCTCTCAGTACCACTATCCTCCATGCCCAAGGCGATGCATTAAGGGGTACAGGCCCATTAAGCCTTGATTAAAGGGTTTAACTGCTTTTTCTTTCTTTTTTTTAAAGATTTATTTATTTATTTATTTTGTATATGAGTACACTGTAGCTGTCTTCAGACACACCAGAAGAGGGCACCGGATCCCATTACAGATGGTTGTGAGTCGCCATGTGGTTGCTGGGATTTGAACTCAGGACCTCTGGAAGAGCAGTCGGTGCTCTTAACCGCTGAGCCATCTCTCCAGCCCTTAACTGCTTTTTCTAGCGCCAAGTCCCAAGTCCACATTCTGCCAACAAGCAGCATGGTCAAGCCCATCACAGAACAGCCCAGTAGTTGTGTTTATTTGGGGGTCTTTGTGCAGCTATAGCTGCCAAAATGTTGTCTTTACCGTATCCCTCTCCTAAGGGAGCATCTAGCCTTTCCGGCCTCTTTAATCCCAACTGTTCATCCCCATAGCCTGAGTGGCTTCCTCTTCTCAGCTCAGCCCCTCCTGAAGGACTCCTCAGGTTTCAGACAACAGCATCACACCTTCTACTCCTGGATACACACCTGGCTCAAAGTGCCCCAGCTAATGCAAGACAGAAGATGCTTTTACATCCTTGATCATTAAGTCTCTTCTTTCCAACCTTTTACCTACTTGAGAGAGAACAGTGAGTCTGTTCAATCAAGAGCATAGGGGCAGTGGGAGGGACCCAACCCCACCCCAAACGAAAGTGAAAATGGCTGGTCTTTTTGTTGGGAGCGATGCCCTTGAAGCCCTCCATTGTTGATGTTATTATTATAGTTAGCATTAAGTATGACTGGGTTCATGGAAAATCCCCAGCCAGCTGCAGAAGACTAATACAAATCTGGTGGTCAAGATGAATAATCATATGATAACATATGATATGTCAAGATACCCAATGTGATGACCTGAAACCTTCTGAAAAATCAACATCCTGCTGACTAATAGATATGACCAACCTGTGACCTTTCTGACATCCTGTTAACATCAGCCCATTCCCCGACCACACAAATATTGTGTCCTTGGCCTGCATAAATGTTTCTTATTTCCCCCCTCCCTCTGTTACCCATGTTATGGTATAAATTCAGCCTTGGGGGAAACATAAAATTGTCGCCTTGATCAGACTCTTGTCTTGGCATCCTTCTTTTTTCTTTTTTCTTTATTTTTATTTTTTTTATTTTTTGGAGCTGGGGACCGAACCCATTGGCGTCCTTCTTTGTGCCTCTTGTCCCCCATTCTCTTCCAGGTACACCCAATACCCTTCGCTTACAGTCTTTTCTTAACTGCTAACCTACAACTGACTCTGAGATTTAATATGGGCCATGCTTCTTCCTCTCTCTCTCTCTCTCTCTCTCTCTCTCTCTCTCTCTCTCTCTCTCTGTGTGTGTGTGTGTGTGTGTGTGTGTGTGTGTGTGTTTCTCTTTTCCCCTCTTCCACACCAATTTGCTAATAGTATCTGGCCTTTATTTTTCTTTCAGAAATCTGAGCTCTGAGGCAGCTCCCTCCTCTACTGGTGCAATGTACAACACCTCTCCTGTGTTTTCTTCCTCAGCCTAGGGGTATTTCATAAACTCATAATACAAGTTCCATATTTTTAATTGTCTATTTTATTTCATGTGCATTGCTGTTATTCTTACACTGAAAGATTAAAGTTTTAAAGTTGCCCCCTAGACACAAAGTTTAGAGCAAAATAAAACAAAAACAAACAAACAAACAAAAAAAAAACAAAAAACAAAAAAAAAAACCAAACAAACAGGTTAGGCCCCAGAATTGTATGTTCCAAAAAGCCTCTCCTAGGGCTATAGAATGGATAATTACATTGGCCAGCTCAACAGCTTTCTCCCAGAAACTAGCTGACCATAAATCTTAGAGAACAATCTTGAGAAGCAGGAAACAACTTCTCCTAGGAACTAGCGGAACATGAAGTTAAACAATCTGAGAAGTAGGAGACAGCTTCTCCTAGGAAACAATCTTGGGGGACAGAGTTCTTCCTTGTGATTTTTCACTGTTATTCTATGACGCCATCCCTGCCCCCTCGGGTTGTGGTCTCCCCACTCCGGGGGTCTTTCATTTGGGGGCTCGTCTGGGATGGGTGACCACCCTCATCTCCAAAGACCCACTTGGAGGTGAGATAGCATCTGTGTCTTTGTCTGTGTCTGTCTTTTGTGCCAGCTAAACTCTGGGTCTGTATTTGCTACTCTGGGTCTGTATTTGCTCGGGAGTTCTGGAGTTCTGGTTTCGCAGTCACTCCCATCTCGGGCTGAGAGGGAGGCTTGTGTCTCAGGAGAGAAGCGAGTGTGAGCGGTAGACGTGCCTGGGGCTCACTGATTGCACTGCCCTGGGAGACGTCCCAGGAGGTGAGGAGGGACCCCAGGGATGCCTGAGAGATTCCCATCTGGGTGCTTGTGAGGTTTCGGTGATTCTCCTGGATTGGAGAAAAGACCTGCCCTCCTGGCCATCTGTATTTCCAGAGTGGTTTTTGTCTGTGTGTCTTAGGTCTTTGCTTTGTGTTACCACTAGATTGAACACACAACTTGTCAGTTGAGATTCTGATTGGGAAAGAGGAGTGATGTGGAATCCGCTCCCCTTCATCTGTTTTTGGTGAGCTCACGGAAGCTCCCATCTGAATCAGTTTGGTTTTGTGGTGATCTTGCGGTGGCCACTTGTCTTTTGTTTTTGTGCGCACTTCTGTTTTTTTGTCTGTTAATCTTTTGATTGTCTTTCTGTGTGACTGAATGCTTTTGTCCTTTTTGGCGGACTTCTATTTTCTGGACTCTCTTCTTGTTTTCTTACCATCCCACTTGAGATGCTTGTTAATAGCTGTTACAGGAAATACAGAATCCTACTAGAGGCCAAAAAAAAAAAAATGTTACAGACACGGATGGAAGGCCCTCACTTCTGCCTGTTGGATTCAATACACCTGAAGGTAGGGAGTGCTCCGGGTCTGCCCCCAGGCTCCAAGGGTGGGTCTCTGAGGGGCTAGAAAATGCCCCACCAATCTGGCTAAGATAAGAAAAAGATATAAAGAGAAAGTTACAGAAATTTAAAGGGTTAAAAAGTTAGAGAGCTAAAGAGAGATAAAAGACAAGAGAGGAACATATACTGGCCACAGTAGTTAGGGAACCTAAGAAGACAGTACCTGACAACAGAAGAGAATTCCTGGCTAAAGATCAGTGTGCCTGGGCTGGAGAGATGGCTCAGCGGTTAAGAGCACTGACTATTCTTCCAGAGGTTCTGAGTTCAAATCCCAGCAACCACATGGTGGCTCACAACCATCTGTAATGAGATCTGATGCCCTCTTCTGGTGTGTCTGAAGACAGCTACAGTGTACTTATATATAATAAATAAACAAATCTTAAAAAAAAAAAGATCAGTGTGCCTAGTACAAAGAAAAAGGACACTGGGTCAGAGACTGCCCCAGAAAGAACAAGAGGGGCCACTGGAGAGCCTCTTAGTCCTAGAGTGCTGGCTATGCACAGAGATAGAAGAGAAGCCCGCCCAGTTGTTTTATGGATACAGAGACCCAATGCTCTGTGCTCCTATGCCCCAGTGGGCCAGTATCCAAATACCTTGGGTACAGGGGGCTACTGGCAACAAACAATACTTATGGACTACCCGAAGAACAGTGGACCTTGGCGTGGGCCGGATAACCCACTAGTTCATGGTCATCCCTGACTGCCCCTATCCCTTCCTCATAAAAAATTTGCTCTCCAAGATGGCTTGCGTGGGCTAAAATGGCTGGGTGAGGCCATGTGTATGCATTTCTGCAGACTGTGTATGTGGAGCTTAAGACTGTCTCAGTGCACCAGTACCTGATGCTGGGAGATGTGTGGCTTAGTGCTGTTCTGCCTAGAACCCATCACTCCTGCCAGCCAGGCACTAACAACTGTCACCCAATCCAGGGTGATAGAGTGGCTGATGTTTTGCCTCTAAATAGAATGTCCCAAAAGATGGGACCACTGGTCAGCTGCCATGGACTAGATTCTCCACCGGTTGGGGGCAATCTGGTCACCTTGCTGCCCAATCCTGACCTGGAGCCACCATAGCATGAGTATAAGTACTGGCAGAAGCCAGTGAGTGGGAAAAAAGACCTCTGCGACTGGCTGATTGATCCCTGCTGAAAGCCGAGGCTACTTTGTCTACCGATGGAAACAGTTCTCTTCATAAAGGTCAGAGATAAGTACATACTACAATGAAGGACAACACAAATGTCATCTGGGATGGACAAACCTCTATCCCCCAGCACATCAGCGCCATGGATGCCTTACCATCTCTTAGATGCCCTGATGAAGCCAACAACTGTGAGTATTATTCATTGCCCAGGACATCAGGAAGGAAGAGATTCAGTGACATGGGACAGTAACAAAACAGATAAAGTGGCTCAGGGAATGACTATGCAGGAGCCTATCCTGGTTACAGGCCTACAAGAGACAGGCACTGGGAACTGGGATTGGACTAAGGGATGGCCTCACTTAGAATGTACAACAGAAGAAAAGGCCCAAATTGCTTATCTCCTAGTGTTTGTAGATACCTTTCCAGGAATAGATAAAAGCTTTCCTCACCAAACAAGAGATGGCCTAGTCATCCAGAAGATACTGGAAGAAATCTTCCCCTGATTTGGAATGCCCAAGGTAATCTGGTCAGACAAAGGCCCTACTTTCATTGCCAAGGTAAGCCAGGGTGTGGCCAAGTATTTAGAGGTCGATTAAAAATTACATTATATCTACAGACCTCAAAGTTCAAGACAGATAAAATAAATAGATAAAGCTCTAAAAGTGACCCTGACCAAATTAACCATGGAGACTGGTGCAGACTGGGTGATACTCCTTCCCTCTTGCTCTCTTCAGAGCAAGAAATCTCCCTTCTAGATTCAGCCTAACCCCCTTTGAGATCTTATATGGGGCCTCAGCTCCTCTGACTATATTAGATGATGTTACTGAGCCAACATGTCATAGTAATAATGATTTGTATGCCAGGCTAAAAGACCTACAGGTGATACAGAAAGAAATCTGCTCACAGCTGGCAGCAGCCTATGCCCTGGGGACCCCCGAGACATCTCATCAGCTCCAGGTCAGAGACTGCAGATACATACAATGACACGGAGCCCAGACACTCGGGCCTCGCTGGAAAGGACCGTACCTGGTGCTGCTGACCACCCTGACAGCCATCAAGTCTCAGCCCTCACCAGCCTCGTACTAGCTGTTGGGGCTGAGAGCTGGGACCTAGAGGGACACTCAGATCTTCAAAAAGCTCCCTAGACTTACACATCAGAGATGGTTCGAGAGCTGGTTTAGTAGATCTCCTTGGATGACTACCCTGATATCTTCCCTTATGGGACCCTTCTTAATTTTGCTTCTGTTTCCGATTATAGGTCCCTGTGTGTTAAATAAGCTAGTTACCTTCATTAGAAAAAGATGAGTACTGTTCAGATTTTGATGTTATGTCAACAATATCATGTTTTACAAGGTTAAAAAAAAAACAATATTATAAAGATACAAAAATTTAGTTCTAAGATTAGAACTAGCCATGAGAAGAAGTGGGGAATGAAAGATAAAAGTTTTAAAGTTGCCCCCCTAGACACAAAGTTTAGAGCAAAAACAAACAAACAAACAAACAAACAGGTTAGGCCCCAGAATTGTATGTTCCAAAAAGCCTCTCCTAGGGCTATAGAATGGATAATTACATTGGCCAGCTCAACAGCTTTCTCCCAGAAACTAGCTGACCATAAATCTTTTTTTTAAAGATTTATTTATTTATTATGAGTACACTGTAGCTGTCTTCAGACACACCAGAAGAGGGCATCAGATCTCATTACAGATGGTTGTGAGCCACCATGCATTTGCTGGGATTTGAACTCAGGACCTCTGGAAGAGCAGTCAGTGCTCTTAACCGCTGAGCCATCTCTCCAGCCCCGCTGACCATAAATCTTAGAGAACAATCTTGAGAAGCAGGAAACAACTTCTCCTAGGAACTAGCGGACCATGAAGTTAAACAATCTGAGAAGTAGGAGACAGCTTCTCCTAGGAAACAATCTTGGGGGACAGAGTTCTTCCTTGTGATTTTTCACTGTTATTCTATGACGCCATCCCTGCCCCCTCGGGTTGTGGTTTCTTCCTTTAAATACCTCTTCTCCCAGCCTCTTGGGGTCGAACTCCACTGCCCCTGCGTGGGATACAAGTCTCGACGCCAGTGCACTGGTTGCTATCGATAAACTTCATGTGATTACAACAAGTACAGTCTTGTGTGAGTTCTTGGGGGGTTGCATCATCCCGAGACTTGAGTGAGGGTCTCCCCACTCCGGGGGTCTTTCAACACGTATGTCTGTTTGAGGGTGCCAGATCCCCTGGAGCTGGAATTACAAACCATTGCAAGCTGCCATGTGCATGCTGGGAATTGAACCTGGATCCAATGGCAGGTACTCTTAACTGCTGAGCATTCTCCAGCATGCTCCTGCACATCTCTCCTGTACTCCTTCCATTTTAAAATATGTGAACACAGCCTTCTTATCTTTCAGATTCTCAAGCCATAGGCCCCCAGCCTCCCTTCTCAGAGCACCCTAAGCTCCACAAGGCATGGCTGCCTTAGACTCCTTCCGGCTCTCCTTTCAGACAACTTGAGGCTCAACGAGTTGTGTGCAATTCTGTATCCTCCTTTCCCTTCCTTTCTCACCAACATGCCAAGGTATTAGGGTTGACAGTAAAGGCCACTGGTCACCATTTTAACCCTCTGAAAAACAAAACTGACAGAAAGCCAGGTCAGAGTCAGCTACCCTCGAACTCTTCTTGAAGTGGCCCACACCAATCTTGTGGTCCTGGTTGGCCTGTTTTATTAACTCAGCCATCTTTGTGTTTCTGGCTCGAAGCTGTACTTTGTGCTCAAGGGATTGTTTCTGTCTCATCCTGGCATCCCTCAGATGCTCTCTGACAGGGCTTCTTCCCCAAGATACAGATTTCCATTCTAGTGTGTACTCGTCACATTGGGGCATGTAAGGATTCTGTTCTCAGCAGAGAAAGAGGCTTCTTTTCAACTCTTTAAATGTCTTGTGGGAAACATGTTGCCCATACATTATACATGATCAGAGCAAGCATGTCTTATGTTAAAGCCTCAAATTTAGGATCACTTAATTTAGGACCTAAAATTTGCATTTCAACACTAATGAAGGTGCACTCTTGCTTTGCTTAGGTCTGAAATCAGGTCTGGCTATGTAACTCGGGCTGGTCTTAAATACAGCAGTCCTCTTGTCTCAGCTCCTGAGTGCTAGGTTTGTAAGTGTCTTAGGGTTTCCACGGCTGTGAAGAGACACCAAGACCAAGGCAACTCTTATAAGGGACAACATTTAATTGGGGCTGGCTTACAGGTTCAGAGGTTCAGGCCATTATCATCAAGGCAGGAAGCACGGCAGCATCCAGGCAGGCATGGTGCAGGAGGAGCTGAGGGTTCTACATCTTGATTAGACTGCTGCCAGGAGAGGACTTTTAGGCAGCTAGGAGGAGGGTCCCAAAGCCGATGCCCACAGTGACCCACCTCCTCCAACAAGGCCACACCTCCTAATAGTGCCACTTCCTGGGCCAAGCATATTCCAACCACAATAAACAGGCAGTTGTGTCTTGGGAGATGGACCCAGGGCCTCACACCTTAGGCAAGTGCTTTACATCATCATCCCAGCCTCTTCCTTGCTACCTTCTCTACCAGTCTATGTCACAATCTTTATAGATTACTAGGAGCAGTTGCCCTTCACTTTTTAATTCAAAACCATGCTGATAATAAATACTTGTCAACCAACTGAAGTTCAGGGACTAAAATCCAGATGAGTACTGTGTAGTAGATGTTAGGGTGACTACAGCCTTAGTCCCTTACCCATGTGGATTTCACTGACTGAAATAAAGGCAATCTGTCAATGGTAGTCATGAACTACAGTCATGGCTACAGAGCAAGGACTACTCTGTGCTCGGAACTCTGAACAGGGAGGGTACTTTGCGTTACTGTGGATGTAGAGAGGTCAGTGGTGGAGAGGTCAGGGGTCAAAGGTGAGGCGGGGGTGTGAGGCTGGAAGATGACTCAAGGTTGAACTGTCCAAGAAACCACTGCGTGTTTTTTGATAGTCTCTACTGAATGGTCTCTGTTCCTCTCCCTTTCTCTCCTTCACCCTCCTTTGTTTACAGAGACACAGAGTAAGCAATACGTCTCTAATCAGGAATTCATTGTGCTTGTCACTCTTGAAGCAAGGTTTTGGAAGTTGAGCTCCATGCCTTTCGGAAGAGTCACTCCTTGCTATGGTAGCCTTTCTGGTTCTAACAAGAGCTGCTACCGTTTTATTGGTTGCAGAACTGCAGGAGCTCAGAGTGTGGTTTGGTTCAACTTCTAAGTGTGAAGGTTTGTGTATATCCTAGAACACCACTGTAGTGTGATTTATCTTGTGAGCCTTGCCCTTTAAAGGATTCCCAGTAGCTAGTAAACTGGTCCTTTAAGGATTTCTGGGAACAGGATAGGATATAAAAGGAAAGCTGAGGCAGAGAAAGTGAATTGGGCTAACAGAGTGAGAGAAGAGGAGAAAGCAGTTGGTACGGAATTGGGCTAGTAGAGAGGAGAAGGCAGTTGGTGGAGAAGATATTGCTAGGAGACAGTTGAGCAGATAGGCTACCACAGTTGTTGTAGTTTGGAGCTGCTAGTACTGGGAAAACAGGGAGAAGGGACGGTGTAGTCAGACTGTTGGGGAACTGAGTGAGGAACAGTTGGGAGAAATATTTGAAGGGGCTGCTCTCTCTCTCTCTCTCTCTCTCTCTCTCTCTCTCTCTCTTCCTCCCTCCCTCATTCCCTCTTCTCTTCTTCTTTCCTATCTAGTGTTAGGGAGTGAAAATGGGGGAATAAAGGGTGGAAAAAAGAAGAACCCCCAAGTAGCAAAGGCTGGCTACAACTACAGCCTTGTTTTCCTGCTTTCTGTTCTCCATGAGCCACTGCTTCGAGAACCACTCATTTCTTAATCTATGCTTATCTCCTTGGAGACTCTCCACCCAGTTCTAGTGCTCTGTGCTCTTCTCTGGGATGGAACATGCAGCACAATTCTCAAGCCCTGTCCTTTGCTCCATAGAGATCCAACACATGTTCCCTAGTACGTCTGAGTGAAATTACTATGTAAAGAGACAAATTCTGCCTTTTACACACTTGGGATAGTATAGCCTGGATCCTAGCACAGCAGCCACCCAAAGACAAGTAGCCATGGTCTTTAATTTCTTTCAGGTTCTCTTGATTAATAATGATTAGCAATGTATAAATGCACACAAAATGTGCTTGTGTTGTTGTAAAAATATAAAAAGTAAAAAGGTATCTTTTGTCCCCACTAGATCCAACACTGCGGTGCCCCCAAGATATCTGGTAGATATCTTAATCTTAGCAAAAAGCCTCTCACCCGCTCTGCTCCATCCCATATCACACTGCCGAAGGCCTCTCTCTCTGAGCCGTCAGCAATCTCTCTACCTATCTAGTTCCCAAGGCAGGTTTCCATGCCAGAAACACACATCCCAACTCCATGGCCGCCCAGACCAGCTGCCCCAGCACTCCCTTACACTTAACTCTGCACATGAAAGAACACACAGCACAATAACCTCTGATCCATAGATAAGATATAATTGCCCACCTAAACATACAAAGCCCTGTACACATCCATCCCTTAAGAACATTCATAACAACCTGTAAAGGTACAGTATAGAATTTTAACATCAGCCTCCATGTTCTCTCTCCACAGCAGCTTCTCCACCTTCCCTCTGCCCTCCTTTCCGTCCCAGTCCCATCCTTCCTTCTCATCCAATGACAGGCCTCCTTCTATCCCGTACCTGCACTCACTTGTATTTTACAAATTAAATGGGGAGAAGGTTCTGGTGAAGTCACGTGAGTCCTGAGTATTTGAGTAGGAGCCGTCCTGGGGCAGTGGAATTAGCATCAAAATACAGACAACTCCAGTGCAAACCACAACACGCTTATTGTTGGGAACTTGCAAAAATCAGAAAACTTGTTTCTAGGCTGTTACTGACAAATTTTTTATTGAGATGTGGAGAACTTTTAACGAGGCCCTCACGCTAAATCTGATGTCCAAGTACTCTCAGTTTCTAACAATCTATGGTGGCTCACACCTGGGAAAACCAACACAAAGTTAACTGAAGCTGGGGATGGTGGCCTCTGCCTGAAATCCTCAGGAAGCTGAGGGAGGAAGACCACTGGCTCAAGGCCAGTTTGGGATGTGCATACCACGAGCTGAGCCGGTCTTGGAAGCACAGAGGAAACACTCTCTCTGCCCCTTCTCCATCACCACGTCTGCCTGCATGCTGCCATGCTTCCGGTCCTGATGATAACAAACTAACGCTCCAATTAAATGTTTTCCTTTATAAGAGTTGCCGTGGTCAGGGTGTCTCTTCAGAGCAATAGAACAATAACTAAGACAATCCCTATTCCTCAAAACAAGCTTTCTAAATGGTATCTGATGTATATGTTCCTTTTGCCATCCTGTTTTAAATCAACCATTATCACATGTACAGCTGGAATTACTGATTCAAACTCTTTAGGGAGGCTTTTAATAAATCTTTAGGGAGGCTTTTAAAGGCAGGGGTTGGTAAACATTATCTGTAGAGGGCCAAACAGTTAGGGTTTTCTGGTCCCAATGGTCTCTGCTGGAACAGATATTATACGGAGGAATGGGCTTTGGACTGTGAATTATGTGACTATGATTTAAACAAGTCATATACTAGTACTCTCATTTTCTCCCAATTACTTAAAGATACATGCCAAGGACTAGTCTTGGCTTAGAGGCTGTTTGGAAGTGGAGAAACGAATGACTTGAGGTCAAATTGTGGGTTACAAGCTAAGTTCTCCGGACAGCTTTCTCTTGCTAGTCTAAAAAACTCTCTGGATAGCTCACGTTTTGCAGACCAAAAGCTGGGTCTTTCATTTACATATCAATTCAGTCTTTACCCCAGGTTCCCTTTTGCTTGTCCCACGAATCAGCACACCCAGACCCATCCCCTTGATTCTCAGAAAGAGACAGCAAGCACATTTTAAAACATCTTTTATTTATTCACTTTACATCCTACTCACTGCCTCCCACCCCAGCTACCTGAAAGTGAATTCAGAGATTTGCCTGCCTTTTTAAAGCACAGACAATAAACAGGCTGGGTGGGACCCCACCCTGACTTTTACCATTCCTTCTATGCCTGCACCTGAAACTAAACTTCCTCTGTCTTCCTAGGCTGACCTTGAACTCGGGAATCTGTAAACAGCAACAACCAACTTAGCTGGGTGGGATCTTGCCCTGTAATACCACTTCCTAAATTTCTTATCTCCTTCCTTACTATCTTTCTGACAAGCTGTCTCACAGTACAGCTGCCTCTGTTCTTTTAGATCTGTGATATACCTTATACAATGCATATTGTATCCTTATATTTTGCATAGTTGATAAATTATATATTTTTGAACTCATGTTTTTAGAGTTCTTTCCCACAGCCTTTAGGGCTGTCCTGAAGGTCTCAGCATTTACAATTTTGCTGAGAAATAAGACACACCCTCAACTCCTGGACTAATGCTGTTTCTAATTATCATGGAGTCATTAACGTTATCAGGGAGAATGTTCCCTGAAGGAGGAACATGAAAATATGCACATTATTATACAAACAAGCTTTACACCCACACCCAACCATGCACACTCATGGAGACTATGCCCTGCTGACTCTGTTCCAGGGGAGGAAACATGAAATCATTCTTGAGTCACAAGTTGACAAACAGCACATTGCCTTTGCCAGCTGCCCTGCATTCCCTGACTCTCATTCTAACAGGCTACTGAATAAAATTTATCCTCCCATTGTCAGATGCTTCTGTGTTCCTTTGTGTTTGCTGCCTATCAGTGAGACAAACATTTGACTATTTTTATTTGTGGAGCATTGTCAGTGCAAATGCTCAAAAGTGAAACTTTAAAGGATATGGCTGTTTTCAAAGTTTTGGCATAATCTGCCAAATTCTTTAAACAGAATCTATAATATATTCTCCTATATCAAGTCTTCCTTCCAACAATATATATAAACATTTTTCACCCAGATATCCAGCAGCATTTGAAAAATTACACAGAAGGATAGGTGTAGTAGTATTCACCTTTAATCCTGGTACTTGGGAGGCTACCTCTGAGTAAGAGGTAGCCTGGTTTTACATAGTTACAGGACATCAGGGTTATATATAGAGATCTGATCTCAAATACCTTGCCTCCCACACACATACCCTAAAACACCAAATCCTTGTTTTGACTGGTTCAAATCATTATATTGCTGGTCGGTGTGTTAGCCGACTAAGACTAAGACATAATGATGAACTCACAAATCTAGTGTCCAAATGACTGGTTCCTCCTTTGGGGAGCCGTCAGATGAATGTCCTGTTAGGATGCAGCTGCCCATCTGGAGATCATCAAGCCCTGGAGAAGACAGATAAAGGCATTGAATTGCACAAGCTCTCACTGAACCAGGAGATGAGCCACGTGCACTTGGGCTGACTACTCAGTCCCTAATCCTGCTATATGCTCTTCAAGGACAGTTGAGTGGCCTGGGGTTTGTAAAACATTATGGCTTTCAAAGGCCTTCCCACCAATGTAAGTGCACATACCTCTGTCACTACTGTATGAGAAGGGCTGCTGTCCTTCTGGTAAGGAAGCGGAAACTGGGAGGTGAAATGTCTGCGATCTCAAAGTTACTTGTAGATCTGGCATTTGGGCTCTTACTCAATTTCAAAGCCAGTCCTTTATCTGGTGTGCCAGGCCACAGTTGCCCCCTCAGTGGCTAGGGAGTGATGTGTGTCACAATGGGTCAGTTATTACAGTGCACAGAAAAAGCTTCCTTTAAAAGCAAGAGTCACTCATTTGGGGCTGGGGCTGTAAGGCAGGGCATTTCATTATTGATTGTTAATTGGAATCCAAGTTTTCCTTTGCTATGGTTCAAGGGCAAGTGTTGGGTGAGGGTTAGGGCACAGCTCAGGGGGAAAGGCTTTGCTCAGAATGTAAAAGGCCCTAGGTCTGATCCCTGGTACTGTGAGGTCTGAATTGAACCTCTTCCAGGACCTCTTGAATGAGACTCATGGAGACAGTGATTGATGTAAAAGCAAGAGGAGTTTAATTCTGACACGTCGGGGTACTCTCACTTCAAGGGGAGATGACCCTGAGCAGACACCCAAAAAGGCCATGGGGTAGGGGGGTACAACCACGCACACCAAAGCAAACCCCAGGGCAAGATGTTCCTCTTACAGTTCCTTTTGCTGATGGCTAAGTGTTCACCAGTGCCGATGACTTCACTCTTAGGTCATGCTGTGTCACTCACTGGAAGAACATTCCATCCATTTTTCTGCAGGGCCCTGTATGACTGAAGGCAGTATTTACAGGCTGGAAATACTAAAGCAACTTCTGCTGTAGGGTGTGCATTCTGGGAGACGGTGGCTATAGTGTGTCCCCTCAATTGTCTTCTTTCCTGGAAAGAAATGCTCCTTTTGGGGGACGGCTAAAGAGATGTCATAGAGATAATCAGAAAATCTGGGCATACGGATGTAGATCTCTCCTGAGAGACACAGCCAGAATACAGAGGCGAATGCCAGCAGCAAAGCACTGAACTGAGAACAGGACCCCCGTTGAAGGAATCAGAGAAAGAACTGGAAGAGCTTGAAGGGGCTCGAGACCCCATATGTACAACAATGCCAAGCAACCAGAGCTTCCAGGGACTAAGCCACTACCCAAAGACTATACATGGACTGACCCTGGACTCTAACCTCATAGGTAGCAATGAACAGCCTAGTAAGATCACCAGTGGAAGGGGAAGCCCTGGGTCCTGCTAAGACTGAACCCCCAGTGAACGTGATTGTTGGGGGAGGGCGGCAATGGGGGGAGGATGGGGAGGGGAACACCCATAAAGAAGGAGAGGGGGAGGGATTGGGGGATGTTGGCCCGTAAACCAGGAAAGGGAATAACACTCGAAATGTAAATAAGAAATACTCAAGTTAATTAAAAAAAAAAAGAAAGAAAGAAAACTGGACATAGTAATAGTACCACATCCTTGGAATCCCAGCACTGGGAGGCAGACACAAATGACTCTAGTCTGTTTAAGATTGCGTTTAAGATTATAGCTGGGGGGCTGGGGATTTAGCTCAGTGGTAGAGCACTTACCTAGGAAGCGGAAGGCCCTGGGTTCGGTCCCCAGCTCCGAAAAAAAGAACCAAAAAAAAAAAAACAGATTATAGCTGGGGGGTTGGGGATTTAGCTCAGTGGTAGAGTGCTTGCCTAGCAAGCACAGGGCCCTGGGTTTGGTCCCCCAGCTCCAAAAAAAAAAAAAAAAAAAAAAAGATTATAGGTGGGTGTGGTGGAGCACACCTTTAATCCCACCACTTGGGAGGCAGAGGAAGTCTGAACTTTGTCAGTTTAAGGCCAGCCTAGTCTACAAAGTGAGTTCTAGGACAGCCAGGGCTACACAAAGAAACCTTGTCTTAGGAAAAACAAACAACTAAAACCAAAAACAACTAAAGAAACACACCCCCACCCAAAAAAAAAAAAAAAAAAACCCGATTATATATACTTGGCACTTGGATTTCTTTATAGGTTCCAAAGATTTTTCTGAGATCTAGGTAGCATTTGGAAACATGTATCCTATTCCAAAAGGTTTTAAGAAAGCCTGAGTATATGTCACTGGGCTCCACAGTGCACAGTGGAGAAAGAGCTGGCTTTTTCTACACTTACTGTAGTAGTCTCCCATGTTTGCCACTGGTCAGCAGCTCTGTTATTTTCCTCTATTATGCTAACAAGATGGTGGATTGAGGGGTGTTTTGTTTTTTGTTTGTATGTTTTTGAAGCAGAGGTTGTTATGTAGCCCAAAGTGCACCTGTGTGGTTCTGTGTGAAGAATCATGCTTGAGAAATGGAAATAAAAAAAAAAGTTCTTCCTTAAAATGACTCAGGTGTTATTTAAACTTAAGAAATGTAGAAAAATGAACTTATTTCAGAATCTGGAATATTTCAGGCTTTGCTAGATTGAGGCATTAAATGGATTTTTTTTGTAAACATGTAATGCATTAATTCTCTGAAGACAGCAATACATTGAAATTTCAAGTAACTGCGTATCTGGATACTATCAGTAGTAAGCTATCAGTAGAAATTCATGTATAATATTTTGCCCTCTGAAGTATGGAAGAGATAGCTTCACAAGCCTGTAGTAACAAACACTATGAAGGTTGCCTTGGGAAAGCCAATGAGATATCCCTGTTTACTCAGGGTTCTCTCAAGTCACAGAACTTAGAGAATGTCTCTACATATTTAGGAAATTTATTGGAATGACTTACAGGCTACTGCCCAACTAACCCAACAATGGCCAGCTGTGAATGGAAAGTCCAAGAGTCTCGTAGTTGCTCAGTCCCACGAGACTGGGTGTTTCTTCCATTGTCCTTCTGTAGGCCCAGCAGAAGGTATGATCCAGATTAAAGTTGCGAACCACTATGCCTGGATCTCAGCTTTTCATGGAACTTGCTTTGTCCCAGGCTGGCCTTGAACTCAGAGCTCTGCTTGCCCCTGTCTCCTGGGATTAAAGCTGCATGTCTGGAGACTATCTGTAATATCAAGCCTAGGCCTAAGCTTTTCATGGCCACTCTGCCTCAAGATCTGGATCTCAGCTGTGCCCTCCATTTCTGGATTGTAGTTCATTCCAGATAGAGTTGAGTTGATAACCAGGAATAGCCCTCACAATCCCAAACCTTAAAATATAAAATTTTATGTGGCCATCTTGAAATGATCACATAAAATTGTTTATTTAAAAATTTTAAACTTTTGGAAACCATTTAAGTTTAGGGAAAACTGTTTGGAAAAGTCATACAGGGAGTTTGATGGGTTTGTTTGTTTGTTTTTTGTCTTGTTTTATCACTTTTTAAATCCCAATTGTATTCAAACAGATCTTGGAGAAGGAGCAAAGATCTAGCCAGGTTGTAGTCACCAGCATTTGATGACAGGCACAGGAAGGTTGACAGGTTCTAGGCCCTACATGGCTACTGAACCTGGCCTTTCAAAGACAGACTTCAGTCCCAAGGTGGAAACATCAGTTGGTACCCAAGAGGCAGCTCTGTGTGCTGGGAGTGTGACTTGGGGGACAAAGAGTTCAGAGCTTTGATCAGTGCACAAACACCCTGCTGTAGCCATCCTTGAGAATCATTGGTTCAACTGGACCTGCAGTCTCACTTCAGTTCCCTTCTGTGGTTTTCAGGCATATCAAAAAAATCTGATATAAACCTCCTCTTCCTGAAGAAGCTTAAGAGGAAATCCTAACTAGTGAGTCTAAATGGTCCAGAGGGTAGGACAAAAGCCACTAGAATTCAGCTTTCCCGCTGTCCTTCCAGCCAGATTTCTGTGGTTACATACCTGTAATCGGTTAGCTCTCAAGGCTGCCACAGGAGGATTGGAACTCGAGGAAAATGGAGGCTACGTAGAAGGCATTATCCATCAAAACCTGATTTCAAAAACATGCATCTTGGATTTATACCTTCAGTTTGTTTTTTCCTGATGCGGAAAGTGTTAGGCTGCAATGGAGTTTTTTGCTCAACCCTCCAGGGTTATGGAGGAACAGCAATTATATCCTCGAATCAAGACAAAGTCAGGCAGAGGCGTTAAAGGATTTTCTTCAAATCCCACAGCTTTTAAGGAGGAAGGTGAGTCAAACTTCAGTTAGTTCTGAGATTCAACTCTCTCCTAACCTTGCTCCTTGCAGCTTTAGCCAAAAACCTAATAGTAACTTTAATGAATGAAATGAATTCCCTTGTTCTGTTCCCACACGTTTCGCAGAGAATGCTTGGGGCACTTATTCATATTTTCCAAAACATGGAGGCTTTGCTTAGCGCCACTCCGAGGGCAAAACTGCGCAGCCTCCACGGAGTGCAGGAAGGAGAACCAAGAGCTCCCTCAACCTTAAAGCATTGGCCTCTGAGCCCCGCCCCCAACCCCTGGACCGCCCCCTCTCCCTCTCCCGCCCCCGCCTTCAGGCCCCGCCTCCGAGCCCAGGATGCACCTGGATGAAAACAAAATCCCACGTGACTGGCCCTGAGCTCAGATCATCATGGCGTCTCCCAGTGGGAAGGGTTCTTGGACGCCCGAGGCTCCTGGCTTTGGGCCGCGGGCTCTAGCACCGGACCTGGTGGACTCGGTGGACGACGCCGAGGGCCTTTACGTGGCTGTTGAGCGGTGTCCTCTGTGCAACACCACTCGCCGGCGGTTGACTTGCGCTAAGTGCGTCCAGAGCGGTGATTTCGTCTATTTCGACGGCCGCGACCGGGAGAGGTACGGCGGCCGCCACGGCCCTATTGTTTCTGCTTCTCTGTTTCCTCTGGCCCAGCCACCAGAAGCTGGAGTCTGGACAGCCTAGTCCGGGCCCAGGAGCCCGGCGAGTGTGGAAGAGAGAATGTGCAGCTCTGCGCCGGCAGTGGTGGGGTGGGGGTCGGTGCCAAGTGAACGTAGATTGCTGTTCCCCATCACCAACCTGATAGTTTCTCTATGGTCCTCTTGGGTACTGGGGAAAAGGAAATACAGTCCTTTTGGAGACGTCTGTGTAGAGAAGTCCTAGTTCTCTCATTCAGAAGCTTAGTTCTGCCTTTTCCTGTCTTCAGACATAAATACATTTTATAGAAGGAATCCGCAGAGAACTAAATTGGTTAGGATGGATTGAGCCCTACTTGTCTGTTGTCACAGGTGGATACAGCTCTGTGTGGACGAGGACTAGGAGGTTGGCTTCCTTCTGAAACCCCAAAGATGATTTTGTGTCACTTTGGACTATTTTTTGAGTTGCAAAGTCCTTCGTTAAAAGAACTGCGTTTAGAAAAAGATTTCAGCTTTCTTTTGAGTTAAGTTAATTAAAAAAAAAATCAATGCTTAGCCGAAGAGTCTTTATCTCCTTACTTTTGTTTCAACAATGTAGTTTCAATGATAAGACAGGTAACTTTGGTTTGTTGTTTGAGACTGTGTCTCACTTGTAGCTCCCTGGGTATCCTGGAACTCACTATATAGATCAGGCTGGCTTGGAACTCGGAGAGATTCTCTGGGCTCTGCTTCCCGAGCACTGGGATAAACCCGGCTAAGACAGAAAAAAAATTTTTTTTAGTCTTAAAGTTGAAGCATTTATTGTTTTATAACAGCCATGCAAGTTATTGTCGGCTAATTACTCGGGAGACTTGTATATAAAGGAAGTGCCTTGTCCCAAGGTCCCAAAAGTTTAAAACCAAGACATCCTGGATCCATATACCTGTGCATTTAACTGCAAACTGTAAATTTTGTAGATGTAAATTTTGTAAATATAAATTTTGCAGTGTTTTAATTCCCATCATTCCTGTGAGCATGAATGCGGCTCAGTTCTTTTTCTTCTGAAAATTTTGGAGTAACATCGTCTTTTTCAGTTAATTGCTGTTTTTTGGATCAGCTTGACGATCTTAGTACATTATAGCTCTAAAAAAATTAGACCAGTTTTATTTTAAGAAAACCAGATAGGAGATGGGAATGTCTCATTGTTGAGCCTAATGAAGTATTTGACATCTACATTTTCCTAGATTTATTCTTGCAATTGTAATACCATCTAGATGGTGAAGACGGCCAGTCTTGAACATCCAACCCAGACAAGTGTGCTAGCCAGTATCTGTATTTGACTTCTCTTTTTGCCTCCCATTTGTGGTAGTAATCACTGTTTTAACATGACAACCTGAACTCCTAGTTTTATATTAATAAATGTGTTTTTCACATAATCTCAATACAGTAAATTTCAATACCCTCCTTTTTAAAAAAAGATTTATTTCGTGGATGTGAGTACACTCTTGCTGTTCCCACACACTCCAGAAGAGGACATTGGATCCCATTACAGATGGTTATGAGCCACCATGTGGTTGCTGGGAATTGAACTCAGGACCTCTGGAAGAGCAGTCAGTTCTCTTAGCCACTGAGCCATCTCTCCAGCCCACCCTCCTTTTACTCAGACTTAAAAAACCCCTTCCGCTCCTCAGTAAGCCACCACATCTAATGTCATCAACAAATTCTTTCTCTTCAAAGTTTAGCCTAAATCTGATCCTTTCATTATTATACAGTCTAATCCACAGAGGATTATTGCTTCCTCTACCCTTCTTGTTAGTGTAATTAACATATTACAGGAGTAATGCCACTCCATTCTTCTGTTCATACTTTCTCATGGTTTTGTTTTACTCAAAGTGAAAGCTACAGTCTTGGTTTTTGTTTTGTTTTGTTTTTACTTGTTTGTTTTGAGACAGGGTTTCTCTGTGTAACATTTCTGGCTGTCCTGGAACTCTGTAGACCATTCTGGCCTGGATCTCAGAGATCGATCTGTGATGAAGATGTGCACCATCACACCCAGCCTTGACTTTTCAAGACTGAGTTTGTCTGTGTAACTCAGACTGTCCTGAAAGTCACCCTGGAGACTAGGCAGGTCCTTTTTTTTTTTTTTTAAATTTTTTGCATCCTACTCTTTAAAAAGATTTATTTATTTATTTATTTATTTATTATATATAAGTACACTGTAGCTGTCTTCAGACACACCAGAAGAGGGCATCAGATCCCATTACAGATGGCTGTGAGCCACCATGTGGTTGCTGGGAATTGAACTCAGGACCTCTGGAAGGGCAGTCAGTGCTCTTAACCGCTGAGCCATCTCTAGGCAAGTCTTAAACTTACTGAGATCACCTGCCTCTGCCTCCTGAGTGCTGGGAGTAATTTTATGTGCTGCCACCACCACCTGGCAAAAGCTGCAATCTTGAGCCATAGTCTTGCAAAGTCCTCTGACCTAATCTCTTGTTCTTTTTCTTCCGTATTTATTAAGGGAGAAAATGGTTTCCTGGCTTCCCTGTCAGTCCCAAGAGCATTCCTGCCTCAGAGTCTTTGAAGTTACAGACTGCTAAGAACTCTTGTAGTAATCTTCATGGCTGCCTACTCTTCCTTCAGAACTCTGCTTATATATTAAAGATTCTCTGAACCCTTTAATGCTCTTATTCCTAACATGCTTTTTTATTGTCTTTTCACCATTTAATAACTTATTGATTGTCTGATCCCCTCAGGTGTAGACTCTGAGGGCAAGATATTATTTTGTAAACTGTTGTATCATATAGCAGATTAAAGAATTCAGTTTTTCAGTCTTCCTAAGACCACTTTTTTGGTTGTTTTTTGAAACAGGGTTTCTCTGTGTAGAACTAACTGTTCTTAAACCTGAAACCCGATCTGTAGACCAGACTGGCCTCAAATTCAGATCTGCCTTTGCGTCTGGGTTGCCGGGATTAAAGGTGTGAGAAACCACTGGCTAGCCCTTAGACAACTTCTATATCGACTCTTACAATCCACTGGTTACTAAAGCCAAAAAGCTGTGAGTTTTCTTGAACTTTACTTTTTTCTCTAAGTCATAAACTAGCAGCCTGTTTAATTCAGTCCAACACCAAAGAATATCTTTAATTTGTCTACTTACCATCCGTCTATGTAGTCACATGCAATCCTGTCTTATATGCATATGTGACCACCCCTGATTTTCACCTCTAGAAAAGTAAGCAAGATCATGTCAATCTATTGCTTAAACCTTTCTCTTGGTTTTCAATGCAATTATGATAAAATTTAATCTCTTGTCTACTTATTTTTTGCTTCTCTTCACTTCCTCATATTCCCTCTCCCTTCCACTTGAACTTTTCTGGTATCAATATTCTTTCTTTCTTTCTTTTTTTTTTTTTTAAAGATTTATTTATTTATTATATATAAGTACACTGTAGCTGTCTTCAGATACACCAGAAGAGGGCATCGGATCTCTTTACAGATGGTTGTGAGCCACCATGTGGTTGCTGGGAATTGAACTCATGACCTCTGGAAGAGCAGTCGGGTGCTCTTAACCGCTGAGCCATCTCTCCAGCCCCCATCAATATTCTTTCTACAATCATAGATCATATCACGAGTTTTGTCACCCTCTACTAAAGCCTCTTTTGCTTCCAACCCTGTGGGCTCAGTTTTCTGGTTTCAGCCCAAAGTCATCCTTCCCCCACCCACCATCCCCACGAGAGAGAGAGGTGGGGGGGGGAGGAAGGGAAAGAGAGAGAATATGTTCTATTAGTCTTTGTGAGCCAGTGTTACCTCGTTTAATACTGCATTCCATTCATTTTCATGATAATTTCATTGTATTTATGGCCAAATAAAATCCCACTGTGTATATGCAATGTGTTTTCATTATTATCCCTTGGTGGACATCTAGAGTGCTCACCTTTAAAGGTAAATGTCCCTTCTGATGTAGCCTGCTCACTCTCACGCCATCATCGTGTTTGCTGTCACAACGCTTGGTGTATTTTGTGGTGGGACAATGCCTCCTTCATGTTAATACTATTTGAGTAAAATGCCAACTTCCAAAATGTCTTCCTGAAGGCACAGCTTCTTGTTCTGTCACATCATCAGCTCAGTGGCAGGGTGTAGCACATTAGCATGGCCAAGGTGGTACTACTTTTAAAACAATCCCGGAGATGTGGCTAGTGGTAGAATATTTATGTGGTATGTGCAAAGCCTTCCTTTGACCCCTTCCCCCAGCATTGCATACTCACAAGCACAACCTATTTACATAGAAAGTCGTGGCTAACTCTGAGTGTTGTGGGGCTGGAGAGAGGGCTCAGTGGTTAAGAGCACTGACTGCTCTTCCAGAGGTCCTGAGTTCAAATCCCAGCAATAAATAAATAAATCTTTTATAAAAAAAGATGAGTTCTCTGGAGAGGGATGCTCTTACAGTGGATTTATTTCCTAACGAAGCAGGAAAAGGAAGAACAAGCATCTCAGTCCTTTACACCATAAAGGACCGCCACAGTGGTCCACTGGCCCGCTCCCCTCACTCATCCTGCCCTCTCCTGGACTGTGCATGCCTTCAGAAGCTGTTCGTCAGCCTTTTCTTGTTTCCAGAACATTACCCAGTGTCTAGTAGGATGAAAGGATCTCTTCAGGCCCAGGACCACTGGCCTGATATGTTTTAAGAGCTCTAGTTAGATGTCAGTACACGGATCATGTGTACTGTCAGATTGCTGAGGAGAAAGGCTGCCCTGCCCTCAAGAATTTAACTGATTCTGGCAGCTGTCAAACCTCAAGAACAAAGGTTGCTTGTGCTACTGTCTCGTTTGTAAATAATTCTGTACTCTGCTTGCCTTTCAACTCCTTTTACTTTTACTTTTACTTCATAAAAACCTTTCACTGATTGGATCTCCGTGGAAATAAAGCCTGGAGCTTCATAGCACCATCGCAGCCTGCTTTAACTTAGACTAAAGAGGTGGCAGTTCAGGGAGAACTAGATAATGAGGCAGTAAATGTCAGTAATTAGGTCATTTGGAAGAAATATGGCATGTTGTTTTGGTTTTAGGGGGATGACCTGGAACTACATAGCCCAGGCTAGCCTTGTATTTTGGTAATCCTCCCATCTCAGCCTGCCAAGTGCTGCCGTTCTGGGTTATAGGCTTAGCCATCAAACCTAGCTACGTGTCCTTAGTACTTTTAGATACTTTGCTATGTTCAACAGACATGGAAATATTTCTTTTTTATTGTCCAGGACAGTCAGTCTCATTGCTGCCTGTCTCATGTTTAAAGCAACACCTGTGTTCTTCTCTTTTATCTGAACTTTAACTTCACCTGTTCATAAGGAACAGAGAGGAGCATGTTTCCCGTTTGTCATTCCAGAGGTCTGAAGCAGTTCTTCCAGCAAAATCTTCTCTGCGTCTTATACTGCTGGATGTTTATGCTGTCTTAGCAGGAGCCCAATTTTTCTGGATTATGTATTTACCTAACTATAAAAATAGCACTGTTACACAATAGAAAACTGGCAGGTTGTGTAATCTCTTTCCTCAGATCTGGGAAGCACTTGTTGATCACTTCATGGTAGGTAGGTGACTGGGAGTGGAAAGTTGATCTGAACAGCTGGGGCTCTACCTGCTGTGCTAAGAGCCAAGGTTGCCTTAGTGTGCAGTAGAGAGAAAGAAAGACCATTTTCTGGCCATATGCTATGGTGAGGCTTCAGCATTTTTTAGGGATAGTTTTTAATCTTCACCAGTGGCTTAGAAATACACGGTTGCATCTTTTACCCAGAAGCAGAAATACAGGACAATGGAAATTGAGCTGGGTTTAAGGGGTAAGGAAAAAGTATAAACCCAGCATATGAACATTGAAGATGTTGCTCTGAGACATCATTCTATGTCTCATTGCCCCACAGCAGAGCTGCTTTTGTGGTAGATGAGGTATAGTCTTTTAGAATTCTACCTCATGCTAGGGGAGACCATGTGACATATTTTTGTAGATCTTAAGTTTTTGTACTTAATAATGTCTTCCAGATTTGTGTGTGTGTGTGTGTGTGTGTGTGTGTGTGTGTGTGTGTATGTGTGAGAGAGAGAGAGAGACAGAGACAGAGAGCGAGAGAGAGAAGAGGTGGGTATTAAGAGTTTAAGAAACATAGGAAGCGCAAGGCCCTGGGTTCGGTCCCCAGCTCCAAAAAAAAGAACCAAAAAAAAAAAAAAAAAAAAAAAAGAGTTTAAGAAACAATAGTTTAAGGCTGGAGAAATGGCTCAGCGGTTAAGAGCACTGGCTGCTCTTCCAAAAATCCTGAGTTCAATTCCCAGCAACCACATGATGGCTCACAACCATCTGTAATGGGATCTGATGCCCTCTTCTGGTGTGTCTGAGGACAGCTACAGTGTACTTACATACATAAAATAAATCTTTAAAAGAAAGAAAGAAAAAAAGAAACAATAGTTTAAAAGAGTAATTTCTTTTAAAGGAATATACTCTAAAAATGTAACTAAGGAGGGATGTAATAACTATCTGAGGCTGAGAATATAGGCATGTCCTACCACACTTGGCTTCAGAAAGTCATTTTTTTTCTAAAGATTTATTTATTTATATGTGTACACTGCAGCTGCCTGACACAACCAGAAGAGGACATGGATCCCAGATGATTGTGAGCCACCATGTGGTTGCTAGGAACTGA
This sequence comes from Rattus norvegicus, assembly GCF_021556685.1. NCBI lineage: Eukaryota > Metazoa > Chordata > Mammalia > Rodentia > Muridae > Rattus > Rattus norvegicus. The sequence continues at coordinate 24,793,663 of NC_141548.1, read as the reverse complement.
ACCCAGGACCTCTGGAAGAGCAGTCGGTGCTCTTACCGGCTGAGCCATCTCTCCAGCCCTAGAAAGTCATATTTAAGCCAGGGGTGGTTGCCCACACTGTTAATCTCAGCACCAGGAAGGCAGAAGTAGATGTTGTAAGGATATTTAGTCACATTGTAAACCCTGAGATGTGAACTCCATGGCTCAGCTTTGATCCTAGAGCTTTCTGTTGACTAAACAAGTGGTGGTTCAGCTCGTGCACACACCGTAATTTAAGAGCTAAATAAAGCTAACCCTAGGTCAAGAGGCAGAAGCAACCAGTCAACAGGGAAACCGCAAGGAAAGAGAAGGAAGGAATGTTGATTGGAAGGGCCTTCAGACAGCATGGAGAAGGAAGAACGTTCTCCTTCTGAGACCTTGCAGCGGGGAAGGATACAAGATAATCTGTGGCACTGACTCAGGGTTTCACTGCTGTGAAGAAACGCCATGGCCAAGGCAGCCCATAACATCAAGCATTCCATTGGGGATGGCTTACAGTTTCAGAGGTTCAGTCCAGTAGCATCGTGGTGGGAGCATGGCGTCATGCGGGCTGACATGGTGCTAGAGAAGCTGAGAGTTCTGTATCTTGATCCAAAGGCAGCCAGAAGGCTCTCTTCACAATGGGTGGAGCTTGAACATGGCCTCAAAGCCCATTAACCAACTTGCAAAACAGTGCGTTAAATAGGGATCCACCTTCCACACACCCTATTTTAACATAGAAGATAAACTGTTAAGATTTCTTTGATGTGGTAACTTTTTCTTTTCACTTCTTTCTTGGAAACTAAGTGGTGTAACAATCCATTTCTTTGAGCGGTGGGGAATGGATGGGTGTAGGAGAGAGCTAGGGCCTGCAGCCATGGTCCTTCCTGTCCACCCTGCTGCTTTGCTAGTGCCGCCCCTCCTCTTTCATGAAGGATAACATAACTCAGCAAGTATTCGGGTTTATCCTTATTTGGTCTACTATTCCTGCTGTCATCTGTAAGGATTTTATTGTACTGTTTGTTTGGAGACAGGGTTTCTCTGTGTAGCCAGACTGTCCTGGAACTCAGTCTGCAGACCAGGCTGGTCTGGAATGCAGAGATCTGCCTGGCTCTGTCAGTGCTGGGAATGTTGCCTCATTGTTATAGCTTATGAAAGCATGATTCTATCCTCCACGGCAGCTTTCTGCCCAGTTTGAGAACCTTGTAGGTTTGAGTGTAAGTTACTATTGATTGATTTGCTCTGTTGAGGTCAAAGCCAATAAAATCACTTCAGTCTCACTCAGTCTTCCTCTCCCCAAATCCTGCTCTGTAGTCTACACTGGACTGGAACTCAGGATCCCTCTGCCTCAGTCACCTGAGTACAGGGTTACAGGTATACACTACCATACCTAGCTTACTGTCCTATGCAAGGCAGGGGAAACATGAGGGCACAGGTCTGTAGAATGTACAGCAGTTCTTAGAACTGCTTGATCTGTATTGCAAAACGTGGTAAACACCTGATTCATTGCTGACTCTGTAGGCTTTATTTCTGAGTCGTAAAATGCAATTGGCATCATTAGTACTGGACACTCTAGTGCTTCCAGTAGAAAAACCTGCAGCAATGGGGCTATGCTGCAAAGTCTATTTCAAGTGTGTGTGTGTGTGTGTGTGTGTGTGTGTGTGTGTGTGTGTGTGTGTGAAGTTGCTGCCTTTACTTAGTTGTTTAGTATATGTTATATATATATTTTTTTCTTTTTCTTTTTTTCAGAGCTGGGGACCGAACCCAGGGCCTTGCGCTTGCTAGGCCAAGCGCTCTACCACTGAGCTAAATCCCCAACCCATGTTATATATTTTTAGTGCTACACTATACGGTCATGATTAAATCATGTTATCTTGTCCATTTTGACAGTGCTTCTCAGACTGTGGGTAGGAATCCCTTTAGGGAGTTTAACAACCCTTTCGCGGGGGTCACCCAAGAAAGCATTTTAGAGAGAGCTATTTGTCTGGATTGATATCCCCCTTAATGGTAGTAGCTCTCTCTGTTCCATGTGCTTTGCTTATGCTGGGATTTCAGGAGGCTCGCACCATGGCAGCTACTGTGCGCTCATTTCCTAATTGTTTCATTCACAAATCCTAAATGCACAACATTGTCAGCTACTCTGAACTCATTGGCATTATATACATTGTACCAAATGACTGTAGAAATATTCTTTTAAGTGTAGGTGGAACTTACAGATAGGACAAATATAGATAGACCTTAAAGTTCATAGAGTATTCTGTGATATACTATAGATTGTAATATTAAATACTATTTTATATTATTTAAATAAATATACTATACATGGACCATAATAATATTAAATTAGGAAATAGTAATAAGACTTAATCCTAGCACTTGGAAGTCAGAGGCAGGTGGATCTGGGTGGTCAGTTCCAGGCCAGCCAGGACTGTGTAGTAAGATCGCATATTAAAACCAAACAAACAAAAGAGAAAAGAGTAATAAGAAACTACTTATAATGCCTACAAATGTGAAAACAGTGGTGACACTTCTAAATAATTATGGGGCAAAGAGGTTTCTAAATTATAAAAAAATACTCTTATCAGAAATTGGAGGCTTTGGACTGGAAAGATGGCTCAGTGGTTAAGAGCACTGATTGCTCTTCCAGAGGTCCTGAGTTCAAATCCCAGCAACCACATGGTGGCTCACAACCATCTGTAATGAGATCTGATGCCCTCTTCTGGTATGCATGAAGACAGCTACAGTGTACTCATATATAATAAATAAATCTTTAAAAAAAAAAAGAAATTGTAGGCTTCAACTGAAGTGATGCTGAGGGGACGATTACAGTTTCATATTCTATTAAAAAGCACTCTCAACAACGTGGTTAGAACTAGTGTTAAGGGGCTGGAGAGATGGCTCAGTGGTTAAGAGCACTGACTGCTCTTCCTGAGGTCCTGAGTTCAAATCCCAGCAACCACATGGTGGCTCACAACCATCTGTAATGAGATCTGATTCCCTCTTCTGGTGTGTCTGAAGGCTGCTACAGTGTACTCATACAATAAAATAAAATCTTAAAAAAGATAATACAGGGACCTTTAAAAAAAAAAAAAAGAACTAGTGTTAAATCACAGAAGCCGGGCATGGAGAGGGGAGCCTCCTACAGCATTACTTGCATGTGTGATCCAAGAGTTGGTCTCAGCTGAGTCTGATGGTTACCGGGCCAAGAAGGAGGGAGAGTAGCAAAAGTTTGATCAGTTCTCTCTAGGTGAGAGCTGCAAGTCCTGATGTGAGGTAGAATAGAATAGTCTAGATAATTGTGTAAGCTAGATTTTAAAAAGTCATGAAAGAGTTTGATTATCTGTATCATAAAGACTTGATAAATGGGAGATGGATATGCCTAAGCAGATGTAAACATTACACCATACATTTATGTATCAAAAATCAAATTTTTAAATTAAAAATGTTTTTAGATTTATGTATTTTTGTGAATATGAGCATTTTGCCTGCATGTATATATGTTTCTGATGTGTGTTCTGTGTGTGTGTGTGTTTTCCTGGTATGTGTGTATGTGTGTGTTTTCCTGGTGTGTGTGTGTGTGTGTGTGTGTGTGTGTGTGTGTGTGTGTGTCTGGTTTTGTGTGTGTGTGTTTTCCTGGTGTGTGTGTGTGTGTGTGTTTTCCTGGTGTGTGTGGGGGGTGGTGGTGAGAGTGTAGGTTAGAAGAGGGCTTTGGATCACCTGGCACTCAAGTCACATAGGGTTGTGAGTCATCATGTGAGTGCTTGGAATTAACCCTGAGTCCTGCAAGAACAAGTGCTCAACCATCGAGCCAGCCCTGATTTTTAGTATTTAATATGTCAAATAAATGTTAACTTAATAGACGTAAGTTATTCTAAATTTCTACTTTAACCTAAAAACTGAATCCAGAAGTACAGCTAGCAGACAGTGAGAGACTGACAGGCCTAGAGATAGCAGTGGTGTGGTCCGCCTTCCTTCGCTAACTCGTGAGCTCCCGGTGGAAATAAGTCAACTTTACAAGTCGTAAGGAGTCAGCCGGGCAGTGGAGTGCCGGGAAGGCAGAGGCAGGTGGATCTCACTAAGTCTGAGGCCAGCCTGGTCTACATAGCAAGATCCAGAATAAAGGAGGACTATATAGATAGACCCTTTCCCAAAAGAAAAAACAGAACAGAAGGTGTAAGAACTCATTTTGTAGAGGAAAGCAGGATTAAATTGAGTTTAGCGATTAATATCCTTCTCATAATGAAAGCCTAACTACCTTGTATCTCGTTCACATTAATGGTGCTGTGCATAGTCATGTGTTCCTTGGGAGCATGATTTGGGGGGTAGAGACAGGCAGCTCTCTTAAGAATTCAAGTCCAAACCTGGTCAGCATAGGGAATTCTAGCATAGCCAGGTATGTAGAATGTCTCAAAAACAACAACAGTTCATGTTAGCATTCTGATGTGTGTGTTTTGGAAAACAGCAGGCATTTAGGTACAGGACAGGATCTTTAAACACTTTAAAGTGAGACAAGAGCTTTAAAGTTGACAGTTCTAACTTTGGCTAGAGGCGTCACTATTTAAAAAGTGTTTGCTTTCAGGATATAAGCCTTTCCATAGGAATTTGCAGAAGTGGTCAGCTCAGGAATTGGTGGAATCTCATTAAACTGGGGGGGGGGGGAGACATGCAAATAAACCAAGATTTTTTTTTTAAAAACAGGTTTATTGACAAGAAGGAAAGGCTTAGTCAACTGAAGAACAAACAAGAAGAATTTCAAAAAGAGTAAGTTTTTATTCTTTAATTTGTAGAGGTTGTCTCTTGCCACTTGTTTTTTAATCTGTTGCTTCTGTGTGCCAATTTGTGACTTGCCACCTCATTTGGCAGACTATTAAAGTTTTGGGAAGGGAACCCTGATAGGTCAGTGTGTGGAGTATCAGACTTAGAGTGTGGGGGAAGAAATTACATGTGTCTGAGAAAAAGAAAGCAGGAGAGAAGATAAAATTTGTGGAAAATCTTGGCCTAAGAGGACCTGGATTCTTCTCCGAGATAATCCCACTTTGTTTGGAAGGTGAGTCATCTCCTTGTCGTGCTCACTCACTGCTGGCTGGTGGCCCTGCAAGGGTAGGCTTTATGAGACCAAAGTGAGGGTTCACAGGTCATTCCCATAGGCCTCACAGCTCGAGTTCATCTTCTCTGGGACTTGGTAAAGGGCAGTGTGTCTTTTGGTCGTCAGTCTAGAGCAGTAAAGTCCAGCTGGCTATATCACACCTCAGTAGCTGATAGAATGTTTTTAAGATGCAGATCTTGGACTCCTAGCTTCAGACATTCTGATATAGTAAGTCTAGGGTGAGGCCCAAGACTGAGTTGTTAGCCATGACATTCTTTTTTTTTTTTTTTAAATATTTATTTTATGTATATGAGTAGTACACTGTGGCTGTCTTCAGACACCAGAAGAGGACATGAGATTCCATTACAGATGGTTGTGAGCCACCATGTGGTTGCTGGGATTTGAACTCAGGACCTCTGGAAGAGCAGTCAGTGTTCTTAACCACTGAGCCATCTCTCCAGCCCCCTTATGACATTCTTACCTTAAACCTCTAAGTTCGAGAATTTCTGTAGAACCTTCTGCCCTAAACTGACCTGGTAGCTGTCCTGTGGCACCTGGTGACCTTTGACTCTTACTAAAGCTGATCTTAGCCAGGGGCGGCAGTATGCATCTGTAATCAGAAGGCTGAGTTTAAGGCTAACCTGGGCACACAGAGCAAGAACCACTATTGAAAACAAAAGAAGCAGCAAGGCTTGGAGAGATGGTTCAGCCTTGAAGAGCACCAGCTGCCCTTCAGAGGCACTGGGCTTGATTCCCAGCAACAACAGTCAACAACAGTCTGCCTCTCCAGCTCCAGGAGAGTGACCTGATGCCCTTATCTGGTATTTCCTCAGGTCAGGTACACCCATGGCGCAGACATACTCATGCAGACAGAACACCCATGAACATAATCCATCATTTTTTAAAAATAGATTTCTATCTTTTGAGCTTTATAAGACTGTCAGTAAGGGTTTCCATCTGTCTCTTTCCCATACAGAGTACTAAAGGCCATGGAAGGAAAACGGCTAACAGATCAGTTGGTAAGTTCCAAGAAGAATTTAAGCTAATATTCTTCATACATGAGGGTGCATGTTTTTAAGTTGGTAGAGCTTAAAGAAATAATTCTTGAGTTTACTTTTCACCACATTTGGCAGCCTGGTGTTTGATTTGTTTGTAGTATGTAAACTGTACATGGAGGTGTATCAGGTGGAATGGGCAGTTAGGTAATGCTCTCGGCACAGTACTACAGAACCAGTAGAGCACCCGTTTTGTAAAACTACTGGTAATCAACACATGATTGAATGTAAAATACTGAAGATTCAGCATGGATCTGTGTGCCTGGAATCCCGGTTCTTGGGGAGGGGAGTGATAAGAGGGGACTTGGAGCCAGCCGGGGCTGGACATGAGATTGCAGCTTAAAAAAAAAAAAAAGAAAAAGAATTTAGCAGTGGATTTATGTAATTTGGGATTGTTAGGACCTTTAGAAGCCACAAACAAAAGCATTTTGGCATAGAAAATAATTTAAAAGCTTTGCATATTGAACAGAATTAACCGCTAAGCTGGTGAGTGAACACCAGTGTGTGAATTAGGGCCTTCGGACCTCTTTCCCCTGTTTGTAGCATCGCAGCATCAGAGACACTTGAGTGGAGTAGTCTGTGCTGCTGACACAGCACTCGGTGTTCAGCAAGTTCCTCCTGAGAAATGTAGGACACAGATATGAGGGGCAGCAAACCAGAGCTAGTGAAGGAACATTCTAGTCAGGAGTTAAGAACCCCTGGCCTGTGGGGCTAGCTGCCTGTGTCGCAGAGAATCTTATAACTATGTCCAGTTAACGTGGCAAATCAATTTTTTTAAAAAGATTTATTCATTTATTATATATAAGTACACTATAGCTGTCTTCAGACACACCAGAAGAGGGCATCGGATCTCTTTACAGATGGCTGTGAGCCACCATGTGGTTGCTGGGAATTGAACTCAGGACCTCTGGAAGAGTAGACAGGTGCTCTTAACCGCTGAGCCATCTCTCCAGCCCGGCAAATCAATTTTTAATGGTCTAAAAATGTAGTTAGCATATATTACCCAAAGGAACTATGTCTGCGATATAATTTTCAATGGAAAAAAGGTAAGACACTGTCATTCCCTTTGTATGTATTTTAAATATACTCTAAATAATACATGGCCGCCAGGCGATAGCCCTGAAGTATAGCCTGGTGGTTGTGGTGGTGGAGCGTGCCGAGCATGCACGAGAATCTGAGCGAGCTTATCCCTGACAAGGTGGAGGGACTCAATACAATGGTCAGGTTTTTGTCTGCAGTGTGTGGCTTTTATGACAGTTAAAGAATAGAAATGACTCATGCTGTGAATATTATAAGTAAGATGTTCAGTGAGAAACATTCTCGGTTTTCTGTAGAACCCTCAGCCTGAGTGATGCACAGTGGAGAGGCTTAAGCAGGAGGATCATGAGTGTTAAGGTCAGGCTGGGCTGTAGAGTAGCACAGTCCTCACAAGAGAAACAGGAGCAGGTGTAGTAAGGGGTCTGTAAAGGAGCAGAACTGACAGCGAATCTGTATCTATGTAGAAAGGGGACGTGTTAGCATGTTAGCTGGACCAACTGTGGTCCAGCCAGTCTAACGGCGGCTGTCAGCAAAGTCCAGGAATCCAGTAGGTGTTCAGTCCATGAGACTGGGTGCCTCAGCTGGCCCGTGGTATGTGTCAGAATCCTAAAGAAGTAGGCTCTAATGACAGTGAAGGAATAGCTTAGCAGTAGGGTAGACAACCTTGGCAGTGACAATAAGGATGAACAGGCATGTCTTTCATACAGAATGCATGACAATGTCCCTCACACATATGCCCAAGTGCTTGGGTTTTAGTTAATTCCAAATGGAGTCAAGGTGACAGCCAAGAATAGACATCACAAGTCCACCACCCCTTGTCAGCTTGACATACAATCATATTTTCTTATGTCACACCTAATTTCAAATGAAAACAAGAACTAGGTTATAATTATACTTAACATGGTAGAAATATACCACACACAATTGCAGACACATTGTATATTTTAGGCCAGGTAGCAATTCCCTTGAGGGACATTCTTTTAATATTTCATAACTTAGATAAGATAACCATTGACATTATCTGAATTGATATTACATTACTTAATAAAAGAAGACAAAATCTGTACAGGCACATTAATAAAATATGACAGGAATACCTCGGTCAGTTAGAGCCCACATGATTGCAACTAATCAAGCGGCCTTAGCTGGGATTTACTATTACCGTCCTCTCCTGCCCGGTCTGCATTTCGTCCTCCTTCAGCAAGCACCTCAGCAGCTCTCGGTTCTTTTCCTGGAGAAGTGACCCACATTTTCTCTCTCTCTCTTTTTTTTTTTTTTTTTTTTTTTCTCTTTTTTTTTTCGGAGCTGGGGACCAAACCCAGGGCCTTCAAGCGCTCTACCACTGAGCTAAATCCCCAACCCTTGACCCACATTTTCACACCCGAAGGGTCTGTCCCTCTTGTTATCTTACCTGGATTGGATTGTTGTAGTTTCTCAGCTCGTGATAGCACCAAGATAAGACCAAAAGGATCTTGTGCATTCCAGACAGAATCTTTATGTTGAAGAGAAGCAAACCAGTTTCCCCTTGGGAATCTGGATCAGTCACCCTGCTAACACTGTGTCCTTTCTCTTAGCCTATTGGCTTGAGGGAACCGGAAGCCAGAAGTGGTAATTGGGAGTCTGAGCTTGCAGATCAAGGGATTGTTTGTGGTGTCTCCTGGCAGGAGTGCTCTCTGTTCTACAACCAAAACTTCTGAGCCAGCAGAACTTAAGGTCATGGGAACAGAAAGCAAAAACTTTCCTAGTGGGTCACCAGGGCTGAGAGTGGAGCCATTCCCTTCTGCATCCCTCGATTACTGGACCCGTGATCCTGGCTATGGGAGAAATTGTACCATATATGAGATGCTGATTCAGAGCATTATGCTGCCTTCTGAAGACCCTGCCCCGCCTCCATGCTGCTGCCACCTAAGTTGGCACTGAGACTGTGTCTTTAGAAGGCCGTCCTGTCCTCCTGTCAGGCCGGCTGATTGAGGATTATGGGAACATGTCAAGACCAGGGAAGTGGGCAGGGTGGCTCAGCAGGTAAAGAATGCATCAGCATCATGAGCCCTACCCCTCCACCCCCACGGACATCCACACAACAGTGGAAGGAGAGAAGCAATGCCAGCGTTGTCCTTTGACCTCTGAGTACTGCATGCCCCACCTCCACAACAATATTTGTAGACAAATAAAAATAAACAGTAAAACCCCTGCCATCTGGTCCATGTCTTGTGTGATGGGACTGCTTATGTAAATGTTAGCACTGTAAATACTTTGTTTTAGACTTTTAATTACCTACAATTAGGGAGGGGAGACAATATAAAATAATTGTGCATTAACTAACGAGTTGTCTTAGTTACTTTTTTTTTTTTTTTTTTTTTTTTTTTTTTTGGAGCTGGGGACTGAACCCAGGGCCTTGCGCTTCCTAGGCAAGCGCTCTACCACTGAGCTAAATCCCCAACCCCTTAGTTACTTTTTTATTGTTACAACAAAACACCACAACCAAGGCAACTTGTAAGAGAGAGCACTTAATGTTTCAGAGCATTAAGAGTCCATTATGGGAAGTGAGGGAACGAGGAGAGCTCATCCTTATTCATGACCACAGGCGGAGAGAAAGAGGGTACTAAACCTCAGAGCCTGCCCTCGATGATAACATCTCCTTCAGCAAGGCCACATCACCTCATCCCTCCCAAACCATCTACCACCAAGTGTCCATCCAGTCTGAGCTTGAGGGCCACTCTCATTCCAAACACCTCATGTGCCCTATAAATTTTGGTGCTTTATTCACTAGGGGAGGCTGTGCCTGGCTGTACCATTCCTAGAAATGTAAAGGTACAGTTTCATGTTTCATGTAATTTTCTGAGTTATCTGAATGTAGAACTAGGTTGGTGTTTTGGTGATACAAACACTCTGCTCTGTCCTTGTAGTAGCCACTAGTCATGTGTGTTGTTGACCCCATGACATTGGAAGATGACAGTATTATAATTGTTTATACAGCAGGATCTTATGTAGCTTAGGGTGGCCTTGAAGTCCTGAACTGTGTGCCTACCTCCCCAAATGCTAGGATTCTGTTGTACATCACCACATGCTAGGTTGGTAGATAGCTATTTACTGGGTAAGGGAAGTTAGAAGCATTTTCCTCTGTGTTCTAACCCATGGGAAAGAACTACATAAGTTTCTTTCTCATTGATTTCCCAGCAGCTGCTGTATGGAACCAGAAAATACTCTCCCTTTTGTGATCTACCCTAGGTAGAAACAGTCGTAACAAATGGAATTACAGTAGCTTTTTCCTCACTGTCTCCTAAGGTGAACTGGGAAATCAGGTAGCTAAGCCCATGAGACTAACATTTGTGACATCTGCTGTGTATTTTTAAGCGATGGAAAATAATGTCCTGCAAGATGAGGATTGAACAGCTGAAGCAAACGATATGTAAAGGAAATGAGGAAATGAAGAAAAGTAAGTAATCCCTTCCCTGCGAGTGGCGTGGTGTGGGTGGTGAGAGAGGTGTGGGGTTTGATTAGCTTTCTCAGCTGTGAGTACACGCTTGGCACAAGCACCACATTCAATGGAAGAAGGGTTTACTTGGCTCACAGCTGAAGGGTATTATGGCCAACCAGGGCAGGGTGCTGAGGCAGCAGGAGCTGAGGCAGCTGGTCACACTGCAGCCAGTCAGGAGGGAGATGAGTGGCATCCATAGCTTGTTTTCTGGTTTTGTTCAGTTTGGGAGCCACACTTCAGTTAACCTAATCTAGAGACTCCCTGACAAACACACCCAGAGGTTTATCTCCTGTGGTGCCTGATCTGTCATGGTGGCTTGTTGACCATCAGAGGCTATTAGTGACTTTGGAAACTTGACTGTGGGTTGCAGATATCAAATCCCTAATTTGAAATGCCTATCAGAAGTCGGGAGTGTTTTGGATTTGAGTCTTGGAATGTTTGTATGTTTGTGTGTGTGTGTGTGTGTGCGCGTGCATGCATGTGTGTGTGCATGTGTGTGTGCCTGTGTGTATTGAGATATGCTGTTGGGGCCCATCTAAAGATGAATTTGTGTTTCAGTGTGGAATTAAAACTGTAAGGCTAGGTGTAGGGGACACATCTTTAATTAATTACAGCAGTCTGACAGGCCAGCCAGGGCCACATGGTGAGATCCAGTCTTCAGATGAAAGAGGGAAAAAAAAAAACCCACTGGTTTTAGAGCAGTTCGTCCATCAGATTTATGTATTTATCAAGAAAGGATTTTGCTCTGTAGCCCAAGTTGGCCAAAAATTCACAATCCTCTTCTCTCCTTTGCCACCGAGTACTGCCCCATATTCCAGATTAATTTACCAGGGAAGCTGAGCTCTGCCAGCTTTCCTTTCTCTGAGACATTTCCATAGGGATTTATTTTACAGAGGTCATCAGTAATTTATTTACATCTCTGTCTAATAAAAGGGAGGGACTGGGAACATGGTTCACTTTAGTGCTGTGCACGCCCTCAGCTCTTGGCTTGCTCACCAACACCAGAAAAACCGAACCCTGGGGCACATTTGCAGCGTCTGACTTGGCACTGACTTGTGATATTCAGTGTGCATGCAGGCATGTGAAACCATGCCTTTTCCCTCTGGTGAATTCATAAAACCTGTACTGGTTTCCCATTTCAGATAAATGCTTTAGATACTATCATAGGTGGTAATCAAATTTTATGTCCTCTATGAAACCTTACATCCTTAGACATTTATTTTTCAAGATTAGTGTCTTCTTTTGTGGCTGTGGTAAAACAGCACTTCAAGACAGCTTATGAAAGAAAACATTTAACTACTTCTGACCCAAAGGTTAGTGGTCATGAGGGTGGAGCAAAGGCTTGGTAGCAGGAACAGCTCGGAGCTCACTTTTCAAGTCCTCAGCTGGAAGCAGAGTACAGTGGGAACAGCAGGAAGTTTAAGCCTTAAAGCTATCCCTGAACCACACCTCCTAGTCCTCCCTAAACCTCTACCAGCCGGAGATCATACAAACTCTCCAGTCTCTGGGGCCAGTCTCATTCAAACCACCCTTAGTCTCTAAGTTTAGAGGAGCGGGCATTGTCTCAAGAATCCCTTCGTGGTTTAGAAGCAGTGACTTTGTAGTGGCTTTTGACGGTATCGGAGCTCCTTCCACTCAAGGTGCTTACTCTCAAGTGTGCATGAAGTTGGATGGGTTGGTCACCTGGGGCATCAGGGCAGCATGGTGTATGCATGCGGATCTGCAGGGTGAAGGGACCCCAGACGATGTTTGCTTGTGCTTTTCAGGGCTTGAGTTCAACAGCAGGAGAAGTTGTTGTTTAACATTGGCTTTCTGCTTCCCCAACATCCTCAGTGATACTCAGGCAGGTGTCCTGTCCTTTTGAAGGTGCACAGTATGCTGGACGTGTACATGCATAAACCTTTAGTCAGTTCATTCTATGAGGTTCCTAAACTTTAAAACAAAAAGATGGTTACAAGCAGTGTACCCTGTAGCACATTATGAGTGACCTCGTGACCGTCTGGGAATCCAGGCAGAGAAACGCAGAGTCTGCTCTAGGCTTAGAGCAGCATCTAATACTGCTCTGCTGAAAAAAGGCGGTGCATAATACCATTGTAGACTTCCCGACTGCTGTCAACACAGATCCAGGACCTCACTTTGGGCTGCTGTGGATAGCTTGGATGACTGCCAGAGTTGAAAACTGGCACTGGATAGAAGGTGCCCTCTAGAACCTTCTCACTGTCTGGCAAGCTGGGTTGAAGGAGTTCACAAAGTTAGAAGTGGTTCATGAACTCAGCTCACAGATGATGGAGAGGTGCTCGAGTCATCTTTGCTGGAAGCTGTGTTGTTGAGACACCTGTGTAGTACAGTGAAGCGCGCACACAGACACCCTAGAGCCTGACTTGGGCTTTCACCGGGCACTGTGATGCAGGTGCATCGAGGGGCATGGGTAGGAAAGTTAGTTGTGTGCATTTGAAGGGTGGGGTTTGTCTGGCTGCAGAGTAGAACAGAAATAGCATCAAGCTCTCTGATGTTTAGGAGAGACACCAACAGGGGGTGAGGGAACCTTGAGTTCCAAAATCAGCATGGGCTGCAGATGGTTGACTGCGTGCCCTGTCACCAGTACTGGATTTTAAACTGTCCTGTCTGGTTCAGGACCTCAGACAGATTCCTGAATCTTGTCAGTAAATATCATGGGCATGACAGAGTTTTTAAACTAAGTAAAAGTAAACTCGTATGGGACCAAACCTGGAATGGTTTTACCCGGACATCTACAGAACAGGCTTGGGAAAGGCTGTTTCTGAGAGGAGATGGAAACTCAGAAAGCTCATGCCAGTGCTAACTGCAAGCTTAGGCCTTCAGAGACAGCGACTTGTGTCCAGGTGATTAGGAGGGGCCTGTGACAACCTGCTTAGAAGGTGGCAAGGCTTCCTTGGCTCTGGGGTGAAGAACAAAGGGTCTGCAGAAGCCAGAGTCCGGGTTATGAGAGGCAGGGCTGGGAAGCATTTATGGGCAGAGCCTTTCTAATAGGAAAAATCTGGATTGGGGAAATAGGAGCAAATCTGGCACAGTCCCAGATGGACAGCAGTGTGGGGATGGGTGTTTGCAGGACAGAAGCTACTTCAGCATTCATTCATCCTGTCCCTCACATTAAGTGGGTCCATCTGAGAAGATCTCAGTGTGGAGGCACTGAACATAGCCAGGGTAAAGGGCTTTGTGGCTCTGCCTGTTTGCAGGTTCAGAAATTTGTGTTTGAGAACGGCCAGGCATTATCTGTAGTTTATAGATTGTGCAAGAGCCATGCATGGTGACACACACCTGTAATCCCATCAGCGGGTTGAGGCAAGAGGTTCATATGTTCGTTCTCTCTCTCTCTCTCTCTCTCTCTCTCTCTCTCTCTCTCATGGAGGGGTTGGAGGAAGGAGTGGTGGGTAGGGTGGAGTTGAGCCACCTAGAGTGGGTGGCACTTAATGAGATACAATCAGAAGCAACAGTAGGCATGGAGAGAAAAGCCTAAGTCAGCTGTAGAGCAGCTAATGGCACCAAAGTAAAGTGACCGCTGGGGTGATGCACGGGTCCAGAGAAATGGTTCCTAGGGGTCTGTCTTAGAGTGCACAGTTTGTTTTTGTGACTCAAATGAGGCTTAACTTGAGTACAGTGATCCTAGCAAGCCTTAGACTCCATGACCCAGGGGCTCTCCCTAGGAGGGCCCTAGTCAAGCCTCTCTGAGGGCACAGCAGTGATCGAGGAGGGAAGCCCTGTGAGCCTGCAGTGCACAGCTGCTCAGTCCTGTGGTTTGCTGTGTAGATTCTGAAGGCCTCCTCAAGAACAAGGAAAAGAACCAGAAGCTTTACAGCCGAGCGCAGCGACACCAAGAGAAAAAGGAGAAGATTCAGCGGCACAACCGCAAGCTTGGGGACCTGGTGGAGAAGAAAACCAGTGACCTGAGGGAACACTACGATCGGTTGGCGTGTTTGCGGAGGTTACACATCCTAGAGCTCACCTCTGTCATCTTCCCAATGGATGAAGTGAAGACTTCTGGGAGGTACAGTAAGAAGGCTTTGGTGTGGGGCAGGTGCCGAGCCTTGTGTTTTCAGTATGTCAGCACTTAGTTTATTGCCCCTCGCTTGAGGGTCAGCTGGTTTTCCTGATAGTGGGACTTGTCAGCTAACAGTAAATAAAGGCTGGGGAGGCAGCCAGGACAAGGAGTGGGGCGGCCTGTGCTCTGTCATCTGTGTAGTCGTGCCAGCCAGGGCATTTCTAGTTGTGCATGTGTTAGACACACTATTGAACCCACAAACCTGATTCCTTTTCTGTTAACTGGAGGCCGAGTGAGGAGACAGCGCTGAGACTCTAGTGCAGAGGGGCTCTCAGGAGACTGGGTAGAGAGGACAATGGTTCTCCCCACTCCCTAGAATTTATCAGTCATCTGGATGCTTTTGAAAAAGTTCATTTGGGCCTAGTGGCTCAAACCTGTAATCCTAGTCTCTTGAAAGATGAGGCTGGAGGATTGCAAGTTGAAGGCTAGCCTGGGCAACTTATTGAGATCCTATTTCAATCGTAAAAAAGGGCTAGCTGTAGCTCAGCTCCTGCCTAGCATGAGCCCCTCATAGGTTTAGTCTCCAGCACTACCAACCAGACAAGGTGGCACTGCACAGTCCGGTCCCCTCTCCATCTCTCAGTGATTTGTAGATGTAGATGCTGACTGGTGGGTGTGGAAACCACAAGCAGAGGCTCACATTCTCTCTAACCCCACAGGCCCTGAGGGCCCTGTGTCTCCTGGTGACAGTAGGTGACGAGTAACCATTCTTTCTTGTGCCCCATCCCTATCCCCCACCCAGTCTCAGCTTTGGTGTGTTGCCAGATTCAGCTCCCTAAAAACTTACCAGGTCTGAGTTTTGCTTCAAACTTGAAAGCCCATTCCCTCCCTGACTTTACCAAGTACTTTGTGTGTGTTAACACTGCTCCTGTGTGCTAAAGCTGCTCCTGGTGGCATAGACCTATGATTCCAGAACTTGGGAGGTTTACACAGGTAGACTGCAAGTTAAGCCTAGCCTGGACAACTTAAGGAGAACCTGTTTCAAAATAAAAAGTGCAAAGTGGCCAGGATATAGCTCAGTGGTAGAGCCCTTGGGCTGTAAGCAAGTGGCCTGGGTTCAATCTGTCAGTGCCGTTAGAAAGTCCAGATACAAAGTTGGTGAGTATTTCAGATCAGTGGAGAAAAGTTAAATTACCAGCAGTTGGCATGGAGACACAGGTCAGGCGTGTGAGGGAGGAGAAGCTAGTGCAGAGGTCTTGTGCTAACTTTACATCCTGAAGTGCCCAAGCATAGTGTGTGGCTCTGGGTTTGCATCCTGTACACAAAAGATGGTCTTAACAGTGCTTTTGTGGCTACAGGGTTTGTGGGTAAGTGAGTAGGACTGTAGTGTAAGTGACTTGATTTCTGTACTGTGGTAGCTGGGCGTGATGGCACCTTAGCTCTAAGGATGCTGAGGCAGGAGGACCAGGAATTCAAGATCAGCCTCTGTGGCAGAGCAAATTCAAGGCCAGTCTGGGACACATGAACCCCTAACTTACAGACTAATTCTTCTACTCACTGGGCTTTGTTTTGCTTTGGGTTTCAGTATGAGGATTGGATCCAGGCCTTCCAGTCTTCATCACTGCATGTTCCTAAGTTGGCAATTTGGGTGAAACTTTAAAACTCTTGCGTCTTTTTATAAGGTTGAAATTTTTGTTACCGAGAAAACATATGCCAGTGCAGCAAATAATGACTTGTGGTGAGCAGTAGGCCACGTGGTCCCACAATGCTGTACCATGTATGATGTGCTGATACAGTCTTTATTTACATTGAGTACTCTACTGTTCACATGGCTTCGTTCTTGCTGTCTTTCTCAGACTGCACATGTGTGTGGCTGGACAGGACACGAAGACCTCACCTTCTGTCGTAGCTTGTAATTTTTTCTTAGCATGGATTAGATGTGTGCTGTGGTTGCGGAATAGTCTTTGCTGTTCGTTTGCAGGGACCCTGCAGACGTGTCCTCAGAGACTGACAGTGCCATGACCTCCAGCATGGTGAGCAAACTTGCTGAGGCCCGGAGGACGACATACCTCTCCGGAAGATGGGTCTGTGACGACCACAACGGCGACACCAGCATTAGCATCACGGGCCCTTGGATCAGCCTGCCGAACAATGGGGACTACTCTGCTTACTATAACTGGGTAGAAGAGAAGAAAACAACCCAAGGACCTGGTGAGAAGCAGAACAAGTCATTGCAAATGTATTTGGGTACATAATCTGTGGTAAACTTTACATGCCTGAGTGAACACTGCTGGGATGAACACTTGGATTTGGTGTGCACAACGTCCGTTAAGCACGAGCTCTGCCCATATGAAACCTTTTCCTGATTCCAGAGGAAAACCCTGTCCTCCGAAGGTGTCACACTGTCCCTCTTCCTCTTCCCCAGCTCTAGGGAGGCAGTGTGCTTTCTAGCGATAGTGAAGTCGTGCAGTGTTGCAGTTTTCGATTTAGCCTTCTTTTACAAAGTTCCTATCACAGCATATGTTAGTACGCCATTGCTTTTTACGGTTAAATACTATTCCATTGTATGGATATGTCACATTTTATATTCAGCACTCGATGATTGATGGCTACTCACTTCTGGATTAGTATTAATTTCTAGAGAAAGGCAGAAAAAATTCTGGTTACACGTGTTGATTATCCCAGCATTCGGAGTCATGAGGATTGTCCAGAGTTCAAGGCCAGCCTGAGCTACATAGCCAAGCCGTATCTATCTCTTATGGGAAAGAAGGGAGGGAAACTCATGTTTGTAGATGTATCTTGCCTTTTGGCTTTGATTTCACCCTGTTGGAGTATGAGGTGGAAGCTGAAATACCCCACAGTTTGTCTTCTGTGGAGAAGGGATGGCTCGTTTAGTCACTCAGCATATATTTCTCATGCTGCCAGCACAGAGTGACCATTAGCACATGAGCACAGTCAGTGAGGGGCGCTTTGTACCGTGGACAGTGCTGGGTGCTGATGATGGTAGGCTGCCTGAGAAAGGTGGGAGGTAGCCTTCTGTCTTTCCCTGGAGAGTTGGCTTGTCACCTGGCTTCATTTCTGTTATAAAATACAAAGCTTTGTGGAGAAAGGGTTTGCATTAGCTTGCACTTACAGATTGCATTTCATCATTGGGAAAACGTGAAGGCGAGGATTCAGCTCACATTCTGTACTTAGACACAGTCCACAGGACACTCCGAGTGGGCTAGCTGTTCCCAGGTCAGTTAACATAGTCAAGACAAACCCAGACAGACTCTCAGGCTAGCTGCTCTAGGCCACCATGATAGATTGAGCCTTTCCCTCCGAGACTTGGCTGTGTTCACTTGGTTTGAAATCCAACCATCCCAGGTTGAAAAGAAGCGTCCATTGGATCGCACTCTGGAGTCGATGCTAAGAGAACAGCCCGCAGATTGGGGGTAGGCAAAGGTACAGTGGATGTTACAACCCTCCATCTTTTGAAACGGTCACGTAGCTCAGGCTGCCTTCTTCCGTGGCCTCCCAGTGTTGATGATAACAGGCATGAGCCGCTACATGGGCTAAGTTGGTCGTTAATTACTGAGATGATACATTGGCAGGTCTAGCCAGTCTAGGCCATTAGTTATGCTTGGCCTGTTTTGGACTGTTTGTGTCTGATCATGGAGTGAGAGTGAATCCTAGTTATCAGTGATGTAATTGTTTCCTACAATGGAAACCCCCCCCACCCCCCACCCTTCTGTGTGCACACAGACATGGAGCATAACAACCCTGCCTACACCATCAGCGCCGCGCTCGGCTATGCCACGCAGCTGGTCAACATTGTGTCTCACATCCTTGACATCAACCTTCCCAAAAAGCTGTGCAACAGGTAAGTCACTGTGGGGGCAATGCTGGCACCATTGACCATCCCTCTGGAGTGCCCTCTCGCTAGCTGAGAGAAAAGCCAGTGTAAGCCCAGGAGCGTTTGACTAAGATATAAGGCTAGTTCTGAGGGTGACCCTGTCTCGTTCAGTCCCAAAAGGGGTCGTGTGATTCTCGGGGAAATAACTAACTGAAGGAGGGGTTCAGTCTGTATGAGGAGGGTGCTGCAGGTCTCCTTGCATTGGAGCTGAGTGAATTGTCCCAGTGGGGTTTGGAGCGGGGTGGTTTTGTTCTTATGAAAACCTAGTGGTTAAGTGTTTAAAGACACAGCCTGCCCAGTTCACACTAAGAGCCCACCCTCTAGTCACCCTTGCATTTCTAGCACAAGTAAATGTCTTATCACTGGATTGTAGCAGCCTATACTGAAGTATTTTGCTTTTTGTTTTTTGGGTTTTTTTTGTTTGTTTGGTTGGGTTTTTTTTGTTTTTTGTTTTTTTGTTTTTGGTTTTTGGTTTTTGTTTTATATTAAAGCAGGGTCTTAGCCTCCTGCCTCAGTATCTGGTTGCTGGGCTTATAGGTGTGTGCTCAAGTAATGAACAGCCATAATTTACACATTTGCTGTGACAGGGGCCTGTGAGATCATTGAAAGCAGGAGGTGCAGTGCCCTTCTGTTTTTGTGTACTGGGGATTGAACACAGATGGGCAGATTCTCTTCCTCTGAGCTATATTCCCAGCCCAGGGCATGAAGTAGGAAGGGAACAGGCCATGGACGGGGCAGTAAGGAAGAAAACTGTAGGCAGAGGAGGTACTGAGTCCTGGGAGGGGTAGGGGGAGGGAGGAGCACACATGAGCCCCCTGGAGTCATTCCACAGGAGTGGGTGGTGGTTGGTCCCCTCTTCATGCTCCCATAGGCATCACTCCCATAGCACTTCCTGTTGCTGTGGCAGCAGCTCCAGAGGCAGGCGCTCAGTCACCTAGGTGTGGGGACCGGGGAAGGGTCTGCTTCAGGCAGTTTACTGAGGAGGAAGAATGCTGTGTTGGTCTGAACTGTAGTTCAGACATTTCCTTGAGGAGGACATTTTAACAGAGACCTTCCTCAGAGCAATCTGAGAAGCTGTATGCTTGTCTTACAGTGAGTTCTGTGGAGAAAACCTCAGCAAGCAGAGGCTGACCCGCGCAGTGAGGAAACTGAACGCAAACATCCTTTACCTTTGTTCTTCTCAGGTACGAGCCCCGGGCTTTGAACTCACTTTTCATTGCCGTGCATTTCAAAGTACTAATGGAGCCTTGCTCTTTCTAGCATGTTAATTTAGATCAGTTGCAACCCCTGCACACACTGAGGAACTTGATGCATCTGGTCAGCCCGCACTCCGAGCACCTGGGCAGGTGAGTGACGTGGGCTGGGCTTCTCGCCAAGCGTTGTTTCTGTGGGGCTGTTTGTCG
Organism: Rattus norvegicus; assembly: GCF_021556685.1. Lineage (NCBI taxonomy): Eukaryota > Metazoa > Chordata > Mammalia > Rodentia > Muridae > Rattus > Rattus norvegicus. The sequence continues at coordinate 24,773,693 of NC_141548.1, read as the reverse complement.
GCCTCGCTCACTGGCAGAGTATCCAGCGTTCCCCAGGTCCCCCATTCTGTGGGAAGGACAAAAGTTGTGGAAGGAAGCAGCTGGTCATGTGTGGGCTTCTGTGATCCTTCATCGTTCCTGACAGAAAGTTGCAGTGGGGTACATTTAGCATGTGACGTGTCATAGAGTGCCTTGTGCTTCTCTTGAAGCTCGCAGTGTCTTTTCTAACCTGCCCCTGGAAGTGGTGTCGTCTCTTGTGCATGCTCTTTTGTGCTTGCATAGGCTGTGTCTGGGGTTTCTCTTCATCTCCAGTCAGTTTGGTCACCATTTGGTAGAGTCATACAATGAGCTGGCTTGAAATGTATCAGCTTAAAAAACAAAAATCAGTAACAGACTACGGCTCTGCTCCATGGCCTGCTCTCAGTCACTTCTTAGTCACTAAGCCCAAAAGAGCACAGACTGGGAGAGGCTCATCTTTGGTGCCCTGCTCTAGTGACCCAGCGTCCTTGCTCTCATCAGTACACATTTGTGTAAAATGGGATGCACCTGGTGTGTACATTCTTTGGGTGTTTTTTCCCCCGCAAACTGTAGGCTGTCAACACTCCTGCTGGTGTTTGTTATGTGGTGTAGTAAATGAGTTTTTGAGCTGGCTGAGGTGGCAAATGCCTATAATCTGGCCCCTCAGGGAGCTGAGGCAAGAGGACCACAAATTAAGGCTGGTCTGAGCACGGAATAGGATCCTGCCCTCAGGGGAGGAGTGAGTGTGGCTGATGGTCAAACAGCAGCCAGCATGTGCAACACTCACATTTATTTGTTTGTTTGCATTTTTTGACTCATATTTTCAGCTCCCACATTGGGGAGCGTCTGTAGAAAGAAACCAGCGAGGTGTTCTGTGGCATATAGTTCAAGAATGGCCTCTTGGTGCTGAGGCCCAAAGTCTGTCATCGTTCTCTCAGTTCAGACAAGACCGGTGAGAACTGAAGCAGATGTGTCAGATTCCGAAAGCCCTTTCCCAAACTCTGTATATAAAGTTAATTTTTTTAAAAAAGAGGGTTTTTTTGGGGGGGGGGTCGACAAGATGACTTAATGGGTGAAAGAACTTGCCACCAGCCTGAGGACCTTAGTCCTCCCTGACCTTAGTCCTCCCTGCCGCGCATGGTGGAAGGAGAGATCTCTCTCTTGTCCTGGGCGTCCACACGCTTGCTCTTGCACTCCAGCCCCAGTAACACAAACAGAAAAACAGGCACCCAAGGCTTGTTTAATCTCAGTGTTTAGGGGCCAGCCTGGGGCCACTTAGTGAGCTCTCATCTCAATACCACACCCAGTATCTCTATACTTACAGACCTTCCCACATTAGCATGTGAATAGTCCGCAGACTTCGACCCACTGCAGGAACATTAGGCTATAGAAGTGTCCACAGGACTGCGCTTCTGGGTTAGCTGATCGTGGTCAACATTCAAGGGAGGCAAACGTTGTCCTCATACTATATCCTGTATATAAAGACAACTTCCACATAGTAAAGGTCCTGTTTAAAATGACACACAGAGGACCTAATAGAAAAGGCTATTTTATATTCATAGAGTGGGGAAAGAGATTTTAACCAAGCCCCAACCTCAAAACTCTGTAAAACAGAGAAGGCACACATTACTGTGCAGGGACTCACTCTAGTGAGAAAGGCCTCACTCGTGCCTTACAGAGACAACAGTAAGAAGGCTTGCAACATCTACAGTGGAGAGAAAATAAAAATCTAGAGGTAGCCAGTCTTTCAATGAGGAGTGGAAAAGAAACCTAGAAAAAGATAGACAAGGGAGTCAGGTTGCTCAATCATTAATAAAGACGTGGGGCTAGGGGACAGCTCAGTGGGCTGTGGTGCTCTCTCTGCAAGCATGGGACTCAAGGTCGGTTTCCAGAACCCATGGAAAAAGCTAGGTGAATGAGGTGACACACATCTGGAGTGAAATGGGAGGCCCGGGCAGGAAAATCACCCATCTTGCCTGGTGTACACACGTTCTAAAAAAGAGTAGGTGAGAGTCACTCCTGAAAGCTGTCCTGTGGCCTCCACATGCATGCCTGCTCCCTTCTGCTACACATACACACATACACACACACACACAGACACACACACACACACAAGGAAATGCTGTGAATCTCTTACAGCAAGGTGAGTCCCTTTCCTCTCCTGTATCATGTGATGCCAAACTCAAAGGACTGTGGGGTGGGAGAATGGCAGTGTCTTATGCAGCCTCTCTGTCTGCACACAGGTCAGGACCTTTTGAAGTGCGAGCAGACCTCGAGGAGTCCATGGAATTTGTGGACCCTGGAGTTGCTGGGGAATCAGATGTGAGTGGAGATGAGCGTGTGAGCGATGAGGAGACTGACCTGGGCACAGACTGGGAGAACCTGCCAAGCCCACGATTCTGTGACATCCCTTCCCAGCCGGTGGAAGTTTCCCAGAGCCAGAGCACCCAGGCGTCCCCTCCCATAGCCAGCAGCAGCGCTGGTGGGATGATCTCCTCTGCTGCGGCCTCAGTGACCTCCTGGTTCAAAGCTTACACTGGACACCGCTAACGAGTGGGGACCAAAACTGCTCATTTTGTGTCTGGGAATCCCCCACTGCACTCATGACCTTGTCTGTGTAGTTGGTAGAGCTTGGGAGCTATCGTCAGGACAGGAGGAGGAGGGCCTGAGCTGGGGCTTCCTGGCCCCAGGTCCTCCGAACGCTGGTCCCTAGGTGCCGAGTCTTCCTGACACTGAGTTCTAGGCTTTGGTCAGAGCACACAGAAATTTCTTGGTCATGAGGACTGAAAGACAAAGGCTGAGTTTGTTTTTCTGTCATCCTCTTGAGAGACCGGCCAGCAGGCCAGTGGCAGTTTTGGCCTCATCAGGGAGAGGTGGTTGTCTGGGGAGGGAGGAGGTGAAAGCTTACTGCTGTCGTCATTGTGTGTCACATTCCTGATTTCCTACTACACACCAAAGAAACCGAGGTTTATTTCTGTGGACCCATATCTGCGAGTGGGGGAATCTGCAGGGATATTGGCTGTCTAAACAGTTTTCTCTTGTATTCTGAAGGGAGATGAGTCTTCGGAGTTCTCTGTCCTGCACTCCCGGGACCTTCTTCCTTGTCATTCCCTGGATGAGCTGAATGTTCCCTGAGCATTGGTTGACCTCTTGATGATTAAGTGGTCCCTTGCTTGCTGTCTGGTTTCTTCCTTGGTGGTGGTGGTGGTGGTGGGGTTGACTAGTAGCAGGTGTTTCCAGGGAAATCTCCCTGCTTGTCTGCGGGGTCTCCAAGGCTCTGAAGACAGCGCAGAGTGTGGCAGCCGAGTGGCTGCCCCAGGAAGTGCTCAGCTGTCAAGGGGTTTCCCAAGAGGCCGTTCTAATGACAATCTTAGAGAAAGCTAGAACAAGAGAGGCATTATGTTTAATTCATCGTAAGTAGTTTTTATTTTTCTTAACTTCCAAAAGGAAGTTCTATGTAACAGACTCCTGTGAGAAAACCCCAGGCCTTGTCACCGTATCTTCCTGTTGGGACTGGTGTGGTGGTACCTCCCAGCTCCTGCTGACTCACTCTCTGGGTGGTACTTTGCCTGCAGACTGAGGCACTGTGGAGCTTCTGCTGTAGTAGAGCTGTAGAGAGGACTCCATCCTCGCCAGGACCCCACGTCCCCTAGCTCTAGATACTCCGGCTGTGGAGGAGACGGACGGCTGGAGCCTGTTCTGTGCTCAGCTCTGCAACTGCTGGGCCTGTGTTTGCCGCTTGTAGACTGAGAGACTGAGCGTGCCGGAACAAACCTCTGCAAGAGACCGCGAGCTCAGAGGAGCTGCAGGAAGCACAGAGGTCGCCAGCTCAGGCCGACGGCAATTCTAACTGCAGATGCAGGAGCACCGGGCTGGACAGGGACTTTGTTTTATTTAGTTTCAACTAGAGGCACGTTTGTCACTTTCCCTCACACTAAGTGATCCAGCACGGACCACCTAGGCTGCTCACCTACTTGGGATTTCGTTATTTTGCACTGGACCCCCTGTTGTAAATAGTCTCGACTACACATTTCAGCCACTGTTTCATTTCCCATCCTCTTTGCTGCTCATTAGAACCTTTTGTGTAGGTGCCAGAACCATACACAAACAGCTTTCTGGAAAAAAGTGAAGCTGGTATTTTTTTTTTTTAAACCAAAAGCCATAGAAGTTGATCATGGTTTTCATTTTAAAATGATTTATTGGAACAAGGTAATACTAATAGACACTCAGAGGCACCACACAGGCTGCTTTACATGGTCTTACATAGAACCAAGAAATGTAACTTACCATGGTATGGGGGTCAGCATTAGGCAGGGTTCGGTGTGCATTGGGAAAGAACTGTCACATCAGAACCGTCTTGCTGCAACCGAAACTTGCAAGTCAGGTTGATCATACAGATGTTTTCTAAACTTTTGTTGTATTACTGCAATAAAGCCTTTAACAGTACTTGGCTATGTGCGCCCTTCTCCTAGTCCCTGTTTATTTCTGCTGTTACATCGATGGAGTAGCAAGAGCACAAGCTAACCCTGGAGTATGTCATATCAGTTCAAAAATAAATTTTAAAGATTTTTTTTTTTTTGGCTAGGTAAGAAAATTGTTTTCAAATGACCGGTTATTGGCTTTAATGGTGATGACTCAGTTTTGGCAAACAATAGTTGCTTATCACTTGTGGGCTTCATTCTCTAAAGGGCAGGTGGTCCTTGATCTGGAAAGGAGTGAGCCTCTGAGATGCACATGAGGAGCCTGCTTTCTTTTCAGCGGTATTTCTCAGGCCTTGAGGCGTCTGCAAGCTTTCAAAAATCCTTTTTGCAAAAATCTCTCAGACAGGCACCAGCAGCTTCCAAGGAATATGGAGAGCTGGCTAGAGCTGGAGAGGGACAAGAACTGGGGTAGAACCTGGGGCCTGTAGCCAGGACACTGAAGGACACTCACGCCTACCCATTGCTTTTCCTGGGATGGAGAGCTCTTCAGAGAGGATGTGGGCTTCAGAGTGCCCGCCCGTCTGTCTTCCTGCATAGCAGCGGGAAGCAAGTGAGCGTGTGGTGCACACAGGGAAGGCAGACTTCTCGTCCAGTCACATTTGTCTGGGGCAGGGAGTGACAGTGGGAAGGAAAGGACAACCTGCTTGTGGGTGGGTTGCTTCAGGACAGGCTCTGAACCTGGCTCGGGTGTGGCGTGATGTGTGAGTTCTCTGCTGTGAGCCATTGCCTCTCCCCAAGCATCTGGTGAGGACGTATCTGGAGAAGATGAGGTGAATTTTCTGTAAACATAAAACCCACCAGGGTAACAGTTTGAACATTATTTTCTGTGCTTGTATGTGTGGAGCAGGCACACAGGTGCATGTGTGGAGGTCAAATGGCAACTTAGGTAAGTCTGCCCTCCTGTGGCCAGGGATTGAAACAGCTCTGCAGTCTTGCTTGCAAGTGCTTTCACTCGCTCTTCTTCTCTTGGCAACCTGGGGCAAACTTAAAGAATTACAACAGTAAATCAGCAAGAGCTGATTGTCTGTCTGTCGTCTAGTATTTGTAGGGAGGAATACAGAGTACTTGGGTGTGACAGAGGGTCTGATAGAAACCTTAACACACTGAAACCTTAACATTGCTGAAGCGATGCCTTAGAGGTCAGGAGTGCTTGGTGCTCTCGAAAGGGACCTTAATACAGTCCCCAGCACCCATAGGGTGGCTCACAACTGTCCAAACTCTAGTCCAGAGGATCTGTCACTTCCTGGCTTCAAGGATGTCACTTCTGTGGCATCAAGGATGCATGTGCTGCAAATACACATGCAGGCAAAGCACATATACACATAAGTCATAAAAAAAAAAAAACTGTGCAGATTTGGCTAGTCTGAAACTCTGTGTAGACCGGGCTACCCTCAAACTCAGAGATCTGCCTGCTCTCCCTCCTGAGTGCTGGGAATAAAGGTATGTGTCACCGTGCCCAAGCTGTCTTTTTTTTTTTTTTTTTTTTCAAGAGCCACTAAATTGACTATAGGCTCAAGGTGAGTCATGACAGTGGGCTGGAGCCAGCTGACATCGGTGCTCCCAGCACCCATCTTCCATGCCTCTCCTACCTTTGAATGTGGTGGTCTAGCATTTCCTGTGACTTCCAGAGAGACCTGGGTATTGAGGAAAGTGCTCTCCTACACATGTTTAATAGCACATTTTTTTCTAAATTTAAAAAAGATTCTGAAGGTATCGTTGGCATAAACAAGCACATGGCTCTTGGGTTGGGTACTTGCTAATTGGTTTGGCCTCAGTAGCCAGAAGGCATCCCCGGTGTATGGTCAGTGTCGACGGGGCGGGGGCAAGGCATATGACCAGTAAGGAGGCCATCTGGTGTTGACAGGGAAATCCATGCTTTCTGGTGAGTGCTGCTGGTGACGGTTTCAGTGAATTCTGTCCTCCTGATGGCCTTAGAGAAGTTCCTAAGAGCTGAGAGCTTCCCCAACACCCAGCCATGCCCAAGCTACTTGCTCGTTCCCTGATTCCTGCTGGATGAGCCTCTAAGTACAGTGTGAGCATCACCTGGGAGCTTGGTAGAGCGTCTGCTCCCGGCGTACTGCTCAGGCCCACTGCATCAGCCTGCCTTTTACAGCTCTTCAGACCGACGATCATGAGGTAGAGCTGCACTGAAGAGGGGGATGATAGAACTTACACGTCACCTGTCCGTGCTTTCACTAAAAGAAACTGCCTATCTGAATTGGAAATAGATATATAGAATAGTACTGAAGGCCTCTGAAGAGCCTTAAGATTTAGACACTCGGTTCCTTCTTCTAGGTACCGAGGAGGGAATTCTCCAGTGCCCTCTAAGGAGCTTTAAGTTGGGGAAAGTATCTGGCACACAGACCACATCCCTGCTTTGTGTATTCTACACGAGGCATTCTTGGGCTGTCTCCTGCTTGCCCCTCCTTCCTGCTCTGTGGCCAGGATCCCGAGTGGGTTTCTTCCATTCCGTCTCAGGCCTGTGGACCCTCAGACCCATCACCATACTCACCTCTTGGTTCTGTCACAGCCTTTGTGAAGCAAGGCTTGGACTCACCTGGGGACTCCCACTTCCAGGATGAGCCTTGTGCTTTGTCCTCCACAGAGAAGAGCCTTAAATGTTTGGCTAGACATGGCAGCCTATACCTTTAATCCTAGCACTGGGAAGTGCATATCTGAGTTAGAGGAGAGCCTGGTGGTCTACATGGTGAGTTCCAGGACAGCCAAGGAGACTAGTGAGGCCTTGTCTCAACAAAACAAACCCCCTTGAGGTATTTGAAGGTGAGGCTCTGCAGAGGGCAAGAAAAGGAGCACAGGGGATCGGGGTGGGCTGAAGGTGGGTATTGTTCTTACCCTGGGCTTGGCAAATACTGGGGATGTTACATCCCCATGTCCACATCTGATATTGCACATATGCAATTGCTTATTTTCACAGTGTAGTCATTTCTTCAGAATCTGCTAGCAGATTCAAGGAGGCCAGAGCCAAGACTGATGGTCATGGAGATGCTCATACCATGGGTCCCAGTTCAGCCTGCCTCCCATCTCTGCTTGGGATGGAGAATAAGGCCAAAGCAGAGCCAAGGACTACACTCCCTGCAGCATGCAGGCTTCCAGAGGACGGGCCGAGTGTAGGCCAGCAGCTTGGCCAGAATAAGGAAGGCCGGGTGGGCCAGGCTCCCACCAAACTAGACAGGGCTGTGCAGACAGGTCATGTGATGCCACAGTAGAACTTTCCACTTTTTATCTGGCTACTTTTTCAAAAAAGAACATCAACTTTTCATACTACACAGTGGAGGCCAGTGTCAGATCATAGATTCAGTGCTGGTTCAGTGTGCAGAAGAGGAAGGGAAGTGAGTTAAAGAGCATGGCAGATCGTGTGCCCTGCTGTTCGGGAGGTGGACTCTGCTCTTCCTGGTGTCTGCACTGCTCACCGCCCTACCTCAGCAGCCAACCCTCCCTGGCCAGCACACAGCGTGCTGTCTTCTGCCAAGTGGTCGGCACCATATTCTCAGGAGTAATTTTGGGCATATGCCACTTTCTCTCAGTGCTTACTTGAGAAACCAGTTCCCACACACCATTTCAAAGAGGAAACATTCAGGGGCCTACTTGTTTTCATTTTTGTAAACCCAACTTAAAAAATCAATCTGTACTCTGTGTGATGGCACATCCCTGTTAATGTCAGTGCTTGGAAGGAGGCAGTACTCCACGTTCCATCATGAGAACCTGTCTGAAAACCCAGTGGGGAGCCAGCATGGTAGTTCACCCAGCACTGGAAAGGCTGAGGTAGAATGACCTCAAGGTCAACCTGAGACAGTTGAGACCCGTCTCTAAATTAGAACCCAACAAGGCAAGCTTTAAACCCAACAAGGCGAGCTTTAAAAGGGTGGGGGAACAGCTCAATGGGGAGCAGTCTGCCTAGCGTGGCCCTGGGTTGGACTCCACTACTAAAGCAGAAGAAAAACCAACCCTCTAGAACAGATGCCTTTGTAGAATCCCCTGTCTCTACTCAGAGACCTTAGGACAGCAGTTCTCAGCCTGGGGGACAGTCAGTGACCCTTTCACAGGGGTCACCTAAGACACAGATTTACATTACAATTCATAACTAGCGGGCTGGAGAGATGGCTCAGCGGTTAAGAGCACTGAGTGCTCTTCCAGAGGTCCTGAGTTCGATTCCCAGCAACCACATGGTGGCTCACAACCATCTGTAATGGGGTCTGATGCCCTCTTCTGGTGTAGCTGAAGACAGCTACAGTGTACTCATATAAATACATCTTTGGAAAAAACACAAACCCTTAAAAATAGAATTTAAAAACAATTCATAACTAGCAAAATTACAAAGCAGCAACAAAAAATATGGTTGGGAGGGGTTGGAGATTTAGCTCAGTGGTAGAGCGCTTGCCTAGGAAGCGCAAGGCCCTGGGTTCGGTCCCCAGCTCTGAAAAAAAAGAACCAAAAAAAAATATATATATATATATATATGGTTGGGGCTCACCACGACGTGAGAAAGTGTATTAGAGCTCCCAGCGATAGGAAGGTTGAGAACACTGGCTTAAGAGAAGGTGGGAAAGGTTTCATGGCTTCTTTTTTTTTTTGGAGCTGGGGACCGAACCCAGGGCCTTGCGCTTCCTAGGTAAGCGCTCTACCACTGAGCTAAATCCCCAGCCCCCAAATTACTCTTATTAGAGGGAGTGTGTGTGCTTTAACAAACATTGCAGCGATCAGAAGACAACTTTGTGGAGTTCATTCTCTGTTGGCCTTTCTGTGGATCCCAGGGATCAAACGCTGGTTGCCAGATTTGCATGGCAAACACCTTTACCAGATAGCAGGCTGTCGCCTCCCTGGCTTTTAGTGGGTTTCTTCCTCTATTCCATGAGGGCGCAGTCTCTGCCCCATTCCACTTCACTTCCCAGCTCCTAACCAGTGACCCTGTTCTCCACACGTAACAAGGCCGGCCACCTAGAGTGGGAGACTACAGCTTTAAGGTTCTGCGTCAACAACTAGACACAGATAAACTTGAGGCCCCCAAAGGTGCCTAACCACAATGTTTGCTCTTCCCACAAGCCTTTGCGAGTATCAGTTGTGGCCATGAACTTCCGTGAAGTTAGGAGTGGTGTGTCAGAAAGCATGGTGCACTTCCCACACCGGCACGTCATTAGTTCTGAGACTCTAACATGAGCCTGCATGAACCCCGAGGAAACAAATTTGAGGGGTACGATTCCACTGTGTGCTCAGCATTCGATTACAGGACTTCGTGTCTGGTAGACAGTTGGCAGCATCGACTCGTTATTGGCGGTGTTCAGTGTGAAGAAGGGTTTTGTGTCAAATGACATATGGCATATATGAAGCAGTCTGTGGATGAAGAAAGACAAAGCCAGTCTGTCAGAGAAATGGCGGCAGCTGAAGGTGTGGCAAAGAGCTGGGAGGACTTACATACAGACTGTCTGAATGGCTTCAAACGGCTAACAGGCACTCCAAGTCCGCATTGCAGAGATGACTAGGGCCAGACCGTAAGCATTTGCCCACAGCCTGCTGCTGGGTACTGCTGGCAGCAGCAGTGTCGAGCAGGCAGTGGTGCAGCCACAGCTCCTGTAGGAACTTCCCCAGACGCCTGGTTGCCCGGGATCAGCGATGTCCAGAGGCAAAGGTCCTTTAAGTTCCCTTCAGGTTTCTCATCCTTCATAGGCAATTATGGAACAAGCTAGAGCTGTCTAAACCTGCCAGCGGCACTCACTGAATTGGTACTCAACTCTTTTGTTGGGAATTTGGCTTAACTGTAGAGGGATTGCTGATCAAACATGGGACGCGATCATGGTGAGGGAATGATGGTAGGTGCTCAAACTAGCTATTCTGTGAGGCCAGGGGAACCCCGTCCCCCCGTGATACAGGGGCCACCACAGCAGAAGGATGGGATTGACTTCCAGTGTTGTAGTGGGGCCAACAGTGTCTAGAATGAACAGACACATCGGCAAGCACATGCTTAGTTTTGTTAAGAAGGCCTCAAAGAGGTGGTCCTACTGTGTGCTGGGATTACAAGTTATGTACTGTCATACATGTACAATGCCCGTGCCCTTGGTTCCTTCCCCAACTGGTACAGGAGAGTCTAATAGTCTCATGGACAGGATGGGGACCCAATTCCCAGATTCAGCAAAGGATGGACTGTAGGAGCTAAAGTGGGCGTTTTCTTTGACTGGGGTAGGGTGAGACCCCAGCAAAGGAGTGTTTGTGATGCTTTGGCAGTGCAGGGTGGGAAGGAACACATGGCAGGACAGGAGACTGGCCATTTCCCTGGGACTTCTGACAGGCAGGGTTAATACTGGCTGCTCTTCCAGGACTGGGATTCATTTCCAGCACCTACAGGACAGCTAACAGCCATCTTTAGGGGACTTTAGAGGACATATGCCCTCCTGACCTCCATAGAACAGCATGCGTGTGGTATACAGATATCTACACGCAAACTCTTAAAAGCGAGTGGATTATTTTTACATTCAACACTAGGGGGCCACAGAGTCTCAGAAAGCATTCTGGCTGAGGAGTCCATGGCTGTGGGATGGGGTTGGTGGTGGTCTGGGGCTGTTGCTACCAGCAGAAGCCTCTGTTCAGCACTGGGAAGCACGTCCTGCTCGGTGCAAACGGGCATCTATTTCTGAGGTAAGGCCAAGTGACCTGGGGCCATCCCGTGCCCCTGCTCAGTGAGCTCAGCTTCACACACAGCTGCAGGGCATGTGATAACCAGGTCAGGGATGCTGACTCATGAAGACCAGAGTTGTTTATCTCCCACATGGGAGAGCCACAGGCAGCAAGGGTTGAACACTGTGTGAGGCACGTCACAGCCCTGGTTGCCCTGTGTGTCCTCTCCTTTAATCCCGTGAGTCACACAAACTTACAGGACACTTAGATTGCCAGTTTGGCACACGCCAACAGCAGATGTCGTGAAGATGAGCTGTTCCCAGCCTCGTGTGTTGGTGTCTGAGTCTCCAGGCCAGCATGGCATGGTCCATTTGTCAGGGGGTGGCCTCCCTGGCATGGGATCACTGCAGTTTCCGCCTGCTCTCGGCAGTTACGGCGAAGGATGAAATAAAAACCCAAACTCAGAGAGATGGCTCAGCAGTTAAGAGCCACGGACCCGAGTTTGGCATTCAACACTCATAACTGCTTGTAATTCCAGATGCAGGGTATCTGACACCTTCTGGCTTACACGGATATACACTCACTTGTATACAAACACACAATTATAAAATCAGAATTAGATCCCAGTTTGGAAGTCACTGGCCTCGTGCCCCTCTCCCTTAACACAGACCAAGCTGGTTCTACCTAAATGCCACCCTGCCCTCTGCTCCCTGCAGGTCCTGGCCAAATGTGTGCCCCCCCAAAGTAACCACTGCCCTTCCCTGTCACTCACCCAAATTTGTCATCTGGCCTCCCTACCTGCAACTTGTGCTGATAAGGCGGCTTTCTGTTGTTTTTGTGTGTTTCATTTCAGACCAATCTGGCTTTTGGATTTTGTTTTTAGAGCTCTGGCTTTATGTCCACAAGCCTGAAGGCTCCCAGGGGCTCTAAGTCAATCTGAGGGGCGGGCTATGGGAATCTTTGAATATTACTTCCCTAGACAGGGAATATGGCAGGCACTGGTCAAATTCAAAATGTTAAAAGCCTAAAAGACTTTAAATACAATTTAAGGAAAGGTGATTCTGTACTATAAAATGCCAGCCACCCTTCTTCTGAATAGCCTTGTTACAGGGTGCATTTGAAGTGTCTCCTCTTGTAACCTAGGCGTGCCTCAGACTCCGCACTTCTCTCTGCCTTGTCAGAGCTCTGGGATCCCAGGCCTGAGTCACTACAAGTGTCTTTTTTTTCTTTCTTTTCTTTTTTTTTTTTCCGGAGCTGAGGACCGAACCCTGGGCCTTGCGCTTGCTAGGCAAGCGCTCTACCACTGAGCTAAATCCCCAACCCCTACAAGTGTCTTGAAGACAAAACTGTAACAGGTCTCTGACGAGGGGGCTGGAGAGGTGACTCTGCAGTTAAGAGCACTGCTGCTCCCCAGAGGACTGGGGCTTGGTTCCCGGCAAGCACACGAGGGCTTACACCCGCTCAGACTCCGGTTCAAAGGGATCGGATGCCCTCTTCTGCCTCTGCTGGCACAGACAAGCATGTGATTTGACATAAATGTAGGCAAAATACCCACACACACCAGGATCTGGACAGATGACTTAGGCAGGAGAATCTGGCTCAGTTCATTGGGGATCACACAGGCACTCAAGCTCCACACTGGTGATCTGCCACCCTAGTGAGCTCACACTCGAGCAAGCACACGCACATGCACAAAATAAACCTTTGGGTGCCAGCGGCTCAGCGGTGAGGAGAACCTGTTGCTCACCCAGATTAGATTCCCAGCACAGCTTCAGGGGGTCACACCCTCCTTTGCTCTCCTCTAACACCACCTACGTTTACACGAACATTCATAAAGTTAATAAACCTTATTTTAAGACCAGACCACATTTAAAATGTTTATTTTTTATTGAAGTTTTTTTAAAAAATTTTAACCAGATAAAAGGATGCACAACATTTTAATCTATTATATGATAGTCTTATTCTGTGGTGATTATGCTTAGTCAGCTGTTCATAATATACAATACTGAATTTTAATCACGTTATTTACAGAGGGCAAAGCACTCATCTACAGGTAAAGGCGCTCTGGTTTAATGTGCACGTCACAGCCCTGTGCAAACACCCATTATGTACACTGTAAACACCACAGGGCATACCCGTCTCCATCACCATTCTCACAGGAACAAGCACACAGGGGCTAGGCTAAGGTGCCTGCTTTTTCTTTTTTGAGGCATAAATTCTCAAAGGTTTGCTTTCCTTCTCACTCACTCCAGATACAGAGCCAGTGTTGGAGCCCTTCAGGGTCCCCTTGTGGAGACTGCCTGGTGACCTCTGAATGTCCTGGATGGAGGAAAGCAGGCAGGAGTCCTTCACAGCTGGATAGGTTAAAGTGAGGCACCACCATACAGTCATGGAGCTAATCTCCTGTATAGCTGGGAAACAGTTTAAAATGCCTGAGCAGTGGCAGTCAGATCTGAGCAGAGATCCAGAAGGGCTGGGCGAGGTCGCACCCCTGAAGGCTGGCCTTCAGTACTCTTCTTCCGTTTCACTCCCTCTTGATTTCTTATGGATTGCCCGATTAAAGCTGTGGCAGGCGGGTAACCAGTGATTGTCATGAAGGCCTAACTTACAGCCCGGAAAGCCCTTCTGAGACTGGTGGCAGCACATCCAGTACCCAGGCCCATACGGCAATGCCTGGCAGTAGGGTTTGGGGTGCCACCGGCACAGGGACACGTCCCCTTTCACATACTTTTTCTTGCACTGCTTGCAAGGGTCTTCTCTATAGCGCGGGTCTCGGACCCACCGAGAGTCCGCTGGCCTGATGTTGTAGTATTCAATGATGGACTTGAAGTAGCGGCAGGTACATTTAAGGATTGCTAAGCTCAGGGTCGGGAGTAACCTGAAGATTTTCACCATGATGTGGTGAGGCAGGCATGCCATGTACTGCTGAGGTTCCAGAAGTTGCTGGATTTTAAACCTGGTCTCCAGGAAGTCCTGAGACACCTGCTTCTTACACGTGGCTGCCTCAAGCCCCTGTGAGGTGCTTCCTTCCCCAGAGGCTGCTGGAACAAGCGGCTCCAGAGAGGCATCTTTCTCCTCACGGGCACTGCTGCCCTCAGCAGCATCTGGAGGCTGACTGGCCTCTGTCGCCTCTGGTGCTGGGTGTTCACTCAACTGGGGGTGCGCCTGCTGGTCCTGCCCAGGTGACAGAAAGAACAGCATCCCAGGAAGAGGCTCTTCAAGGGGGTCTAGCGCAGATGGCTGGGCTTTCTCCACTGTGCACACAGTGATGCTAACGCACAGAGGTTCTTGTCTCTGCTCAGGACTGTGGCTTGTGAGTGTTACAAGCTCTCTACAGCTGACAGCATCTGTAGGCAATTCATCAAATTCCTCTGCCATTTCTACATCATTGCGGCTGCAGTGTTTCACAGCTGTATGCAGAGCCGGCTCTGATTCGGTGCTGTCTGTGTGGAAGCTCACATCAGCCGGCAATGAGGGACAGCCCTGAGAAGTGCCATCCCAGGCCTGCTCCCCTGCAGAACGGTCAGTTGCAGGGGGTCCTTCACCCACAGATACCAGCTGCAAGGGGTGCACCTGAGTGCCGGGCGTGTCTGCAGAGCCCTCTCCGTTTTTGTCGCTGGCCTGAGAGCCGTTTGTGAGCAACACCCTGCCTACATTCCGACGGAAGCTGTTATTCCGTGACAAGCTCCCAGGTTCCCGCTGGCCCTGGTGCTTCAGGCACTCGGACTCCAACCTGGCTACCATGTCAAGGACACGGACTGGCTCACTCTGGGATCTGCCAATCTCAGGATTTTCTCTTTCCTTGGATTCTTCACAAGTGTCTGGAGCAGAGAAGGGCTCAGGTACAGGTGGCATACCTCGGGACTGGCCAGAAATCTTCACAATGGCAGGCGAATTTGTGCAGTTTTTTGTGCAGCTAGCTAGCAGAGCAGTGGCTCTCTGCTCGAGGAAGGCAACCATCTGTATCACTGACAGAGGCCTCGCAGCATAGACACCGTCCCCACTGTCACTCATGTAATGCACAGAACAGTGCTCGACACCACAGGCAAATGGCTCCGACTGGTAGCACTGGCTGTTGATCTCCCTCATCATTTCTAGCTGTAACTTGGCTTTCTTAAGATCCCCTGATTTTTTCCTTCGTTTAGTGGCTCTCCCATCGATATCCCAGGAGCTTTTTATTTTCATAGAGCCTATCCTATTGCTGCACTGGTGGGCTGCAAAGAACGCAATTTTCTCCTTGGTGTTTCCAGGTTTGACAATAGCCCAGCTCCCCGGCAGGCCTCCTTCAGTCTGCTGCACGGCTGCAGACGGCGCATTCCTTGTGGCTTTAACACTCAAGCTGTTCTCCACGGGGCTCTTCCCACTCATGCTGCACAGGACATTTGGAGAAAGGATCCCGAAAGGCTTCCTAGATGATGCTTTGACAGGAGAGGCGGAAGGGGAGGGGGTGGGTTTCATGCAGTTAGCTCTGCCCTTCGCATCACCGTCCGTGTTTCCGTGGCTCAGAGGCCGCTCTTTCTTCTGGAGCTTCCAGTATGGCTTAAGGTGCATAACAGATGCCCTGGAACAGGAGAGAACAGAGCGGACTTAGGCCCTGGCTGCTGCTTCTAGCAAGAGAAATGTATCTCCCCAGCGTCCAACATCTTTAACCGGAAAGTTGTCTTCTGGCTTGTTTCTAATACACTGGTCAAGAAGCACAGAAGCAAACCAACCGCTTCCCGTGGAGTCAGCAGCCAGAAAATAGGCTGGTTTTCAATGATACAATATAGAAAGGGCTTTTAATGTGAATTAATCCTCTAAAGCTGTTTCCTGAAATTGCTTTTTTAAAAATCACACCTTGGCATAGAGGTAGGAAATATTAAGGACGCTCCTCCATGTTCCCTGTTGTTCGTTTTGTTTGTTTTTAGGAGATAGGGTTTCTTGTAGGCCAGGTTGGCCTTGACAACCTCCTGATCCTCCTGCCCCACAGTCCTGAGGTTTTAAGCAGTGCTGGGAGTTGAACCCAGGACTCTACAGACGCTGCTGAGCAAGTACTCTACCAGCTCCTTTCCTCCCTAACTAGTTCTCACCACCTAACCCATGCTGGTTAAACTCGTGATCCCCCTGCCTCAGCTTCCCTCAGTGCTGGGACTCTGGGCATGCATGCATGCCATGTCTGACCCTAGTAGACTGTTTTGTTGTGTGGGTCTGTTTGTTTTAGAGAGAGTATGGTATGTAATCCTGGCTGGCCTGAAATTCACAAAAGTTCTGCCTGCCTCCCAGTTGCTAAGATTAAAGGTATGGCAGTAAGTCTCAGGCCCTAGTACATTTTTAATCTTTATCTTTCCAGTTAGCCACACTCACATTTTATTGGTTGCATATAAAACAACTGTTATTTCCTCAACCGTTCCCACAGTGTGGGCTACTCTGTCTTTAACTTGTCAACTTGTCTGCCATGTGCTCTGACTTTCTAAATAATCCATTCATATGAACTGTACATCCTTACCAACCTTTTGGCTAAGACCAAGTATCAAATCTTAGTTATTAAACAGTCTAGAGCTATGTTAAATAAACACAGAGGCCATACTCCTTATTCTAAGAAAGTTTGAACTAATTCAGACAAACAAAACAAAACAAGAATATGGTGCTTTTTCTTGTCTTTCCCAGTGGGGTGAGGACGGAGGCATTTTAGAGCATGACAGAAAAGGACTACTTGCTGCTGGCCTGTGTCCTGGTCTCTACGAGATGACTAATTAGATTAGCTAAAGAGGACACAACTTGGGCAAGGTACTTGGACTTGGTCTGAGTGGAAATGTTAACTGAAGGGTGAAACACCAGATATAATCCAATAATCCACAGACCCTTGCTAAAAAGCTCCTGGGGATTGAAGAGGGTATGTTTTCTGGAATGTGTGGTCCCCTGTAACATAACCCTACCATGTGACATAAGAGAGCTGTAGTCACACGCTTGTGGGAGTGAGGCCACAACACTTTCAGACCTATGCACAGGGGAGATCCCACTCTGGCTGAGATTACTGTGTAAGACGTGCATCCCGGGCCGACTAATTATCCTTCTCACAGGTTCCACATTTACGAGCGAGCGCCTGGGACAGGGCAGCCTTGAACTACATTCAGGTATCGGTGCTGACAGTGGAGAATGGATGCATGGTCCTTACTTTTCATTTTAACTTCTAGGGTTCTCCAGCCCAGTCTCAGCTCTCTTCAAACTATGGGAACAGAAACTCTGCATTTACCGTACATGAAGTGCCTTTCAAGCATTTTTGTACATTTGTTTCTATATAAGCACACTACAAGCTGTGCAGTGCATACGGAGAACAACAGGCAGGAATTGTTTCTCCTTTCCCCATGTCATTTCCAGGGATCAGCTCAGGTCTCAGGTTTGGGGGACAGCACCTCTACCCAGAAGCCATCTTCCACATCCTGGAGTAGATCTTAAGACCATTGTGATTGGTCTCTGACACCATAGAACCTCAGTGTGGTAGAGAGCGTTCTCTTTTCTGCACCGTCAGAGTTTAACAGCTTTCTATCATATGTAATAATTTAGTCTTCCCAAAAGAACTGCCAGAATTCCTCAGGACCAAGGTGACCCATAAAGAAGAGTCACATCGAGTGCTGCCTCTGAGCCAACTACGTGCTGGGTTCTCATAGCCTCCTGTAAGTGAAATGAAGACAATGCAGGCTGGGGACACAGTGACTTATCGCAGTGACCTCACCTCAGAGCACCCGGGAAGAAACGTAAGCTTCAGCAGTGGGCGCAGCTTTGCCCTGCAGATTCCTTGCCTCCCTCGCCCACACAGTACTTTAGGTGCTGTTTGTTATGCTGCCCAGTTTTCTGTCAGCTTGACGCAAGCTGTGTCATCTGAGAGGAGGGAACCTCACCTGAGAACAAGCCCCGTAAGGTCAGGCTGTGTGCAGACAAGCCTGTGAGGCATTCCCGTACTTAGTTATCAATGGGGAGGCCACAACCCACTGTGGGGGGCACCATCTCTCGGCCGGTGGTCCTGGGTTCTATAAGAAAGCAGGCTCAGCCAGCCCCCAGGAGCGAGCCAGTAAGCAGCCCCCCTCCATGGCCTGTGCCTCGGCTCCTGCCTCCAGGTTCCTGCCCTGACTTCCTTTGATGATGGACAGTGCTGTGGAGGTGTAAGCCAAAGAAGCCCTTTGCTCCCCAACTTGCTTTTGGCCACAGGGTTTCATCCCAGTAATAGTAACCATAACTAGAACAGGTCAGTTATCAACAGACAATAATTATTAACTCAAATTTGAGAACAAATTAGTATAACTAGGGAAGGTTTTTGTTTGCATATAATCTGTAAAGTCTGCCCCACTGACAGGAACTGAATGAACAGCTTCAGTGAGGTAAACTGGAGGGATCTCAAAGGAGGAAAAGAGGAGTAACGGTGACTCTGGGGGTGGAGGCCTAGGAAGAGCCGCTGAGGTGTCTGTGGCTGCCTGTCTCTCATTGCTTATCAGAACCCTGCAAGCACTCGTCACGGAGCCACATGCCCAGTCCTCAAAATTCTACTATAGAAGGCTGCTGTGATTAGCCAGGCGTGATGGCACAGTCCTGCACCTCACGTGGATAGAGGCAGGAGGATGAGGACTGACAGGCTTGAGGACAGTGTCAGCTGGTGGACACCGTCAGCCATGGCGATTGAGAGCAGCGTGGGCTACACAGCCCTGTTTTAAACAAAGTCTGTTATTCCCCAGCCCTCCTCTCGGTACTAAGACAAAATGCAAACCAACACAGCACTTACTCACCAGCTTCTCAGGCTCTTGGAAAGGCCCTAGAAATTCATCCGCTTTCCTGGGATTAGGCCCAGATTCTGTTTTAAACCTCATACTAGGGTTAGCGAGAGCCTCGGTAACTGTGTCTGTGGCACCCAGCAAAGGGAACTGGGGGGCTTCGGCTTGGAGCTGAGGAGGTGAGTGAGGCAGACCCGTGTAACAGGAAGCCAGGGAGGCAGTCTGTGCTGAAGCATCTGTCCTAACTGGGTAAAAAATAAAAAAGATGTAGCTCCTTGTCCTTCTCCTTGGAACAAACTTAAGTGAACAGGCTTTTTAGTGCCCCAGTCTTCAACCTGCACAGATTATTTTCTTTCCTAGCTCTTACATAGTAGAGGCCTCAAGGTCCATTCTCTTTACAGACCATGAGTCCTTCCGGTGATGCCTAGATGACCACTCCTAGCTCTAATTAGCTCCCCCACATGGTGACTCTCATCCTGCCATTTCCTGTGGCATACGCTCTACCTCCAGATTCTGCTGTGTGGCAGACAAGCTCACCTGGATGTGTCACTAAAAGCCTCAAAACCCAACACTAAACAGCCTCAGGTACCCACATGAACAAACAGAAACTAAGTCACTTAGATTCCTCCTCCCTGGTCCCTACCTCGTCACTAAAACATGCCTCCTCTGCATGCTGGCACAGCTGCTAGCGAGCGTCCATCTTGTCCCTGCTGTACCAGATGGCCACAGTCTGTCAGCCTCACTCCTGCTCTGTCCTGCCACACTTCTCACTCTGGAAGCTCCTTCATAGAACGATTAGGATGGGGCCAGAACGATGGCAGCCAATCACATCACAGGTCAGAGGTAAAGCAATGAGGTTCAAACACAGACCTTATCTCCTTCTAACTACCTAGCATGAGTAATCTGTCTGGACTAGAAGACAGACACAGTGACTGCTACGAAGACACGCAGAACCAAACGTTACAACAGGCCATGACAGGTTCCACAGGGTGGTACAGGTGCTGTAAGGAGAGGAGGAGTGGGCATCTCAGAGGTGAGGCTCCTGGCACTGAGCTGAGGTGAAGCAGGTCTGAGAGGCTTTACTTTCTAAGCTAAACCCCGAAGGAAGACATACAAAGTAGATGTTTTGAGGAAATGCAAGTAAGAGAGAAGAATAAGAACTAAGAAAACAGGCAAGACTCTAATTTCATTACAGTTAGAAGGTGGAGAAGCATCAAGGATCCTCGAGTTTATGGCTTCAACAACTGCATGAAGAACGGTTCCTCTCGGTGGATGGCAGCGAGCTGGCTGGTCAGATCCGCACAAGGGGAGGAGGCGGCAGTGAGCTCAAGTTCTCAGAAACGTGCAGCTCCCGTGCCTGCAAACAGTAGATAGGAGGTCAGGGAGCCCAGAGCAAAGGAAGACGAAGACAGTGACACTGAAGCATTTCAATGAGACGTAGGCCGTCTGGACAGAAGTGTCCCAAGAGTCTTCAAGACAAACATGTATATAACCTTTATAATAGAGAAAATGTGTACATGTAACATGCTAGTGCATGCTTATCCATGCAGCCGTCGGTAAGCTGAGGCAGAAGGATGAATTTCACGAACACACACACACACACACACACACACACACACACACACACACACACACAGTTTTCATCTCAAAAAGCCAAAACAAACAGGACGAGTCACTGACAAATTCTAAAACAGCACATAGTCCCTCACTCACAGGCTGGAGAATAAATGTTCAATAATCAATTAACAGGTGGACTGTGGCTGTGGTAGGAGATGAGAACGGCCCCCATGATGCTGCCCCTGTGAGGAGCCGCAGTGCAGAAAGCGGACAGTCCCATCAGAGCAGCTTTCGGAAGCTCAGCCGGGAGGGACACCCTTCACACTCCGTTTCCAGAATGTGAGATTATCTGTTTGGCACCTCAAACCCAGACAACTTCACACAGCAATGGCCAAAATCTAGTTTTCAAAAGCTCCACATATTTTGGTCAGACATGCTATATAATATATAAGTCCAGCTCTAGAAATCTGGGAGGACGCAGGAGAGATGTCAGGATTTGCACAGGGTTTGCTTCCCAGCACCACAGCCACGGCTCACAACCATATCTATCAGCAATTCCAGGGCATCCAATGCCAACAAACCTGTGTGGGCAGCAGGTATGCATACGGTCCTCACATACATACATACACACATACATGTAGGCAAACACTAATACACATACATAAAAGTAAACACATAAAAAGTAGGAGAACTGTCATCTAAAGATAGATAGTGTGCAATCATAAAGTTAAGTCGCAAGGATTAAATTTATGTTAGAAGATGGGTGGAGCGTGGCAGGTCACTCGTTGATCCTGGCTTTCAGGAAGGGTGAGGCAGGATGGATGAGCTCGAAGTCAGCCTGGCTGGGTCACATTCCATGCCGGCCTAGGCTATGATATGAGACCTACCTCACACACGCCATAACCCCAACCCCACTGAAAATTGTGTATGAACACCAAACTGTGAAAAAGCCAAAGTAATTTCTCATGTGTGTGGTGCTGAGACGCAGATCCAGAGCCTTGCCACTCAAGGTGACAATGACTGACGAGCTGTCCTGTCAGCCCCTGTGCCTGTCTCAGCCTCACATGCTAGGGCTGCAGGCGTTTACTGCCGCCAGTAACTACGAAGAGGGATAAACCTGATCCGTAAGGAATTCAAGGGAAATACATGATGAGAATAGGAAAAAAGACAGTTTCTGAGGACCCTGTCTCAAATGTTCAATAAACGCTCCCAGAAAATACGGACTTCATCTTCTTCACCAGAGCATCACACAAATGGCTAGCAATCTCAGCAACATACTTGTGTCGTGTGTGTGTGTGTGTGTGTGTGTGTGTGTGTGTGTGTGGTTCAGTTAGAGGAGGCAAGTGATTTGCATTAATTCTGATTGTCAACTTGATGGGATTTAGAATCAGTCTGCAAGGAACTTCTAAACAACGTTAACTGAGGTGGGAGAGCGACTCTGATGTGAGGTCTCAACTGCGTGAGAAGGACAAAGAAAGACAGTTCCGTAGTCACTGCTCTGCCTCGGCTCTTGGCTGTGCAGTACTAAGAGGCGTCTTCTGCTCCCCCATCCATGTGCACCGTCAACTGGAGCCTCTGCAACTGAGGATCAGAGCAAATCTACACCCTTCCTTACGATGCTCTCGTCAGGTTGTCTTATCACGATAACAAGACAGATATTTACTACACGGACTTCTCGGAACATGGCATTCATCATGACTTCTAGGTCATGATAAAATTAAGATTACATTGGGAATAAAGCTGCAAGTTGAGGACTGGAAAGATGGCTCAGTAGGTAAGAGTGCTTGGAGCCCTTACAAAACATGAGAGTTGGGTTCTGTAATTGCAATTCCATTGGATCCACCAACACCCTCTTCAAGCCTCTAAGGACACCAGGCACAAATGTGGAGCACACTCAAACAAGCAAACATTCACACACACACATACATACACACAGACACACACACACACACACACACACACACACATACACAGAGAGAGAGAGAGAGAGAGAGAGAGAGAGAGAGAGAGAGAGAGAGAAAGAGACTCTTTTACATTATGTCCCCCTCTTAAAAAAAAAAAAGAAGGCAACTTGGTATGGTGGCTCAAACCTGTAAATCACACATTTAGGAGGCTAAGCAAGAGAATCAAGAATTTAGAGGCTAGCCTGGACTATAAAGTAACAAAACAAAAATTAAAAATGCTACCACAGGTGGCTGCTGGGCATGCTAGCACTCACCTGAAGTCTCAGCCTCTCAGGAGGATGAGGTAAGATTATGTTAGCTCTGGAGCCCAGGGCCAGCCTGGACACCACGTCAGGCATCCATAAACAAACACCAAAGTAACAACAAAAGCATCTGGGCTCATGTGCAGTGCAAACAAAACCACGCAGGACGACGAGGGCTCAAGGCAGCCCTGCCTCACACGATGTCAGTTCCTCTTCTGCATACACTGGAAGAGTGATGCGCTGACATCATCGCATCAGCTAGTCTCAAAGAAAGCACGAGACACCCACTCCACCACTACTAAGTGGAAAAGGTGCCAGGACCAGGAGGGTAGGAACATAGACGCAAGAGCAGGGGAGGGTGTCGTGGGGACGTCGGCTGTAGCCTGGGTTATCCATTCTCACAGGGCTTTAAAGGAACAGTCACCAAAGCCTTTAGGCTGAACTTGTCCTGGGATGGGTAAGGGTTTAATAATGCATAGTGAGAAAATAATTAGTTATCTTTTTAAAAACAAAACCAAAAACCAACCAAACAAGAAATCAGGGAGAATGGCCTTTTGAAACATGCAGCTCTAAAGAGTTTGGTGTTCCCAGCTACCACCTTAGAACTGTCTCAAGGATGCTGTATACATTTTATACCATAAGATAAAACAAACTAAATGCCAAAACTAAGTCATTTATGGTGACTCCATGGGACAATGGGATAGCTGAGCACAGGATTTCTCTAGATTACCACACAGCCTCATTTTAAGTCATTACTCCTCTGCAAAGGCCCTCTTTTTAAATTTAGTCAAATTCTGAGGAACTGGACAATGGGCAACAGACAATGGTGGGAGCACAACTCCTAATACTAAGGTATGATATTTAAACTTGCCAGGTTTAATGTGCCTTGAAATCACACAACAAATGGTGCACCTGTGGCGCTCGCCTTCAGTCATGGCATGGGGAGGTGCAGAGAGATCCCTGAGGGAGGCCAGCCTGGTCTACAGTGATAGAAGAGACAAGCCAGAGAGGAGAGAATGGGCGGGATGGAGGGGGAAAGCAGGCAGGAAAGCTAACCAGAGACTGTATAGCCCAAGAGGACTCAGGAGCTCCCTGCTGGGATAGCGCAGGCAGGTGCCTAACTCACTGGAAAACACATATGGAAAGGAGAACATGCTATCATTCATGTTAATTAAAGTGTCTTTCCTATCAAGTACTATGATCATCTGACCTTTGAAATGCCGACCAAAGAAAGCAGACTGCTCCTGAGGAAATGGAGCATATGTCCCAAGCCTGTCACTGTTTCATGAGAGCCACAAACCACCCCTCCACAGGTCACCAGGGTCCAGACCTACATCACGGGTGCTGCTTACAGACCCTTGTTTGGGCTGTGACTCACTTGGCATAGCTCGTTAGTGTGCAGGAGGCCCTGGGCTTGATCTCTGGTACTGCAGACTGGGACGTGGCAGTGCAGCTGGGAGGGGAAGGCAGTCAGACATTCAGGATGGCCCGCAGATGCACGGCAAGTCTGAGGCCAGCCTGGACTACAGGGGACCCTCTCTCAAACACACACACACACACACACACACACACAGACAAAAAGCCTCTTAAAAACCGAGTGAGTGTGATAACTTGAGTTTGAGCCCAGGACCCACTGTGGAAGCAGAGAGTCCGTTGTTCCCTGACAGCATGTTGTGCTATATATAGCATGTGTGTTCTTATATGTACTCATAAACACACACTCAAGATTAAGAATTTAAATGCTTGTAACTGAGACTGCCTTGAAAATTACAGACAAGTAGCAACATTTAGTTACTTCTCCAAAGCACAATCATCGATTCAGTAATGAATTCTAAATAGTAGCATGACTACGGGGTAAGAGGGTTAGTCTTCAAAAAATCTAATCTAGGGTTGGAGAGATGGCTCTGTTGGTAAAGTGTGCTGGTCTTACAGCCAAAGGCTCAGGTCCAGGGTCCATATAAAAAGCTGGGCACAGCAACATGCACCCACAGTTCAGCACTGGGGGCGTAGAAACGGCGGACTATGGGGCTCACTACCAATCAGCCTTGCCTACTTGGCAAGTTCTAGGCCACTCAGAAAGCCTGTCTTCAAAGACAAGGTAGATGGAACAACACCTATCATAGCTGTTCTCAGGCCTCTACACATATGCATACATACATAAACAAGTAAATGCTCACGTGTGTGTGCACACACACATACAGCAAAGCTGGCTGTGGAGGCCAGGATAAAGAGAAAGTGTGCACTGGAGTCACTGACAGGTTATAATTTCAGCATACCAAACTCACAGCCAACAAAGACACTCTGCTGTGAAATCCTAGGAACTGGCTTGTATTCCTGCTTGAATTCCTTTAAAAGGAGTTCTAGATGTGTTCAGGAGCTGAGTCTGACAAGTTTAAAAGCTACTGCCCCAGAGCCTTGCTCTTACACTGTTTAATTTGAGTGAATGTATTTTAGTACAGAAAGGGGTACAAATGTGATGTCCATCTGCACTGTCCAAAGTGGTTCGACCAACTCACTCTGGCTTTGTATCAGACCCAAAGCATTAGACTAGCACAATGAAGCACAGAACTAAAAAGGACCACTCCACATGTACGCACACATGCGTGCACATGTACACACACATGCGTGCACACACTAATATTCAGGGCTGGAGAGAGAGAGAGCCCGATGTTTAAGAACACTGGCTGCTGTTCCAGAAGACCCAGGTTAGAATCCTAGACTCCATATGGTGGCTCACAAACATCTTGTAGCTCCAGGTCCAGAGGCTCCCATGCCACCTGTGGTGCACAAACAGGCAGGTAAAATACACACACACACCACACACACACACACACACACATCACACATACCACACACACACACACACACCACACACACCACACCCACACCACACACACCACATACCACACACACACACACACCACATACCACACACACACACAACACACACACAACACACACACCACACCCACACCACACACCACACACACCACACCCACACCACACACACCACATACCACATACCACATACCACACACACACACACACACACACACACCACATACCACACACACACCACACACACACACACCACTCTTAAGAATGTTTAAAAAAAAACACCGTAGGTTTTGTCTCAGCTTAATGTCCGCTGTGTCCTCACCAACAGCCTCATCATGTAGGCCTCAGGTGGCTCTGAGGCTAAACGAGCTCCAAAGAAGAGCATCGAGAACCGGAGGGGCGATGTGTCAGACAGCTGGCTGCTTTTACACCTCCTCAGGAAAACCTCCCCTCCGTCTCATTACACATTCTCACTGAGCTGGACAACCTCTACTTCCCCAGCTATCTGCTTGGAATAAAACCTTTAAGAGGTGAGCAGGATTCAGGACTATTCTTTCAAACACTAGAAAGGTATCATCATGGTATAAACATTAACAGGACTGTGGCAAGACCCTAGAAGTTACCAAAGGAGCCCTAGAGGCTTTAGGAAATCCAAATGGAAAATGGGCAGTTTGTTTTTTTTTTTTTTTTTTCTTCTTTTTTTCGGAGCTGGGGACCGAACCCAGGGCCTTGTGCTTGCTAGGCAAGCGCTCTACCACTGAGCTAAATCCCCAACCCCAGGAAAATGGGCAGTTATGAAGGGAAACCTTACTATAAACTAGAAAGCCTCCTTTCTCAAAGGGGGGAAGGGTGCACACACTTGTGAATCCTAGCACATGAGAGAACAAGCCGGGAAGATTGGCAGGAGTCTGAGGCCAGCCAGGGTACAACACACGGACTAAAAGCAAGTCTGCATCTTGAGAGACTAACAACAAAAACAAACAAACTCACTGTCTTCAATAAGCTGCCTATACTAACAGTCTAGACATATCTTAGACTTTACTGTTCAAACTGATTATGACAGAGCACTTGACCAGCCCCCACAGAAGAAGAACCCCAACACCATAGAAAAAGAAAACAAGAAAAAGCAAGAAGGTAAGGCCTTAAAGCAGCTAAATGTAGTATCCAGGTAAAGAAATACATGTTAATCTGAACACAACTAAACCCTATCAAGCTGAGAGGTGACTATGTAGTCCAAGACAGCGCCCTAACTGGATGAACTACAGGGACTTTGCAGTTTAACTGTTAACAACCACTCAGTATATATTATACTGAAAATCTCAACATCAAATCCTGTCACTGCTAACCAGTGTCATAAAGGATATTAACTCCAACGAGAATACAGTTGAAGACAGCAGATTCTTTAGATGAAAACGTCTTTCCTCATAGGCCGTGGTTCAGTCAGCTGGAATGACAGACTCAGTTATCTCTGTTTTGCAGCTTTTACTAAGTTAAGGACTCTAGTACAGATAAGTCACTACTAGTATTACAAACAGAAACACAATCAGACCCTAGAGGGACTCCTGATGAGAAAGAAAAGAACGCTTTCAAAAATAAAACCTACCAGTTCTAATCTGGTCAGTCCTGGAGAACCAGCCACTAATTTACAGAAACTATGGCAGAATGGGAATTAAATCTTGATTTTTTTTCATCTTCCAACTTCAAACAGAAAAGGTTGGGAGGGATCTATGCCATAAGAGACGCAGTGAACATGCAATCCTGGGGGTTGGAAGGTACAAACAGGGGATCAGGAGACTGAGCCAACCCTGAGCCATGTGGGTAATAAATGGCTGACACTCCAGTACTATTCTGTGTCTGTGCAAACAAACAGGCAGAAGCATCTGGAAAACACGAACAGACAAGCGCTGAAGTACCCGTCATGTACACAGTCCGCAGCTACAGTATGACTGACTGGGAGAGAGGGAGGTTTGGGGTGAGTCCACTCTCGGCCGCCTCACTCCTTCCCGGTTCAGACAAGGGGCAAACGTTCTTACTCCACTCCACACCCATTACTGAAAACTGAACAGGAAACAAATCAGGAAGCAATTTAAAAAGAAAGAGAAGGAGGCACACTAAGAAATCAAGTAATAAAAAGAACTGGACTGAAGGTTACAATGGCAAATGGCAACCAATTTCTGTCTGTCTGTCTGTCTTTCTCTCTCTCTCTCTCTTTCTTTCTTTCTTCCCTTCTTTCTTTCTTTCTTTCCTTCTTTCTTTCTTTCAAAGAAAGCTCAAGATGTGCTGTTTGGAGAAGAGGTCTCCCCGCTGTAGTCTAGGCTGTCCTTGAACTTGAGTCTCTCAAGTGCTTTAATTACAAGCATGAACCAACAAAGCTGGTTCAATCAACCACTTCTTAAATATGTATGGTTTTCCTTTTTTTTAAAGTAAGTGTATGTATGCATGGGGGAGGGGCATGCATGCCGCAGCACATGTGGGGGTGGGGGGTCAGAGGACAACTTGCAGGAGTCCATTCTCCCCCGCTACAATGTGGGATCTGTGCAGTCATTAAGCTTGGGAGCAAGCACTCTGTGAGCCCTCTTGCTGGCCCTACACAGGCATGACTTTCAACCCCTCGGTACACAGGCATGACTTTCAACCCCTCGGTACACAGGCATGACTTTCAACCCCTCGGCACACAGGCATGACTTCCAACCCCTCGGCACACAGGCATGACTTCCAACCCCTCGGCACACAGGCATGACTTCCAACCCCTCGGCACACAGGCATGACTTTCAACCCCTCGGCACACAGGCATGACTTCCAACCCCTCGGCACACAGGCATGACTTTCAACCCCTCGGCACACAGGCATGACTTCCAACCCCTCGGCACACAGGCATGACTTCCAACCCCTCGGCACACAGGCATGACTTTCAACCCCTCGGCACACAGGCATGACTTCCAACCCCTCGGCACACAGGCATGACTTCCAACCCCTCGGCACACAGGCATGACTTCCAACCCCTCGGCACACAGGCATGACTTCCAACCCCTCGGCACACAGGCATGACTTCCAACCCCTCGGCACACAGGCATGACTTCCAACCCCTCGGCACACAGGCATGACTTTCAACCCCTCGGCACACAGGCATGACTTCCAACCCCTCGGCACACAGGCATGACTTCCAACCCCTCGGTACACAGGCATGACTTCCAACCCCTCGGCACACAGGCATGACTTCCAACCCCTTGGCACACAGGCATGACTTTCGACCCCTCGGCACACAGGCATGACTTTCAACCCCTCGGTACACAGGCATGACTTCCAACCCCTCGGCACACAGGCATGACTTTCGACCCCTCGGCACACAGGCATGACTTTCGACCCCTCGGCACACAGGCATGACTTCCAACCTCTCGGCACACAGGCATGACTTCCAACCCCTCGGCACACAGGCATGACTTTCAACCCCTCGGTACACAGGCATGACTTCCAACCCCTCGGCACACAGGCATGACTTCCAACCCCTCGGCACACAGGCATGACTTTCGACCCCTCGGCACACAGGCATGACTTTCGACCCCTCGGCACACAGGCATGACTTCCAACCCCTCGGCACACAGGCATGACTTCCAACCCCTCGGCACACAGGCATGACTTCCAACCCCTCGGCACACAGGCATGACTTCCGACCCCTCGGCACACAGGCATGACTTCCAACCCCTCGGCACACAGGCATGACTTCCAACCCCTCGGCACACAGGCATGACTTCCAACCCCTCGGCACACAGGCATGACTTCCAACCCCTCGGCACACAGGCATGACTTCCGACCCCTCGGCACACAGGCATGACTTCCAACCCCTCGGCACACAGGCATGACTTCCAACCCCTCGGCACACAGGCATGACTTCCGACCCCTCGGCGTGTAGCATAAGCAAACAGCCTGTGGAAGTACCTAGCCTAGTTTCACCAACTTTAATGAAAGGTATATGTAAGGATTTGAATAACCCCAAAATCCACTATTTTAAACAAGAATCAAAACTGCCTGCATTTACTTAAGTGGGGACAGAGAAAAGACATTTTTATGTAAATATCATAGCAATGTAGTCACTAGTATTTACTGACCACTGACTACTTGGCGAGATACAATCAATATTCTCATTTCACAAATGTGAAACTTATCAAATTAAATTTTATGGCTCTTGGGGGCTAGAAAGACGGCTTAGCATTTAAGAGCACTGGCTGTTCTTTCAAAGGACCCAGGTTTGAGTCCCAGCATCATATGATGGCTTGCTACTGTCCGTAACTGATGGAATCTGACTCCTCCAGCAGGTGTGATTGGGGTGCACAGACATACACACACATGCAAATAAATTTTAAATAATAAAATGAAGTCACAGTCAACAAATGTCAAATGAATTATGCAATAAGGCACAGAGGCCCCTCCTGTCGTAAGCACACGCATTTGATGGATTTGATGGCTTTCCTTTAATCTACTTCTGCACTCCCTGAAAAGAGAGAGAGAAATCACAGATCAAAGTTACTGAAAGTTCATTTTAATAGAAAATAGTTCTTATCTGGATTTGGTGGTGCAGACTTGCAATTCCAGTGTGGTGGTTTGAGTGGGAATGGCCACCATAGGCTCATGTGCTTGAATGCCTGGTCCCCAGTTAGGAGAAATGTATGGGAAGGATTAGCAGGCATGGCCTTGCTGGGGGAGGTGTGTCACTGGGGGTGAGCTTTGAGATTTCAAGAGCCCATGCTAGGCCCAGTCTTGTCTGCCTTCTACTTGTGGATCAGATGGGAGCTCTTGGCTACTTCTCCAGTTCTACACTATGACTGCCTGTCTGCCTGCCACCATCCCCCCAACATGACGATCATGGACTAACCCTCTGAAACAACAAGTATTTAACCCCACTTAAATTTCCTTTTCTAAGCAGCCTTGATTACAGTGTCTCCTTACAGCAAGTGAACGAGTAACTAAGACCCCAGCTAGTGGGAAGACAGAATGATGCAGTTAGCACAGAAGTGTTCAAGTTCAATGCCTAGCCAGGCAATTTAGTAAGCCAAACATGGTGGCTTATCTCTTGTAATCACAGCACTTGGGAGACTAAAGCAAAAAGATTTGTGTCTTCTAGGCCATTGGATAAGTGCTTTTAGTTTGAGTGATAAAGATATTACAGAAAACCCAAAGGGTCAGGAACAGACCATCACTAATGTGAACTACGGGAGGAGCTAAAGCAGGTTACCCCTAATTAGAAGCCCTAATGTTTATCCAAAGTCTTGTCAGAGCTTTTGGCCTTTTTTGTTTGTTTTAATTATTTTAAGTTAAGAGTCTTAACTCTGTAACCTAGATGGCCTGGAGCTTGTTATGTAGACCAGGCTGGCCTTGAAGTCACTTGCCTGTCCTTCCTAAGCACAGGATTAATGGCGTAGGACAGCATGCCTAGCTCCTCAGAGCCATTATGTATGTGCCTGAGTGTTCTGCAAAGGGCCTGTGACTGACAAGTGATGGCTACTGCTATTCCCACCCTTCCTTGCCCAGGTCTCATTCACTGTCCTGTCCTCAACCATCACAATTACTGACCTGCATCTGTCTCTTTTAAACTGCTAGAACTGTGCTTTTCCTGGGGGCAGTTACCCCACCTGATAGCAGGATAATCCTAATTCTTTTCTGTATTCTTCAGAGTATGCACCACAATGGCTTATACACAGGAAACATGTGAAATCAATGCCAAGTGTAAGGACTTGAGCCAATAAACAGAAATCTCTTAAATGGAGCATCATAAGGATCATATTAGTCAGTACTTGAGCAGCCTCTGAAGTTGAGAAAGTTAAGCAACTTGTGCAGTTAGTTCCCCCTCGCAGGCATGAGGTGGACAAGCAAAGAAACAGAGGATGCTGTGTGGCTGCAGTCTCCCAACCTCAGTTACATGCTTGCAGAGCAGACATGTACACTAAGTGGCAGCTTTTCCCAGCATTCTAGTTACTGCAAATATTCCTATGCAATGTCAGATTGTAAAGAAAATTCGGACACTAGCTTTATGAAAACAGTCACTTTTACAATAAAGTCATATTAGTTTTTAATATTGTCAAATTAGATAGACAAAAACCCCGTCTTTGAGGCCAGGCATGGTGACACATACCTTTAATCCCAGCACTCAGAGGCAGACAGACTCTGAGTTCGAGGCCAGCCTGGTCTACAAAGCCAGTTCAGGACAGCCAGGGCTATTACACAGAGAAACCTTGTCTCAAAAAACCAAACTAAACCAAACAAAAACCCCAACTTTCACATTGCTAATAGCTTCTGGGACAGAACACTCTAGATATGTAGGCATTCAGCAACCCCCCTCCCACTTTCAAAAGCCACAAATCCTGTTTTTTAAAGTATAAAGACACCAAATTTTAACTAGAAACATTTCTTCACTATGCCAAACAGAGGTGTCTAGAGGCGTGTCTACATAGGTTCCTTTTAAAAATAAAAAACACCAGACTATTATCAGCACTGATAAACTCTAATAAACAGACTACTAAACACCAAGACTAGAAGGAAGAAAATACCAAGAAACATAAAGGACTTTGAGGCTTACATTATAAAATATAATTATTTCTGTATAGGAATCTTATAACATATAATTAACTTCAACAGGAAACCCCAGCTTCCCTGACTCTGACCACTGGAGCGCATGCCAAGATCATGCGAGCCCTTCGGTCTCTCTCGCTAGTACAATGACCGGGAGAGAGGCTGAGACAGCACAGGCCACCTCCACTGCCCGCCTACAGCAGAGCCCACTGTCACGGCTGCTCGAGAAAAGTCCCCACAGCCTCCCCCGCTGAACACCTGGTTCCAGTCGGTGGCTGTCTTGGGATGTTATGGAACCTTTTGGTCATGGGAATTAACATCAAAATGTAGGGACATGGGGCTGGAGAGTTGGCTCAATGGTGAAGAGCACTTGTTGTTACGAAAGACCTGGGTTCAATTCCCAGCACCCACACGGAGGCTCACGACCTCTTGGGTACCAGGTTCACATGTGGTAAGTGGATGTACCTGCAGCCACAACACTCGTACGCATGAAATAATAAAAATAAATCTTTTTTTTTTTTCGGAGCTGGGGACCGAACCCAGGGCCTTGTGCTTGCTAGGCAAGTGCTCTACCACTGAGCTAAATCCCCAACCCCATAAAAGTAAATCTTAAAAAATAAATGTAGGGACATGGAGACAGGGTGCCCAGGAACAGCCCAGGGCTCTTCTGAGTCTCTTTCCAGGACCTAGGAGATGTGGGCTCGCAAGCTAAGTTGCTTCTTTCAAGGATTTTGCCATGGATAGCACAGACACAGGAAGAAAAGCCAGAGACAAAAGTAACAGAAATGCGCTGAGAGGTGACTACTGCTCCTTCCGTATTGCCAATCTTACAGAAAATAGAACCATAATCGCAGCTCACAAACTTCACAAACTGCTGGGATCTGTGATGCATGGTTCCGACCTTTCCCTTCCGCACTCAAAACAGGATGCTACTTCCTTGCACTGTTTGGTGGCCAATCACAGGCCACTGGAAAAAGTAAGGAAGCAACACAGATACAACCCCATCCACCTTCCCTAAAAGTTTTCTGGTGCTGAATCACTTCTACGTGGGCGCCACTGTTAGAGGTTCTCTGTCAGCCTCTCAACATCTGTATTCATAACCTGCAGTCATTATGCAAAAAAGGAGGTGAGCATTCAGAGAACGATGCCAGCTCAAAACCACTGTGCTGGTGCATTCTGTCACCTTGACACAAGCTGCAGACTGGAGGGTGAGAGGGAACTCGATGAGGAACTGTCCCAAACACAGTTGGCCCCCAGGGCTTATCTGTGGGACCTTTTCTTGATTAATGGGCCAGCGGGCAGCCAATCATGGGTGGTCCCACCTTTGGACTGGTGGTCCAAAGATTGTAAGCAGTATTCCTCCATGGTTTCTACTTCAGTTCTTACTCTGATGTCCCCCTTAGTGATAGGCTATGCTTTGGAAGTCAAATAACCTCTTTCCTCCCCAAGTTGCTTCTGGTCTGTGTTTTTTATCACAGCAACAGAAACCTAAGACCCTCCCAATGGACAGACATAGTCACTACATCATAAACCAACATTCCTGATACACTGAAACAAGATGCAACATGTTTTGTAAACCTTTTTAAAAAAATGTAAATAACTAAAGATATACTAAACCCCTACTGTAAAAACATTCAGCATTATGGGTTTACTTCAGGAACTAATACTCAGTCCTACCAAATACCAAACAGTACTTATCTCTCAGTTTTTGACAGCTTATTATCAGATAATCTGAAAAAAAAAAACCTTACATTGATTAACAAATAAAAATTACTGGAAAGCAAAACTGAAGCCAACCTTCACTGCCTGAGGTGCTGTGAAGAAATGAAGGGCTAGCCTAGTTTACATTCAAGCAGACCCCTAAAAAGCCAGGTCTTTCTGCCAGGCACTCCGAGTGCCATGTGCCTGTAATCTCAGCATTCAGAAAAAGGCTCGAGAGTCTAAGGTCCTCTTCAACTAATAGCAAATTCAAGCCAGCCTGGGCCACATGAGATGCTGCCAAGAGAGAGACAAAGAAAGAAAAAGGAGAGAAGAAAGGGGAGGGGAGAGAGGGAGGAGAGGGACAGAGAAGAAAAAGAGAAAGGAAGAGAAAAAAAAGAAAGAAAAAGTCAGTTCTTACAGTGAAAGCAACATCATTTTGCTTCGAACAGACTGTACAGTTAAGAAAAATACTGAACACCACTAGGAACACCACATCACTAGGAAAATATTGTAACACCTAAAGATACCTAAGTCTCGATATACTAGAAGAATCTTCATTCTTCAAGGTAAAAATGGAAGCTAACAACACCCAGTGAAGGGCTCGGCAGCAGGTCCTGCCAACCGCAGCCAGACCTGAAGGCACATGATGTGCCCTGAGCCTTCTGAGGAATGTTCATGGGTCTGAGCCTAACCTGGCCAAGAGAGAGAGAGGGAGGGAGGAAGGAGAGAAGAAGCAAGGGAGGGGGTGGGGTGCTCAAGCGTGCACCACAGCACCACCCCAAACGATAAAATCCTAAGAAGAAACTGGGACCCGCACTCAGACTGCATCTGTCAACCTCAGTTTCAAGCCAGTTTGTTATAAAATCCACACACAGGCCTCAGGGAGGCAGGGGCAGGTGGATCTCTGGGTTCGAGGCCAGCCTGGTCTACAAAGCTGGGGCTATTACACAAAGAAAGCTCATCTTGAAAACTCAAACCAAACTCCACGAAAACAAAAACAAACAAAAACAAAACAAAACAAAAACCCCAAAAGCAAACATATGATCATAAAACATAAAACTAGAAAACTGTGTATGTGGGAGGATATGGCAAAAGGCACTCTAGTTTATACCATATGACTTTAGATCAGAAGTCATCAGTGCAGAAGGTGATGAGAACAATGGAGGGAAAGCTAGGAACAGATATAAACCAGGGACTTCAGAAAAACACAAGGAAGGCAACAATTTCCAAGGCACACCTCCACATCTGTGACACTGTTGTGTTAAAGCTGAAGACATCTGGCAGAGTCTGCAGAGACTAGGCGTTAGAACGCTTAACTCTGTGGGACTTTCTCCTATTTCATAGAACAAGTATAGGACAACCACAGCCTCTGATCTGGACAGTAAGTAAACTGTTTGTCCTCTGCAAACACCACAGTTCCAGCCTCAGGTTCCTGAGACCTGCCCGGTTCTTCTCTTCTTCTTTTTTTGAAGTTTTTGTTTCTCTCTCTCTCTTTTTTTAAAAATATTTATTTATTAAATATGAGTACACTGTAACTGTCTTCAGACACACCAGAAGAGGGCATCAGATCCCATGACAGATGGTTGTGAGCCACCATGTGGTTGCTGGGATTTGAACTCAGGACCTCTGGAAGAGCAGCCAGTGCTCTTAACCCACTGAGCCATCTCTCCAGCTCCAACTTGCCTAGGTTCTAATCGTACTCAGAGGCTAGCACAGCGGTAAGCAGACTCCATCGTCTTCCATGGACATGGATTTAAAAAGTACACAGAACATAAGACTGTGGGCAGCAGGGAAGCACAGTGAGAATACACACACACACACACACACACACACACACACACACACACACACACACACACGAGAGAGAGAGAGAGAGAGAGAGAGAGAGAGAGAGAGAGAGAGAGAGAGAGAGAGACAGACATACTTAGTCCAAAGACCTCAGAAAGCTACTGCAGAGTCAACCAGATCACAAAACAAAGTGGTGCTGTTAACACAGAACTCATGAAGACAACATGGACACTCGGTTAGATGACAAACAGAAATGGGAGGATAAGAGAGAGCCTCATGCTACCAGAGAAATAAACCAACAAGAACACCTTAGGTCTTAGACTGATCCTGGCATGCAGTCCAATCGGTTCTTAAAGTCTCAGATTTGAAGCAAATTTTAGGAAAACATGTATGGAGACCTCCAAATACTATTAGGGAGGATCAAATAATAGAGAAAGAACTCCCCCAGAGCACGTTATAAATCTGAAAATTTAAAGTTACTCATAGTAATAAAGGCAGAGAGGAACTGCAGAGTTTATTACCCTGAAACTAAATTTATATAGAAAAAGTGACATCATGGCTCTATGCTACCACTCAGAGCATGGGGATTACGAACGCGAACCACCACACCCAGCTCTTCGCTATCAATGTCTGCCTCAGTTATGGGAAAGCTGAAGTCTGAGACCACGCATACTGTCCTCCACAGGCGCTCGTTTGGGGGAAGGCAGGAGGAGAAGGCAGGAATATGGGAATTAAGGAGCAAAACCCATGAAAGGCAAGCGGTACAAACAGGTACTTTTAATTTACTGTGGGAAGAAATCAATAAAGAAAACGTCTCCAAAACCAACATGTTTCTTAATACAGATCTACTGAGAAACAGAAGAAATAAGAAATAAGATATAAGAAAGCCAAGAGAAGAATCTTTTGTTTTGAGATGGGATCTCCCACAGCCTAGGTCAGCCTCCAACTGCTCTTGTGACTAGATAACCAAGGATGGCCTTGAACTCCTGACCCTCCTACCTCTGCTTCTCAGTGTTGGGATTACAACCAGGCATCACCATGCCTGACAAAAATCTTAGATATGCTAAATTTTAAGAAATATCACATAATTGTGAATTTCCCTTTTGGTGTTTATATTTACAAAAACAGTTGGTTATAAAACACTCCTCCCTCCCCCGAGAGTGGGCAATACAGCTGGACACGGTGGGGGTTTTGGAACGGGGAGGGCACCAGGGAGGAGGGTGGACCTGGGAGGAATGGGAATCCAGTGTGAAGGGGTGCACATCAAGAAGCCTAGTTAAGGGGCTGGGGATTTAGCTCAGTGGTAGAGCGCTTGCCTAGGAAGCGCAAGGCCCTGGGTTCGGTCCCCAGCTCCGAAAAAAAGAACCAAAAAAAAAAAAAAAAAGAAGCCTAGTTAAGTGGCCTTCATCGAGCTGGTTTACTGTCCTCTTTAGGAGATGCACCTGAGTAACCTTAACATGCTGGTGCCCACACTGCTGTGAAGGGGAGAGAGTTTTCTTGACTGCCCTAAAGCTTTCTAGGTGCTCATTTAGTGAGTTATGTTTCTCCCAAAGATGCCTGATTGGCTAGGGAGTTAAGATAACCCCCAGAGCTCCAAAGCTGGCCAGTCTAGTCCAATAGTGACTGGAGAAATTCTGTCCCCAAAAAATAAGCTGGGGGAGGGGTTTGTCCACGCAGCCCGTCAGCCTTTGAAATAAATGCTATCCCACTGACTTAGTTTGTAGTGCTTTTAAACCTAACAACAGGGTATGGTTGGGAGGCAGCTTTGTTGACTCAGTACTTACCATG
The DNA here is from genome assembly GCF_021556685.1 of Rattus norvegicus. NCBI lineage: Eukaryota > Metazoa > Chordata > Mammalia > Rodentia > Muridae > Rattus > Rattus norvegicus. The sequence goes on along the minus strand of NC_141548.1, from coordinate 24,736,404 downwards.
CACAAAGCTCTGGGTTGGTCTCCAGAGCACATAACCTGGGCATGGGGTGCAGCCTACAATCCTCGCTAGCATTTGCGAGGCACAGAACCCACACAGAAATACACAAGATGCACGCAGCACACAGCCCTATTATGCGTGTGGGCCAAGCAGACACCCTGCCACAGTGTTTTCAAGAACACTCTGCGTTGTCAGGAGGGCAGCTAAGCAGGCGGGGCCTACTCTCCTTCAGTCCACTGACGTTCTCAATGGCACCCTATGCCTCACCAAGTCACCAACCCAAACCTCGCTCCCGTTACTACACTAGCCGTCTTAATTCTCCATGTGCATGTCTGTAAAACCAGCATCTCGAACTCGGCAGTCCCCAGTGAAAAGCCTCGTCCCTTCGCACGTTCCACTCACGCGCTGAAATCTTCCCCATTTTAGCAAACAGAAACATTAGTTTTCCAGCTGTTATCGCCCAAGCCCTGCCTTGTTCTTGACTCCCCTCCCCCTCACACATCCCCCTAGGTCTGCCCTCAAACTTTAACAAGAGTCAGCCACTGTTCGCCACTGTCCACTGCTGCCACCCTGCTCTATAAGCCACGGTTACTTCATTTTGTTCCTTTATCTACTCTTGTACTGGAACGAAACAGTGCTAAGCTCTAAGAAACACACTTCAAAATCTCAACCACCATGTTTAGATGAAAGACTGTGGTGCCCACCAACATGGGCAATGCGGCCCAAGTAAAATTATTTTTTACGTTTGTCTGATGTGATTCTCTATTCTCCTAAACCGCGGCCAGTTACAGGGAGGGTAATGATACTGAACAGGAGGTTGTCAGGTGATCCTCAGGTACCTGTAAGAAGCCCACCACAGTCTGTTTTGAAGTCCTCACAAGGTGACAGAATCTCAATTCAAGGGACTGTCCCTCTCTTCTAATATACCTTAGCTGGGCTGCCATATTTGTAAGCTAAGGCTATTTAGATATATCCTGAACAGGCCACACTGTCAAGTATACAAGAAGGTATTTGGATCGGTTTTTTAAATATTCTCCCAAAAGCAAGAGAACAGAGAACCCTGACTCAGAATAAGCAGATTCCTTGTCACCATGGTAACAAGCCACTTTGCTGAAAGTGTGGAACATTCTGGGGCTTTGTTCTTATTAGGAATAAGATAGGACCAAGAGAGCCAATTTTAGAGTATATCTATAAACATAAAATGGTATTTTTGACTCTTACATAACAACATTTTAATATTTTTCATTAATTTTTATTTATATGAGTACACTGTAGCTGTCTATAAACATACCAGAAGAGGGCATCAGATCCCATTACAGATGGTCGTGAGCCACCATGTGGTTGCTGGGATTTGAACTCAGGACCTCTGGAAGGGCAGTCAGTGCCCTTAACCACTGAGCCATCTCTCCAGCCCCCCAAATTTTTAAACTGTCTGGTCTACAGGAAACAAGAGTAAGTAAGAAGACCAAAGAAAACACAAGTACCATCATGGAACTAAGTGTCCCAGATGCTCAGACTGGGCAAAACCCAAAGCTACCAGGAAATCTAAAAGGTTCCCATGCAAACAAGGATCCACTAGGGTTAGATATGGAAGCAGGGAGAGCAAAGGGCAGTGTGCAGTGCGTTGGTGCCGAGACAGTGTTGAGAAGCTGTCCTACAACTTCTTATGCAACATTTCGCACTGGTGTACGGTCACACTGTGTGTCTTATGCTGAACCCCTAGTCTTTAGGGTCATTGTATTTAGAATGAGACCTAAGGGATCATTAGATAAAGAAAATGGAGACCTCGTGAACAGACCTGTGCCCTTGTAAAAACACTTAGGTCCCTCCCTTTTTCCTGCTGACAAAACCATCCGCTCACCAGGAAGCTGCTTCCCGCTGGGCTCAGTCAGGTCTCAGGCATGAAATGCTGGAAGCAACCTCAAGAGAACATCTGTGTGCCTACTGTGGCCATTCCTCCTGCCATGACTGGGAAGTCTGTCGTTGAGACATCTGGGGATAATCTGGGAGGACAACCAGGTATTCCCGACAAGTGCAATCCTTTCTGACCAGTCACTGAGGAGAAAGCAAAGGTTCCCATCAGCTCCTACAAGCAAATGTCTCAAGACTCTTTTACTTCCCAACGTTCATGCCCTAAAATTCACCAGTGGAGAAACGCTAAGGCCATGCCTGGTTAATTCCTTTTGTCTGCTTTATTTTATTTAGAAAATACCATATGCTATGGTGGGCGTGTGGAGGTTAGGACAGTTCTCCTTCCCAACGGGATCAAACTCAGGTCAGCAGGCCCGTAAACTACTGAGCCATCTTGCCAGGCTGCTCTGTCTACTTCGTATTTGGTTTTCCTCAAAGATGAATAAAACAAGATTACAGCATTAGCAAGCTGACCCACATGAAAACTATTTCAGTGAATCACAGAGATATTTTTAATGACTCAGCCCACGCTGGTTTCTTTTTCGTTGCTTTGTTCCCGTTTTATATGACCATCTGCCACATCAGCAGCCCTCCAGCTTTCACAGAAGTTTTCACAAAACTATGACTGTGCATTAAAGACGACAAACTCTCTCACCTGACAGCTTTCAAGACTGGAGCTTAGAGACAAGGGCTCAGTCTGCTACCTGAGCTAGACTCAAACCTCATCTTCCTGCCTTAGTTCCAGGACAGCCAGGGCTACACAGAGGAACCCTCAGGGGAAGATAAAGGAAGAGAAAAGCATCTACTGCCTGTGAACAGAACAAACCAACCAACCAACAAAACCATGCTGGCACAGTCCTCGCCGCACCCGTCTTTTGGAATCTCTGTGAAAAGCAACAGCAGCAGCCTCAGGTCCTCCCACCACCGCTGCCCACCTCACTCCTCAGGCCAAGATAAGCACTTGCTGAGGGCTCTGCTCAACCACACACTTGCTGTCACTTCCACAAGGCCCAGGTCCTGAAGAAGCTTTTCAAAACCTACAGTACTGGCTCAATGGTAGACTGCTCTCCTGGCACGCACAAGGCCTCGAGCTCAATCCTCACTGCAGCAAAAGTAAAATAATAAAAACCCCATGTAACTCTCTCTAGACCATGTTCTGAAAGGTCTCTCATCATTTGTAGATTCTGTATTTCAAATGTATGTTGTAGGCAATGCCAGGGCAAATGCAGGTCAGTTTCTGAGGAAAGCCTAAGGTAACCAAGAATATCTACTGTCTCACTGACTGTAATCTGCTGAACATGCAATTCAAGGTGATTTTCATATGAACGAAGTCCTGGAGAAGGGCCTTCCAGATACCACGGCATTGGTCTTAAACATAAGCTTATAAAGAAACCTGGCCCAATTCCCTTGCCACCCCTTCCTTCCTTCCAAAAAGAGGAGCGCATCTGAGGGAGTCACTGGGAATTACAATTAACTGACAACAGCAGTCAGCCACGTCTGACCTAGAGTCCATCCCGTCAACTAGGGGCAAGAACAACAACCACAAACCTCCTGCCTGCAAGAGACGACAGTGACAGTGACAGGAAAGAGGAAGAGACTCAGCTTGTGTAGATGCTTAATAAACCAGCAACTAGACCTCCAGACAATGACCGCCGTAGCGACCGACTTAAGGGGCAATGCCCCCCAAAATGGCTCACAGATTTGAATGCTTCTTTTCCTGGCTGTAAAACTGTTTGGGAAGGTTAGGAGGTGTGGCCTCATTGGAGGAAGAGTGTCACCGGAGACCTTTCTCTCTCAGGTAAGGATGTACGTACGTCCTCAGCAACTGCGCCAGTGCCATGCCTGCCTGTCTGCTGCCATGTTCCCCACCATGAAGGGCATGGATTCGCCCTCTGAAACTACAAGCCCCAGTAAGAAAAGCCCTTCTTTATAAGTTGCCTTTGTCACGGTGTCTCCTCAGAGCCAAACAACGGTAATTCACACAGCCCGTGCTGAAGGGCCTTGCAGGACTTTATGCACTTTAGTTACAACAGTTCCTGTCTTGAACCACAAATGTCTTCTGAAAAATTAAGCACGGGCACTTAGCGCAGTGGTAAAGAACATGCCGAATGTGCAGGACCCTGGGTTCAATATTCAGCCCAGAAACAACCAACCAAAAAAGAAAGAAAAGAGGTAAGAGATACCCCTCAATAGAGGAGGCTGAGAGTCTGAATCACCCAGAAGCTTACACCCGCACTTCTCCTCACCCCTTCCTTTTCAAGCTTGTTCTGAATCTGTATGATTCTCTTGCCTCCGTCTCTCATGTCTGGTTCACTTTAAAGTATCACCTTGTTTCCCATGACATTTCTTCCCTGGTCACACATGGATCTGTCAGCAAAAACAAGGCAGGAGAACGAGGAGTGGCAGACTATGAAATGGCCTGCCTGCCTGCTCTGAAATGAAGGGTACTGATAGTCTCAGCAGGCCATTCCCATGACACCTAAGACCCAAACTCTCACTAGCGTAGGCACAGTTTCTGCCTACCAGAGTGGATGTGAGTGACCGGGTCACTACAGCCAGCCACTGACGGATGACGAACTGCTAGGAATCCACAACAATGGATTGTGACTGTTCCGGTTCCTCTGAGGAGCAGGCCATGTGATCTGATGATGCTCCACCTTCCCAACATTCATAAGCAACCTAGCAACCACAGGTCATGCAGTGTCAACCACGACAGACACATGTCAGGAAAATGAAAATCTTCCTCCCAAAATAAGCAAAATCTTTTCCTGACTTACAAACCAGTTGGAGATTGGCCAGGCTTATTTCAAAATCCCTTTAATAGTTGAAATCAGTTACCGATTTTATCAAGAGTCCTAAGTAGTCATGCATACACGGATGACAGCCAGAAACTTCTGGAAACAAAAACCTGAGGTAAAAGACTCAGATGCTGAAGAACACTGAGTTGTAAGGTAAACATCAGGGAACATCATCCCAAAGACAGAGAAACAGGAAGTTAAGGGCTGGGAGCTGCTTCAGTGGATGCCCAGCCTCAATTAGGTAAACGCTAGGCAGGTGTGGGCAGCTGCCTAGCATCTCAGCACTTGGGAGGCAGAGACACGCAGACTCCTGGGGCAAGCTGGAAGGCTAGGCTAGCCAGAATTGGTGAGCTCTGGGCTCAGTGAGAGATTCTGCATCACTAACTAGGAAGTGATGAAAGATACCTCCATACACACATGTGGCGTGCTCACATGCAAGCACACACACACGCCACACACCTAACAATCAAACAAGCAAACAGCAGAAGCAGGGCTAGAAATGGAAACATTATCTGATTTCTCACTGTTTCAGGTATATCGCTGTCTGCCCTTCTCCCTTCCCCCACTTCCATAATGTTGTGGGTCCTCTGAGAGCGTTAAGACAGATGGTTCTCTAGACTTCCGTATCCCAGTCAAGGTTTGAGGTGGTGAGAGGTAACACTGCAAAGTTCGGCATGCTGACATGCTGAACAATCTTAAGCTATAAAAGCAACCTCAAGACCAAGGTCTCTAACTTTCTCGCATCCTCCGTCTCCCTCCAAGCACAGGAGGGATGCTCGCTGGAGTTCCTTATCTAAAGCTCTTCCGTGAGGAATGGCAGTCCTAAGTTCTCCTCACCTGTAGAACAGGAAAGAGTGATTTCAGGAAAAGATGGCCGGGAAAACACTATGTCCAGAACCCAGATGAACTCTGCCCCATACTGTTATCGTTTGTTCGCCGTGGCTCTTAATCTCCCCTTAAAACCATTTACTCAAAATACTCCAAAGCCACGTGTATCCCACTTCCCGCTTCTGTAGGAAGACAAGAATGCGCATGTCTTTTCTGTCATGTCACCAGAACTCAAATTTGGAGCCTTCAGGGGAAAAAGGAAGTTCCTTTAACACCTGCAAAGTGATCAATACACACAGACCCAGGTCTGTGATGTAGAAACCGTAAGAGAGCAGATGCCCTGGACTGGAGTTACACTGTGCTGCGTTCTATGTGGATGCTGGGAATTGAGCTCTTACCTGCTGAGCCATCTTTCCATCTCAAGTAAATGTTTCTGTCACATGAGCCACCTTTAAATATCACTGACCATATTTCCATCTACCAATACTCTACCCAAAAGGCTATCAGATATTCACTGTGAGGGGAATTGGAAGTCTCTGGGGAATCCAATTACAGAAAAAATGTAAGATGCTTCCAGACGCTCCCAGACCAAATCTGGCAAGTTACCCAACATGGGTGCTTAACATTCGCTGCTAAGTCCTCTATGTGTAGTTAGAACTTTCCTACCAAACTCCACCATGAAATGAGAAATCACCAAGAATTTAGACATCTCTAGCATAAAAGACTAAACAAGGAAACAGGGGAGGGAGGCGTGACTCTAATCTCAGCACTTGGGAGGCAAAGGCAGGAGGATCATCGAGGTCAAAGTCAGTCTGTGTAGCACAGCGAGCCGCCACGGAAGGAGACAGAGGGAAGACAGGATCTATGAGAAAAACTGAGGCACGGGAATCTCATGAGCCAGAAATGGGACAGGAGTACAGAGGAAAGGAAAAAGAAACTAAATCCTCAATAGAAAAATAAAAACATTGCATGGTATGTTCAGAAAATCTAAAACTAATCTTACTAAACTAAACTTTACTTAGTTCAAAGTAAAACTAAGAGAAAATGAGAAAAAAGAAGGAAAGTCAACAAAATTATCAGAAAACAGTTCCCAGATGACAGAGGCTCATCAGATCCTCGGCATCGATGCCCTCGGCACTGTAGGACTCAAACATTTCAGACACAGAGATCAGGAACTCAGGTAGGCAGGGCAGCTGAGGTCTGTGACCCTGGCACTCAGGAGACTCAAGCAGGAGAAGCCCAAACACGAAGTCAGTTCCATCAAAGAGAGCTTGAGATTGCCTAAGATCCAGAAAGAAGCTGTCTAAACAGCAACAAAATAAATCCAAATGGCTTCGGGCTTCTAGCAACGAGAAAGCAGGAGAAAAACATGAGACAAACTCAAAACTTCAAATTCGAGTCCATCCAGCTAACAAGAAGGATGGGATAAGCCATCTTCAGACATTACGGTCATGGAGAAGTAACTGTCATGTGAAGACACTTTCCGAAAGGTTTGAGCAAGTGAAGACCTGCCTGGGTTGTGTGTGGACCACGCCGTCCACAGTCCTGATCAAATGAAAAGGAACAAAAGAGCTCAACAGCATCCTTCACCCCCACTCCCCACCCTGCTTCCCGCCCGCCCGTGGGCGCAGTGGCAGCTGCCTGAGCTCTGCTGCTATGCCTTCCCTGCCGGGATCTAAAGTCAACCTTTGCTTCCTAAGTCAGGCGCTGCCACCGTGGTGAAGGGCAGCTCACACACCGTGCACACAGCAATGGCTCTGAAAAGCTCCTCCTCTACAAAAGACACTTACGCTTCGCTCACAGACCGTGCTCGGTACAGGTGCAGCTGTTTCTGGTAGATCTCTCGTTTTGTCCTTTCTGTCTATCAAGAGACCCTGGACAGAGGGAGATTACCCCAGAGGCTGCTGCAACTCTTGCTCCATGCTTACACTGAACTTCCACAGTCTGCTCCATTTTCCCTTCCCCAGAAGCCCAAGCCCCTAGCCCTCTGTCTGCTCAGCTCCACACACTCCTCAGCCCTCTTGCCTCATTTTGGGTTCCACACCCAAATACGTAAGGTTCCTCTACTTAGGTGTGTAATAAAGTTCTAGGTTCTTCGTGTTATCTACCAGTTGTCAGTATATTTGATAGACTAAAATACATCAAGTGTCTACAAAGTTTAACTAGGAGAGTAAGTTCTACTATAATCAAAGACTAAACTCGGCTGGGGAACATGGGAAAGAGTTCACCTACCATGCAGAGTCTCGGGTTCGATTTCCATCGATGGGACGGTGTCAAGAGCATGGAGGAGGACAGCTGGAGTCATGGGATCTAAACCAAGATAAAGAAGACAGAAGATCTAAACAAGAAGTCCAGCACAAGCAGACAGTGCTACCTTCACGATGCCGGGGGCAGGACATTGGTGAGTGGCACAACAGCAGATGCTCCAAACGAAAGTGCACATTCGAGAATACAGCGCGTCAGAATCCCTCAGGAGTACTGCTCCTGTGAAGAAGCTAGAAAAGCTGCACTAGCTCAGCGGACTCTCAGTCTTAATACATAAAACCACGGACAACGTAAGCAGACTCCTAATTACCTACGTTAAAAAAAACAAAGAACAAAAACATTTCTGGGGATGAGGAAAACGTTAACTCCTCACAGCTAAGGCTCTACACTCAGAATACAGGAGTGCTAGTAATGGTCAAACATGTCCGCAAAAGCTTGGGACCTCAGCGGCCAGGAGGGAGGCTGACGAGAGGTCATGAAAGGAGGTTGTGACACAGGGTGCTAATGCCCACATCTCAGGCCCTTTCCTCGGAGGCTGAGGAAAGAAGGCTGCGGGAGCTTGAGTCAGGCCAAGCTACAGAGCAGGGCCCAGAAGGCTAAGCTGCCGCGCTGCCTCCAGGGAAAGCTGGCAATGAAAGGCACAGTGGCTCACAGTGAGATGCCGTTTTCAAAGCAGCCCTTACAGACTGCTGCTGCTAAGCTGAATGCACTTAATATTCAAATTAGAAATGCAAAACACCAATGTAACAAGCATTTAACCAGTGAAGTCAGATTCCTCTCCAAAGACTTTTAGTTTTAACTGTGTATGTAGCTCTGTGTGTGTGTGTGTGTGTCTATGTGTGTGTCTATGTGTGTGTGTGTATGTGTGTGGATGGCTGTGTGTGAGTGTGTGTATGTGTGTGTGTGTGGCTGTGTGTGTGGCTGTGTTGCTGTGTGTGTGTGGCTGTGTGTGTGTGTGGCTGTGTGTGTGTGTGTGTGTGTGGCTGTGTATGTGGCTGTGTGTGTGGCTCTGTGTGTGTGTGTGTGTCTATGTGTGTGTCTATGTGTGTGTGTATGTGTGTGGATGGCTGTGTGTGAGTGTGTGTATGTGTGTGTGTGTGGCTGTGTTGCTGTCTGTGTGTGTGGCTGTGTGTGTGTGTGGCTGTGTGTGTGTGTGTGTGTGGCTGTGTATGTGGCTGTGTGTGTGGCTCTGTGTGTGTGTGTGTGTGGCTGTGTATGTATGGCTGTGTGTGTGGCTGTGTGTGTGTGTGTGTGTGTGTGGCTGTGTGTGTGTGTGTGTGTGGCTGTGTGTGTGGCTGTGTGTGTGTGACTGCGTGGGTGTGCGCTGAGAACCACACTCCATCCTCTGCAAGAGTGCAGTGTTCTTACCCACTGCCACCTCCCTCGCCCTACCTTCATGACTCCCTTTTCACATTAATAATCAAGAATTTCCCCTAAAATAATTTTTCTTTTCTTTATAATAATCTAAATTTCTACAACAAAAAAGTATTACCTGGATAAAACTAGAGCTGTCTGATCCTGTGTGATATTCCAAATTATCTGTAACTCCAGGTTGTTTTTAACAGTTTCATTCCCGTCACATGGCATACCTAATTCACCTCAGGAACAGAGGAAGTTACCTCAATAGTTCACAAATCTGGTGACACTTTAGTTCCTTCAAGACAATATTCAAAGCACTATGAGGGGCTATTTTGTCTTAATATTGTACAAGAAGTTAAAATGATCAATTCAGTAAATTCTCAAATATCCCCTAAGATGGCCACAACTTCGATCTTCTTTTCTTTTTCTTTTTCATTCTTTCTTTTTCTTTTTCAAGACAGGGTTTCTCTGTGTATCCCTGGCTGGCCTGTCGAGGCTGGCCTCAAACTCCAGCTTCTGCCTCTGGAGTGCTGGATCAAAGGTGTGTGGTCCACTGCCCAGCTAACTCTGATCTTTCATACTGTCATTATTTCCAACCCCGAGGGTAACATTGTTAGTATGTAAATATAACCTGAAATATGAAATACACTGTTTTAACTGAGACACCTTTATATAACTTCTAAACAAGTTTATTTGTATTAGTATTTCTGAGTATGTATATTAAGGCACACGGGTGGGGTCAAAAGACATCGTTTTTTTTGAAGTCAATTCGCTCTTCGACCATGGATTCCAGGGATCAAACTAAGGTCATCAGAGTTGTGCAGCAAGGGCTTTTATCCGCTGAGCCAACCTCTTTATGTAGCTTTAAAGTGGACTCCTACTTAGCTAGAAACATTACACTGGCCTGAGTTTTCTAATCACAATTCAGACAGTACCGCTGTTTCCAGACTGGATGACAGGGACCATGATGTCATCATCTTTACAGAGAAATTAGCAGAGACAGCTGCGACGAGATGCGGACTAGTCCGAGGCAGGCCCGTGTGTGCATGTATTCCCTTAAGAGTGACTCCATTTGCTTTAATCTGGATTTAAGGAAAGCTGGCTCCCTAGCTGATACGCTGGTAGGCAGGCAGCCGTAGTTAATTTAAAGCCCTAACATCGAAAACTGCTTTTGTTCTTAGCACAGAAGTAAGATAAACATAAGGGCAGCCTACCCTTCTCATCCTCTTTTTGCCTAACAATGGTAAGTAACCAGTACCCAGCGACATTACTAAGTACATTACTACTCCTGGTGTTAAAGAGTAGTGTCTGTAAGTTCATCAACCCGACCCACCCACCCCACTTTTACTCTTAACACAGAAGAATAATCCCACGGCATGAAATGCCACTTAAATTTTCTTTCAAAAGGCTGCCAGCAGGGCCTGGAAAGAGGCTCAGAGAGTCTGGTGCTCTACCAGAGAATGTGAGCTCAGTTCGGGGCACCCACGTCAGGTGGTTCCCAACAGGATAGAACTCCATCGCCCGGAAGGCAGGTGCCCTCTCTGGCTTCCTTGGGCACCTGTGCACGTGTGGTATACACTCACACAGACGCACTCACACACAAATAAGAACAGATCTTTTTATTTAAAAGAAAGCTGCTACAAGATTCTTTTTTTTTTTTTTTTTTTTTTGAGACAGGATTTTTCTGTGTAGCCCTAACTGTCCTGCCCAAGCTGGCTTTGAACTCAGAAATCCGTCTGCCTCTGTCTCCAGAGTGCTGGGATCGAAGGTGTGTGCCACCACACCCAGCTTAAATATTTTTTCTATGTAAAATTAGGTTTTCCAGTTTCTACAAAGCCTACCTCTGGCTTAGCAACTGTTATCCTTTCAGCCTTACTCAAAGCTTCCTGTTGAGCCTGCAGTATTTTGGTAAGGAGCCCTGATCTCTGGTTGCTGGGAAGCCCACTGTTTCCCTGGATAAGAGGTGGACGCCACTTCCCTCAGATCTACCTCGCCGTCCTGAGGGGAAAACAGTTTGCTTTTTTCCATCCTGAGTTTTCCCAAACTATTTCAGGGCTCTGACAACCCTGCCAGTGACTAAGTCCCCTCCTGGGAACAGCTGCCCCATTATCAATCACCATGGAAACAGTCACTCCTAACACTTGGCTGATAAGGATCTGGAAACTGTTGTAACCTGGGCAGTGCGAATCCCACCCTCCCCAGGCTAAAGATAAACTCCTTATGTTTGGAATAATGGCCTCTACCCGACAACTCCAGCAGGACTTGTGTTCCAAGCAAGCTTTTCAGTTTTCCGTATATTCTTACTAATGTTAAGATTTTTATTGCTATTTCCTTCCTTTCAAACCAGTTAATCAGGAACCACTGCCACTCCCTGGTCCCTCTCTCATTCAGGAACAAGTGCCCTGGTACTTTTAGGGTAAAGCAACTTGCCAACTGGCCTCCTGTTTCAGAAATACTTTGTATAGTACATGTGTTATGCGGTGACTTTTGTTCTTGGCAAGCTAGTCCTCCTGTCTGGAAAACCAACGGGAGATAACCTCAAGAGTCCTTTTCCTACACCCATCAAAACTACTTACCTACTTACGACTACTTACAAACTGAATTCTTCCAGAAAATGTATCCCAAATAGGGATAAATAAAATCAATGAAAAGAAACAGGAGAAAAGTGGATAGTCCCAGGCACACCTTCCTCTTTAATCCTTTGCCTTATATTAACTCAGTTCTTATAGGGAAATGTGACATAGGATAGATTATCCTTCTGGAACCCCTAAATTCACTCTGCTAGAGGGAACTCCATAATCCATTCACAGAACACTACCCCTAAACCAGAATTAACCTGAGCCATTTAACCCCTAATCTTTAATCCAGAGGAGTGCAATAAATTCCTCCGGCTGAGCCTTCAGCTCCTCTCAGCGTACTGTAAGGAAATCAATTATCGCGACGGAGGAGCTCAGTCATGCCAGCAAGCAGTCTAGTACCGAATCACAGGGCCGGCTCAGTCTCCCACTCTCCTCCCCAGACAGGGTCCACTGAATAATCCTGACTGGCCCAAAAGTCAGAGATCCTGCTGTCTCTGCGTCTGCTTTCCCTTTTTTTAACAAATTAACCAGCAGGCTCTAGTAAGAGTTTATTACGTTAATTTTTTTTTTTTTTTTTGGTTCTTTTTTTCGGAGCTGGGGACCGAACCCAGGGCCTTGCGCTTCCTAGGTAAGCGCTGTACCACTGAGTAAATCCCCAGCCCCTACGTTAATTTCTAATTTGTGACTAACATAAATATCCATAAGGTACTGTAGCAAGCAGATGTGACGAGAGATTACTGCTGCTCACCAAGAGGGAGCCATGACCAGTACTGGAAACCTAGCTAGCTACTCAGTCCTAGTGAAGTCACTGGTACCAGAGAGAACCCACTACCTTACTAAACCAACATGATCCTACCAACAACCGAAACAGCTGTCCTTATACCCACAAGGAAGTATAGTTTTCCCCCCTCATCAAGCAAACTTCTCTTTACAACAGATAGGAGACGACCACAGAAAACTAGAACCAATCCAAAGGCACAGTGGTAGAGCACAGTTCTCACGGATACGCTATAGAACACTCCCAACACCTAAGACTAAGCCAACATTGCAGAAGAGGAGGTGGAGAGACTGTCACAAGCTAGGTCAGGGCGTCTACTGTGAGACTGTGTCTGCAGTGATATCAGAAGCCACATCCGTAACTCTCGCCAACATGACTGCCTAAATGTGAGCTGAAAAGGGACACCAAAAGAAAGGACAAACTGGGGGAGGGTGGTGGCCCACAAAGCCTCAACCCCACACAAAGAACTGTAGGCAACTAGAGAAAGCCGGAGTGGTCGTCCCCAGTGAAGAGCATAGGAACTGGTTAACCAATATCACACACCTGGTCAGCCCTGAAACATACATGCAAGTAACATTGTACAGACCGTTTTATGTTATATTTAGGAATATATATGCTCATGCATATACATATATGCATGGAACAATTAGTAAAAATACACCATGGATTTGAAAGACGGCAAGGAGCTCTGCATATATGGCAGGTTTGAAGGGAGAAAAATGAAGGGAGAAATACAATTACATTATCTCAAAAATAAATTTTTAAAAGGAAATAATTATACTTTCTATTGGTGACAATGTCAAATGTATTTCTAATACTGTTAAGAGTTGGAAGAAAATACAGTTTTGTTAAAAATTAGTGAAAGCAACTACTGTTTTGTACTGATTTTCACCATCCAAATACAGGCACCTCCACCCCACCCCTGCCAGCTCTTAAAATACACTCAGCAGGCCAGCAAGATGGCTCACTAAGTCAACGAGAGCTCACCTGATACCCAAATTCACTTCAGAAAAGCTTGGGGAGCAGAAGAGAACTGGATCCTGAAAGTTGTCTTCTGAGCCCTGCATGTGCTGGCGCAGGTACACACACACACACACACACACACACACACACACACACACACACACACACACACACACAGTAAATGCAGTAAGATTTAAAAATCCCTCGTCGGCGTGTCACATTTAAGGAGACAATGGATCATCGTCCAGGCTCTTCACTCAAACATTGGTGAACTAAGCTAGAGTGTCTGACACTGACTGCCTCAAGTATTTCAGCCCCTAAGTACTGGATGTGTTTTTATAGTAAACCATCATTTATGTCTGAAAGTCTGATCCTCAAATCTAGTAATAATACATACATTTGACACAGTGTAAAAAGCAATATACTTAAGCTGAAAAAAAAGTCTTAGCTTGCACCTTAATTCCATACATATAAAATGAAGATAATTATCAGATTGTAATTTGAAATGTACACTGTAAAATCTGATTATTACACAGTGCTGCTCTCTCTCTCCATCTTCCCCCCCACCCCCCAGTTTCTCTGTGTAGCCCTGGCTGTCCTAGAACTGTAGACCAGTGTCTCAGTTAGGGTTTTACTGCTGTGAACAGACACCATGACCAAGGCAACTCTTATAAGGACAACATTTAATTGGGGCTGGCTTGGGGCTGGGGATTTAGCTCAGTGGTAGAGCGCTTACCTAGGAAGCGCAAGGCCCTGGGTTCGGTCCCCAGCTCCGAAAAAAAAAAAAAAAGAACCAAAAAAAAAAAAAGATATAATTGGGGCTGGCTTACCGGTTCAGAGGTTCAGTTCATTATCATCAGGCAGGAGCATGACAGCATCCAGGAAGGCATGGTGCAGTAGGAGCTGAGAGTTCTACATATTCAATCTGAAGGCTGCTAGGAGAAGACTGGCTTCCAGGCAGCTAGGACTAGGGTATTAAGTGACACACCTACTCCAACAAGGCCACACCTCCTAATAGTGCCACTCCCTGGTCCAAGCATATACAAACCATCGAATTCTACTCCCTGGCCCCCATAGACTTGTTCAAACATAGGAGTCTATGGGGGCCATACCTAAACTCAGCGTAATGCAAAATACATTCAGTCCAACTTCACAAGTCCTCATCGTCTATAGCAGTCTCAACAAAGATAAAAGTCCTAAGTTCAAGGTATCTTCTGAGATTCATCCAATCACTTAACTGCCATCTCCAAAGCAAGACAGGAAACCAGCTGGGCAAACTCCAAACTCTGCATCTCCATGGCTGATGTCAAAGCGGTCTTCAGATCTCCAACTCCTTTTTCCCTTTTAGCAGCTTTCCTCAACAGATAGCACATGGCTCTGGCACCTCAAACAGCTTGGGGTCTCCAAAGCAACTTTAATGTTACAGCTTCTTGTTTCAATGTCTGGGATCCACACCTGATCTTCTGGGCTCCACCAAAGTGCCGTTGTCACTTCTCCAGCTCTGCCCTCTGCAGCACTCTAAGCTCAGATTGATCCCCTCCACTGCGGCTGCTGTTCTTGGTGATCATCCCATGGTACAGGCATCTCCAATACACTGGGGTCTTCCACTGCAACTAAGCTTCACCAACAGCCTCTCACAGGTTCTCTTCATGGTTCCAAGCCTCAAATCCTTTGCATGACCCCTTCAGTCCTGGGCCATCAACTGCAACTGAGGCTGCACCTTCACCAATGGCCTTCCATGGCCTCTCACAGTGCCCAGCCTCAGCTGCTCTTCATGACCCCTTCATGGCTGCAAAGCCAGTACCACCTGTGTACTCTCACACATTACCAAGTCCAGCTGCAGCATAAGGTACAACCTTGGCTATCTCTGGAACACAGCTTCTTTGTGCTCTCAGAAAACACCTCCCAGAAGATTTCACCTCAATGATGCTGGTCTCCTTATCACCACTAATTTCTTAGCTCCAGCTGACCAGCATTAATTGTCCTAGTAGCCCCTTCTATTCTTAAGTCTAAAGCCGGCGCCACGTGGCTTTCTGGGGCTAGAACGTCCCCACCCCTTTATTCTCTCACCAGCTTTCTGTTTTCTGACTCTCTCTCTCTGGCTAAGCTTGGCTTTTCCCTAACTTGCTCTGTACATTGACCTGAACTCAAGAGATCAGCATGGCTCAATCGCCTGAATGCTGGATTAAAGGTGTTAACCACCATGCCTGGATCTAAATTTAGCTGGGTAGGATCTTACCCCAACATCCCCATCCCTTAATCTATTATCTCCTAGAACACAGGATTCGGCTCCATTTCACTTCCTGGTGCCCCTTTAATACTCAAGCCATGTATTTTATACTTTTCCTGTCTAAGCTCGCTGCACTTGTTCAAATGCTCTTGAAGACACCTTAGCCAGAGAACAAAGTCTCTGCTGCGCCTTTAGAGACTTCCTTTGTCAACGCAATTAATATCTCTTCACCTTAGCCTCAGGCGGACTCCAGACAAGGGCAAAAAACAGCCACGTTCTTCACAAAAATACTACAAAAACAGTCTCTAGGCCACATATTGAAATTTTTCACTAAAACCTCTTGGGCCAGGTCCGCACAATTCCTATCAGTCTCAGTCCTACTAGGAGAGTCCCACTAAGCCCCACTTGAAGCAGTCCAGTTCTTTCCAAATCCAAAGTCCCAAAATCCACATTCTTCCAAACAAATCATGGCCAGCCCCTCACAGCAATACCCAGCCTCTGGTACCAACTTCTTTCTTAGTTAGGGTTTTACTGCTGTGAACAGACACCATGACTAAGGCAACTCTTATAAAGGACAACATTTAATTGGGGCTGGCTTACAGGTTCAGAGGTTCAGTCCATTATCATCAAGGCGGGAACATGGCAGCATCCAGGCAGGCCTGGTGCAGGAGGAGCTGAGAGTTCTACATCTTCCTCTGAAGGCTGCTAGCAGAAGACTGGCTTCCAGGGAGCTAGGATGAGGGTATTAAGCAGACCCCCACAGTGACACATCACCTCCTAATAGTGCCACTCACTGGCCCAAGCATATACAGACTGTGACAGCCAGGCTAGTCTCAAACTCTGAGAACTGCCTGCCTCTGCCTCCCCAGTGCTGAGTAGCCTAGCAAGTGCCACCACACCCCTATGCTACATTCCCAAGCCACCGTTATTATAGTGTGTCTCCTGAGAAACCAAAGGTGATACTCTTTCTATGTGTATTAAGTCATCAAATTCTGGTTTGCCTCATATATTCAATATTTTGTCATCCAGTGATTTCCCTAGAAATCAAACTGACCCTAGGAATCAGTTTCTTAAAGTTAAGAAGGGAGAGAGGCTGGGACTTAGCACCTCAGTAGCAAAGCTGGCCTAGCAAGTGCAAAGCCCTGGCTCTCACGCTCAGACGACAGAACCCTATAAACAGAGCACATGAAGGTAATCTGATGAAATACATGAATATATGGATGAACTGCCTTTATGTGCCTGCAACTCTAAGCAAAATATGTTTGCTCTGACTCTCTGCCTGTCAGTCAATAAGATGGGAATAAATACAGCTACAAGGGTGCCATGAAGGACTCCTGCCTAAAGGGGCCGGGAGCTATGCATTATGGAAGTAACCTAAAGCAATAAGGAGGCTTTCCTGCGCTCGACACTGTAGATGCTTACCTTGTTTTTCTTCATCATTTACTAGATATAATAAAGGGTCAGGTGCTGTGCCACATGCCAGTAATCCTAGCTTAGCAAAGGCAAGAATATCACCACAGGCTTCAAGCCAGCCTGGTCTACACAGTGAGTCGTCCCCTAACAGAAGTTTAAGAGAAAACAGAACTATAATAAAATATGGCATAATTGTCTCATGTCACCAACAAATGTCTCCATAACTTAAATTCAGTAAACGATAATTACTTTTCCATAGAGTCTGATGTCTTTCCATTTTTATGTGTATGAGTGTATTGTCTTCATACATGTCTGCTCCACACGCATGCCTTGTGCCTGTAGAGGCCACAAGGTGTTAAAACCCCTGTGTACCAGAGTGACAAGTGGGCTGAGTTGCCCACTGAGTCCTGCGGTCCTGGGCCCTTGGGAAAGCAGCTGGACCTCTTCCCTGCTAAGCCAGCTCTCCAGTGAATAACCACTGGGCACGGCGGGCGGCACACATCTGTGAGCCCAGCCCTCAGGGCCTACGGTGGAAAGACCCTGACTCAAGGCCTGCCTAGGTGTACCAAGCCAGCCAGGGCTAAGTGCAGTTACCCCTCCCCCGCTCTGACTGATTGATTATCAAGTAGGGATGTACACCAATGAGGGAAATCACTAGTCTAGTGTGTTGACGAATGCCTAATCCTGGCACTCAAGGCTGAGGCAGGAGTTCTGGGCTACAGAGGATGTGGGTTTGAGTCAGAATGGTCCCTACGGGCACATAAATTTGAATGCTTAATTCTTAGTTGGTGGAACTCTTTTGGGAAGGATTAGAATGGGGGTTCTCAATCTGTGGGTTGTGACTTCCATGGCAAACCTCTGTCTCCAAGAGTTACATTAGGATTCGGGGATCGTCACATCATGAGGACTGTATTAAAAGGCTGCAGCGTTAGGAAGGTTGAGAAGCACTGGGTTAGGAGATGCGGCCATGTTGGAGGAATAGCATTACAGGGCGGGCACTGAGTTTCAAAAGCTACTATGCTCTCAGTCACACGGTCATGGACTCACCCTCCGACTGTAGGGTCTCCGACTAAATACTTTTAAAAGTTGCCTTGGAGGAGAGGGGATGGGATAGGGGGTTTATGGATGGGAAACCGGGAAAGGGGATAACATTTGAAATGTAAATAAAAAATATCCAATAAAAAAAGAAATGTAAATAAAGAAAATAAGCACTGCAAAAACAAAAAGCAAAGAATCATTTAGGGGTTGCCTTCATAAGTTAGCTATGTTATTGATATATTAATAATAAAGCTTCCAATC
This sequence comes from Rattus norvegicus, assembly GCF_021556685.1. Lineage (NCBI taxonomy): Eukaryota > Metazoa > Chordata > Mammalia > Rodentia > Muridae > Rattus > Rattus norvegicus. Next base: position 24,717,984 of record NC_141548.1, on the reverse strand, counting down.
AACTGATTTCTACTGCATGATTCTACTTAACATGCCATTTCTAATGCCCTACATGTTTCAAGTTCACAGAAAGAAAATATAGACGGGGTGATTCCCCGTGGCTGAAAGAAGACAGGATGGCCAGCTGATTTATACACGATAAAGGCTGGGGCTTCTGAAGATCCCTATATACAATTATGTTTAATACTTGGAAGGTAAAGTTATTGTTAAGTAGCTTTTGGTATACTAAAAAAGTGCCAATAAAATAATTTTGATTGATGGGTTAATAGTCAAAAGTGTATCTTTTAAAAAAAAATGGTTAAAAAGGAAGTTGCCTTGGTCTTGGTGTCTCTTCACAGCAATAGAAAAGTAACTCAGAGAGCTACACAGAAAAACTGTCTCAAACAAAAGAAAGCAAACACAACAACAATAAAATCGAAAAATAAGCAGCACACAAAGGGGTTGGATTCTAAACCAGAAAAATAAACAAACACTGGAAGGACAGGAGTCACACCCAATTACTCAGTGCTGAAGTATTTAAACACACATTAAATTCCCACAAGTAAGGCCATTTAAGTGCCACACATTTGCTTTGCTTGTCACTCTGAAAAGAATTCAAAGAGAGACTAAAGCCAGCCAGGGCAACACAGGAAGACCTCATCTTACAAAAAAAGGCTAGAAGTAGTATACAGGTTAAAGTTTGAGTGACGACACAAACACATTTTAGTTGACAGAAAACGCAACAGGTCGCTCAAGGAACACACCAGAAGTGCAGGACAGTTTTTATTAAGCCCTGGGAGCAGAGCTTTGACCTCCCACATCTCCTGCTGGGCCGTGTTATTCGTGGTAGTAACTACAAGCTGTTTAAAAGACAACAGGCAGTTGTTATTAGGGGGACCTTCACGGAGTGCCAAAGCACACACACACTGCAGTTCTGAATAATCAGTCTTCCTTTCATGAGAGCAGAGGCTGTGGCTAAACGAAATGGGTGTGGAGATCAAATTTAACAATTAACTAATGACAGAAGAAAAACTGACCCTGCTGCAGACAAAGTGCCCTTCCCCTTTACACACACAGTAAACATTCTACCACCTGAAAAGCAGTATCAGTGAAAGGCTTTCTTTTTCAAAGCTGTAAGTCCTGTTTCTAAACACAGAGAGCTGAAAGATCATATATTACTTCCTTATATAATTTGTACACTTAAATTACATACATTGAATGGTACATGTGAGATAGAATTTTCAAAAGGATGCTTTGCAGATGCTAGCAAATGCCTTTCAAAATATTCAGGTGCTCGATTCTACCTCCGTTCTCACAGCGAGATGAGGCTTACAACATTGAGCAACTGCTTCTATGCTATTCACAGAACTCAGCTCGATGGGGAAAAAAGATGACCCTGGGGTAAAAAGCACTGGCTGCTTTTCCAGTTTCAATTCCCAGCACCCACAAGGAAGCTCACACACTCTAACTTTGGTTCCCCCTGTAACCCTCTTTTGACCTGCATAGGCACCAGATGCCCAATTGATGCACAGACATAAATATGCAGGCAAAACAACCATGTTGGGACATGGTCTGTTGATATACATACAAATGCTAAATCCTGAACCCCAAGATCAGGTTGCCCTCTATACAGTGCATCTTCACATGCACTGGCCTTTGTTGTGTAAAACCTTGCTCCTCAAGTGAGTGAGTGGTCTCAAGACTGCCCACAGGAAAAAAGAACAAAGAAGACAGTGGGAGCAGGAGGTTTCCATTAGGCCAGAAGGACCAGAGAGAGCCCAGGCGAGATGCAAACAGCAAGTAATTTGGAGAGTGCTGCTGGGAAATGGCCAGTCTAGGGTGGGAAAATACCTTAGGGGTAGTCGCCCTGTGACTGTGCTAAGCTGATTAAATGAGTGGGTAAGACTCTGCCTCAATTATTGGGGGCTGGCTGGGGCATTAGAGAGCTAGTAAATAACTTACGACAACACACCAAACACATAAAGTTTTAAAGATTTTAAAAGAAAAGGCCCCACATGCTTACCAATCTGAGGCTCATTCTTCCCAGATGACTTTAGCTTGTGTCAAGTTGACAGAAAACTGACCACAGCAGCACTGCCAGTTCTAAGGTCTCATCAAAGGCAGCAGCAGGCACAACTTTAACTGTGCCCCCTCTTCAGAAGCCACAAGAGTTACCATCAGGTAATCAGTGTACGTTGTGTGCACACATGCATTCAGAAGCCAGGGGTCACTTCCTTCCTTTCACTGTGCTCTTGGATCCTAGGGATGACCCTTAGGTTGTCAGGCCTGGTGGCAAGTACCTTTCTCCACTCACTGAGCCCTAAACAATGACTTCTTTGTTCAATGGACCTGTCCTTATGACAGCCAGCAATGGATGCTCTAAACATCTCACAGCCACCTGGAAAGACTCGTGATCCTTTTCAACAGCTACTGTAACCACATAACCATAAACCATGCCTCAGCCACACTCATTCCCAATGTGCTGCCAGACTCCTAGGAAACTGCCCCCCGCCCCCACTCGTCAGCCCCCATAAAAGCCTCTACTCCTCCCTGTACCTCCGACTCACAGGCGACAGGATAGGCAAACTAGCACTCCTGTGCAGCCTATGCACTCTACATAGTGTGATTCTGCAAAAGCTTGTGGTTAGCAGATCTAAGACTAACGCACGGATGGCTATACAGTCAGCCTTCCCCTCAGACGGTCCAGTCCAGGAGACATCCCACGTGTGCACTGCCTCCCTGTGCTGTAAAACAGGCCCCCAAAAGACTGAGTTCAGTGACCTGACTGGTTTCACTGGCTCATGACCTTTCACTGTGGTTAGAGCAGGCTGAGCTGGCTGCATGGAGAACAGATGACACCAGAGGCTGTTGGCTCTAAGCACATCCACCTGCTAGAGTGGCCCTGAGAGCAGCCGGGAGAGACCACACAGTGGAGCAGCTGAGGGACTGGAAACTGAGCTGAGCGAAAGCCTGCAGACAGCGAAAGGATCGTGACTACACTACAGGGTTCCACTGATAAACAGTCACCACCGTGGCACTCGGGACACAGTAACACTCAGAGCTTCCAACACTAAACAAACTTCACTTTGCCTATCAGAGATGTCTACTAAACTTGATCAACAACCCCTCCCTACTGGTGACTGACTACCTCCGGATTCCTCTTCCAGCCCCATGTTTCTAACCTCTCTCAACAACGTCTGCGTGTTTGTGCACATGTGAAAGCAATGAGCAACCTTGGAAAAGAGTCACCAACTATCTTTCTTTCCAGATAAGGCCACTTATTGGCCTGGAACTCATCATCTGCCCGCCTCTGCCCCCCAGCACTAGGACCCCAAGCGTGTGCCACAGTGAGCAGCTTTGAAGCAAACGAACAAAAGACCACATGTTCTAGGACTGAGTGCAGGTCCTCATGCTTGCAAGACAAGTACTTTATCTAATGAGTCATCTTCCCAGCATCTTCAAAAACATTTTGAAAAAAAAAATCACTTTACACACACAGTCAGGAGAGATGATTACAACAAAAATGAAGAGGCCCCCAATTATCTGGTATTTATGGTGACTTAAGAGGGAAAAGCCAACATGAGAACGAGCCTGCTAATAAGCCTGGAGAAGTAGAAAGTGAGAACAAATCAAGCTTCATCAGACACGAGAAGTGAGTGGGAGCGTTTGCTTTACGAGTTTTCACTCAGGGTCTCACTGTGCCCCAAGTTAGCCTGTAACTCATCCATATAGCAGGCTGGCCCAAAACTCACTCAATCCCCTTGCCGAATCCTCCCAGGTCCTGGGAGTGCGGGTGTGAGCCATCAGGCCAGGCTTGGAAGTAATTCATCCTAGAATAACAAAATAAGTAACTTAAAAAAAAAATCAGTAGTCTACACATTTAAGACCAATTCAATGGTCTAAAAGGCAGCTTAACTGACAGAACACAGCACACAAAAGACTAACCATTTCAACCAACGCCCACCACACACATGCACTGTGAAGAACAGAAACTGCTATTCTCTGGACACCAGGGAAGCTGCGGCTTGCATATTTTGTAGTTGACTTCTATGAATCAAAGAACACTTATAATGTCTAATTAGCACCTCCAAATAGTCTTGGGAATATTTCCACACATTAGAGCAACAGTAATTGTGCCGGTGCCCAGGAGGACTCCCGCTTCCACTCTTGAACACACTCCACTACCGACAGCATGAACGTGCGACACTCAAATGCAACAGCTTTTTAGTTTTTTCTAAGAAGGAAACCCACAGCACACACTTCAATTACAAGCATAACCATACGCCTGGAGCCAGTTCCATTAGAATGAAGGCGTTCATTAAGCCTCCGTGTCACAATAACTCAGCAATAAATCTAAACATTCTTCTGGCAGAAAAAAAATCACTTATATAATTTTCTTCGAATCCTAAGTTTAATACATGTAGTCTTTTAAAAAGATGTTTCAAGGCCTTTAAATTTTGGATTTTGAAATATACATGTGCATATATTAAATGAGGGCATCTATTTCTCTATGATTTAGCTTAATCCTAGAATCCTTAAGTCCTCTAATGACTCCATGTTTAAAACCCGGCAGTGTACCTGCATTAGCTTGGTTAACGCATTCATTAAGTTACTTTATAATACCAGTCTACTGATCACCACCATCACAGCAATGCCCCTGCCCCTCCACTTGAGTCCCAGGCAGGACCTGACCTATGAGATTATTTATCAGCATGAGAATTCTCCTCCTCCAAAGATTAAGGATGCAGATTTGTGTGACAAACCCTATATCATTGTAGGGGTGGTTCTGATGCTAAGGTCCTATTCCCAATTGGTTCTTGATCTATCAGTAAAGATGCCATTGGCAAATTGCTGGGTGGAAGGAATACGCAGGACTTTTGGTCCCTCAGGCAAGCTGGCAGATTCAGGGAAGAAGAAAGGTGTTTGCCATGCTTCGGAGGGAGAAAAGCTAACCAGCCATGTGATATCCTGGCTGAGCAGCCATGGACCACTTCTCTAGGCGGAGGTTGGGGATGTTGAGCTGGAACTGAAGGTGGCTGAGTGCAGATTTAGGGTGCTGAGCTGGGAGTTCTAAGAAGGGCACACTAGCCAAGGTAGATTGGAGGTGCCCAGCAGTTGAGCCAATAAGGCAAGCAGAAATTAAACAGCTGTGTGTGTCTGTGTTTTTCATTCGAGGATCCAATACTCTCTGGGTAGGGGGTGGTAGCGCAGCCCATGCCCAGAGGTTAGGCTGGTAGCAAAGCTACCCACTACACATCATTCTTATTTCATTACAGTAGTCAGAGGCAAAAGGAAAAATCTTTCAAATTCTACTGACATAAACTGTATCACTGCAGAACAAAGAATGGTAGCATGCTAGGGAATGCAAGCTCTCTCCTAGTGAAATATAATTAGAAAGCTATCTCTTGGTACTGAATGGTGGTGATGCCCAGTGGCCTAAAAGTTGGTGATAGTTTGATTTCTCAGAAGGGAACACAGAAGCCTGTAAACATGGGATTTTTCCAACTGCCTCACACATTAATAATCTGGGCAAAGAGTAACAAACTCTCCAAGTCTGAAAGTAAGCACATTAAAACACACAGCTACAAAGTGCAGTCATGTAAACCCAAAGAGACCAAGTTCTAAGGCCTGAGAAAGACAATGATAATATTCACATTTAAAGTCCCATCATTAAGCTATAATTAACTCACGGCAAAATTCATATTTTAGTGCCTACCTTTAAAACTAGAAAGTGTGTTCAAATAGGTGTTTAACCATTCTCCGTTTCATATGAAGGCTCTCTCTTAAGTTCTCAGACTTGTTTCTTGTTATCTCCTTCAAGTCTGCCTTTCTCTTTGTTCTACCTGAACTGGACAGGCTTTGAATATGGGTCCCAAGTGTTACAAGTGTGATCCTACTCCAGCACCTTGGAAAGTGACATGGACTATGAAGAGGTGCTCCTGGGTGGCTTTGCCTCTGGAAGGATTAAGACAGTTCTCTAGCAGTAAGTTATTTGTGGGGGAAAAAAGCAAGCCCAATCCATTCCCCATTCCTGTCTCCAAAAGAAATCCCTCCCTCCCAAGCCTTCCTACTGTTGTAAAGCATTGACCAGGTGGTCCTCACCAGAGCTAAGCCATGTCCAGAACCGTGCTCTGAACTCCAGAACTCGGAGCAAAATAAACATTTCTGAAGTCTTAGAGCTGAACCTGGTGTACATGTTTCTAATTCCAGCACTCAGAAGGTGGGCCAGGAAGTCAGACGTTCAAGGCTTGCCTGGGCTACTTAGGACCACTGCAAACAAAGGTACTAAGGTACTAAGGTGCTTACAATCAAGTTGGCAGAGTACTCACCTATCACTCTTTTCTCCCCCTTTCAGGGGAGAGCGTGAAAGCAGTCCCCCACTACCACAAATTATGCAGTCCGGTTCCCACATTCGGGAAAACCCTAGAGGTCAGCATATCTGGAATCCAATGGGTAAGTCTCACCCTGGGAAAAGCACCTCTGTGATCATCAGTTAGGTATGGCTTTCTATTCTCAAGCCTTTGGTTTGATCCCCTGCACCATACCAACCAGAAGTAGTGTCACACCTTTAACCCCAGCACTTATGAAGAAGTAAGAATATTGGAAGTTCAATGCCATCTTCCTCTTCACAGTGAGTTCAAGGACAGCCTGGGCTACATGAGATCATGTCTCAATGAAACGAAGTATAAATAAATGTTACCTAGTCTCAGTTATTTCATGACAGCAATGATGACAAACTAAGAAACAGTGTTCTAGGCCTTACCCTGGCTTAGGACAAGTGAACACCAACATCATCCCAGATGAGTCTATGTAACCTTGCCCAAGTTATCCCTGATGGTAAATAAAGATGTGTGCAGCCTATAGCTGGGCAGAAGAGAGAGAGGCCGAGGCTGGGTTCCTGGGCTTGGGGTTGGAGCAGAACCACGAGGAAGGCAAAGATGGAGAGAGGACAAGACTACGACGGAGTAGGAATCATGAAAACATGGCTGAGGGCTGGCCAGCTGAAATGAAGAGCTGCCCAGGAGGACCACAGCATAACTGGGGTTACTGTGGGAAAGTAAGTTGTAACAGCTTCGAGGGCAGATATCTGCCCAGCTCTGGTGCATTAGAGACTTATTACAAATACACAAGTTGTGCGTCTTTTATCTGGGAACGGAATGATCTAAGGTGGTATAGGAATCCCCAACTGAAATTAAATAAACCTGACGACAGAAAGCCACCACAGTAACCATCGAGACCCTGTTTCACAACTTAAGATGATTTAAAACGCTGAGGGAGGATGCAGCTGAGAGACAGACAACGGCCTGGCTTGCGCGAGGCCGAGGAGCTGCTGCACTAGGGGAAAGGTCTTCAACACACGGGGCCTGGGGCATTCAGACTTAACGCACGGCTCTGGGGAGTTACTCACACGGTCACCGTCACCATCACCGCTGTTAAAGCTGCAGGGCTCCGAGAGGAGATGCTCATTTGTACACTGGGACAACTGAAACCTAGGGAGCTTTTCCTCACTGTCCCGTTAAACTGAAAAGATGCCACACTAGGCGCAAGGCAGATTTTATATATGTATGCATGCATATGTATGTATGTATATGTGTATATGTGTATGTATGCATATATTTGTTTTTTCAGCTTTGTGTGTGTGTAAATGGTACATGTTTACACATACACACGTCTGAGGCCAGAAGTATCATTTTTTTGAGACCAGAGTCTCTCACAGAACCTCAAGATTCAGCCAGGCTGCCTAACGGGCAAGCTCTACCCGCCTCCCTAATGCCGGGGTCACAGCACTGCAGGGCCCAGCTTTTGTGTGAGTGCTTGGAGTCTGAACTGAGCCATCAAACTAAAATTCAGTCCTGCTAGGCGAGGCCGCACACACCTTCGATCCCAGCACTGGGAGAAGCAGGCAGATCTGTGTGAGTCTGAGGCCACCTCAGTCTACAAATCAAGTCCAGGACAACCAGGGCTACCTTTCAGAGAAAAAAAAAGCTGTCGCAAACACACACAAAAACAACAACAAAAACTGCCCAGTACCTTGTTTACCAATGGTCTTTGCTGGGGATGTAGTCTAGTGGAGGAACACTTGCCCAAATGTGCAATCCTCCGGCTTCAGTACTCAGCAGTGCAAAGTGAGAGGAAACAGAATCCACCGTCACAGTCCTAAGCGAGCACGGCCTGTCTGCCTTGCTATCATTAAAGAACACAGTGGTTTCCAAAATAGTCTTTTTTATTATACTAAGCTCCTAAACTAAATTTTAATTGATGAAAATACTTTTGAGCACAAATATTTTTATATAAGCTATTTTATTACTAACATTTCTTTCGTCAGATGACAAGTATCTTCTGAGCATCTATCAAGTACTTAGAATGCGGACAACAAACTGGCAAACGCTCTCAGGGGCTGCCACACAGAGTGAGAAGGCAATGGGCAGCACACACATAAACATCAAGACACTCTAGGCTGGGCACAGGGCTCCATCTTCAGCTCCAGCACTCAGCGCTGGGAGCTAACTGCTAGAGAAAATGGAGCACAGACCTTCCCTTTCCTCTTCCACTTAACTTCCACTTGTTATACACACTTGTGGCGTTTGCAGGCTCAAAGAGCAATCAACAGTGGCAACCTAAAGAGTGTGGTCAGCACGGCCTTTCTTGAGGTGATGTATGAGGAAAGAGCGTAAACAAGTCAGACTTATCTAAGCACCGAGACACACCACAGGGCAAGTGCTGGCTGCTCTGATCAGTCAGGTAGTGGCGGATGTTAACAAATGACTGAAACATCAGGTGCTCCCATTAGCCTCTTCTATCTCGTTTCCCTAAGAAGTATGTGCTAGCGAAACAAGTCACATGCATTCGTTTGATCTGACACAGAGGCTTGTGCCACCATCAGTGTAGCATTCATGGCCACAGAAAACCTCTGGAAGGTCTTAAATTTAACTACAAAGTCCACTGGTGGAGAGAATGCTTTCTGACTTTTGTTGTTGTTCTTAAAGAAAGAAATACATAGAAATTCGGCCTGCAGCCCAGTGACATTAAAGTCGAAGCATTCTGAAATCCCCGTTTGGGGTCCTAGGCCAGGCTCTCATTAAAGCTGCTTTGCGGTCCTGGTACCGTAATAGCTAAGTTCTTCCTGACTCAGACCCCAAGTAGCTGGGGCTATAGAGCACTTTCCATTAACTGCCCCAATCCTGTGTCAGGAGTAAAGATAGCTTATAACACTCTATACGGTATTAGCTGGAATAACACTATGAAACTCTTCCTCCCAGTCCAAAATCCCTATTTTAATATATATGTATAACACACACACACACACACACACACATATATATATATACATATACATGTACATTTGGTGTTTGGTGTCTTGTGAGGGTGTTGGATTCACTGGAAGTTGAGTTACAGAGCTGCCATGTGGGTGCTGGAATTGAACCTGGGTCCTCTGGAAGAGCGGTCAATACTTTTAACCATTGAGCAATCTCCCAGTCTCTGCACTTTTTTAAGTTAAAAAACAAAAACCCAAACCAAAATCAAACAAAAAACTACCACCAACAGCAGTTATGACACGCTCCATTAATCCTAGCTCTTGGGAGGCAGAGGCAGGCAGATCTCTGAGTTTGAGGTCAGCCTGGTCTACAGAGTGAGTTCCAGGACAGCCAGGGCTACACACAGAAACCTCACTGGCCCAAACTGACCCCAAATTACAATTTCCTGCCTCATCACCTGAGAGCCAAAATGACAGGCATCCACGACACCCAGCAGAGCACCCAGCAGATCACCCAGTACGCCTGGAATGCTCATATTTTATGATACCTGGATCCCTCTGACTGGAGAGGAAAAAGAAAACTTAGAGAATCACGACAAATATAATTATATAGAAATATGCATGTCTGTAAGAGAAAGCCAAAGCGAACGTGTGTCTGTTACTGTGACTTTCCCCTGTGGGCTGAGAACAATGACAAGTCACACCCAGGGAGCTGAAGAGGTGGACGGACCGTGAGTCATGTTTCCACAGGGGAAGAAGGTACACGGGGGAAAAACAGACAAAATAGCAGTAACGATAAACGAACCTGACGGCCTAATCTAGTTTTCATTTCTCTGACAGAGGCCTCCAGCTCCTGGTCTCCTCTCACCCTCCTCTGTAGCTGGAACGACAGGCACACGGACACTAAGTTTACTTTACTCTTCAACCAAGGTACTGATTCCTGGAAACTCTTCCTTCCCATCTTCCCACCAGCCCAGTGTGAGGTGCTTAGTCTTTCTGCGTTTGTATGGCCCAGTGGCGTCCGTCCTGTTAGGACTGAGTACAGCACAAGTGAGCCGCGTGTATCATCCGACTGAGCACGACATCCGCTTCACGCAGTTTGCATTCTCAAGGTATTGTCAATACACCGGGGCGTTAGGATAAAATTACTTGTCTACCTATCTTATTGGGCAACTAGAGCTGGCCTTGGCCATAATTCTTTTGTACTTATGGGAATGGTAAATAATAAAAACTGTGACAGCAAGGAAAAAGCAGGCGTGCTCTCCGGCTGCCGCTACTTTGACTGAGTAGCTCAACTTCTAGGGATTCATCTACAAAACAGCACTGAAGCAAGGGCTCACTGTGGCACTGTTTGCAATAAAGAAAGATGGTAATGCCTACACCTCCCAGCATCCTTTTCTTCTGATATGGCCACAACATTCTACCTAACAAGACCGCTGTGGATGGAAACTTCTAGAAACCGTCCTGTTAAACTAGGTTAGCACACAGCCTTTGCTCTTTGACCCACACTGCCTGGAGTGAGTCCACCTGAAGATTCAGACAGGTCACTGAGGACTTGGTCAACCCTGGAAGAGAAAAAGCCTACACAACTTGAAAGGTGAGGGCTGGGGAGGACAGACGGACAGACTCGACGCCTCTTCTCACGACTGCAGCACTTGTTACGTGACAAGAGAGAGCGCTGAGCCATGCATGCGTGTATGTGCATCTTCTGTGTTATACCTTCTCTTGCAGACAGGGAAGAGCAGGCATTACAAATACTTCCCCAGGCCTACATGCTCCCGAACTCCCACGTCAGAAGTATTTGTTTTTAACCCGCTGGTCAGGCTTCCTATCTCACAAATACTTTGTGTAAAGATTGACAAAAATGTTAAAGGAAGAAAACCTAAGAAAAGCAAAGTGCCATCTATTTCTCTAAGAATTTTTTGGTTTTATTTTCCTCTTACGTGTATGAATACTTTGCCTGCATGAGCGTGTGAGCATCACGTGCACGCCAATTAGAACCTCTGGAACTGGATTGGTAGACCTAGTACATGGATGCCGGAAACTGAACACAGGTCTTCTGAAAGAGCAACAAGTGAGTACAGGAGTGACAGGAGCAAGGACGAGGGAGGCGTCCTCTGACAGAGCACTGGGAAGTGCTGACTCAGCACTGTGAGTGTGGCCCAGCACTTACCCCTCACAACAAGCCCATAAGCCATACTGAGGCCCGCCCAGCCAGCCAGCCCCTGCTGCAGACAGGCAGTGTACGCCCAGGCTCTGCTGACACATGAAGGACAGCCATCGAGAGATGGAAGTAAAACACAGGCTAATGGTGGGTGGGGAGATAATGAAGGCTACAGTGTTTAAGGAGAAGAAGAACAGACTGTGTATTGAAAGAACAGGCAAGACACAAGCAGTCCTGCTGTTCCTACAGAGGGGATGGGCACCCGACAGCCAAAGGAGGAAATGTACAGTTGGCATTCAACCATTTAAGCACAGGACCTAGCCAAAAAACGTTTTCTCAAAAGCCATACTTTTAGATAATTCTGCATGGAGCTTAAGAGCCACTATGTCTTAGCCAGTGTTCTATTACTGTGAACACCATGACCATGGCAACTCTTTCTTTAGAAAGCATTTGATTGGGGCTGGCTTACGGTTTCAGGGGTGTAGTCCACTATCATCACGGTGTGGCAGTGTGCAGGCAGACCAGGTGCTGGAGAAGAAGCTGAGAGGTCTACATCCAGATCCACAGGCAGCAGGAAGAAAGAAAGCCCTGAGGCCTGGCTTTAGTTTCTGAAACCTCAAAGCCCAGCCCCAGTGACACACTTCCTCCAACAAGGCCACACCTTCTACCCCCTGGTGACTGGGCCGTGGGGGCCATTCTCATTCAAGCCACCACACACCAGATAAAGGGATTCACAGTGTTGGAGAGGACAAGGGGGTGGGTGGCACTGCCATGTCTGTTCTCATGATACGAGGGAGGCAAGAGCACATGGCCTGCTCAGCGATAAAATGCATCCTGTCTCTCATCACCTGCTCTGAATAGAGATAAACAAAACAACCACATACAGCTAAACAGCCAAGAGGGGGCTGAAGAAATGGCTCGGCAGTTGAGAACACCTGATGCTTTTCCAGATGACCCCGGATCCAAATCCTAGTGCCTACATGGCAGCTAACAACTATGTGTACCTAACGCCAAAGGATCTGACCGACGCCCTCTTCTGCATTCTGTGGGCACCGCATGCATATGCTGCATAAACATACAGACAGGAAACTCACTGTGGAAGGCAGGCTGTCTTCAAACTCCTGGTGATCCTGCTGCCTCAGCCATTAAGTATATATACTTATTGTCACTGTCTTAATGCAAGGTTTTACTGTGTAGCTTATGCTGGCTTGGAGCACAGATTCCCCCTACTCCAGCCCCCACGAGGTTAGGCTCGCAGATAAGCACCATCATACACGTCTAAACTAACTATTCTTACATCATCTAAGACTGGGTCTATTTTTGAATATATAATTTCAGACTTCATTTCCTACATATTTCTATGTAATAATTATAATTATACTACATGAAATGTTCCTTTACTTTAAAAATATACATAAAATGTAGGATCTCTGGCACCAAAGACTACTGGAGGCTTGCAAAGGCTATGCACACGGAGAACTACAGCAGCAGCAAACCCTGGTTTTTGGCACCAGTACCAGGATGACAACTAAGACACAGAACTCCACTCAAGTATGGATCCACCCAAGATACAAACGACCTTTTAAGCTAAACATAAATACTTTTCAACCCAAAGGAGACGTCATCTATCATTTCAGGTTGTCGGGAGCAAATACTACATGCTGGGCTAAAACTGTAGCTCAGAGAGTCCACCCAGCATTTGTGAGCCTCCAGTACTACAGAACAAAACAGAGCTGAACGTCGCACTGCTTCTCATAGGCTCGAGAAGTTACAGTCAACCATCGACTACTTAGAAGTCCTTAATAAGCAGTGGGTCGTCTGGACTACAGATTGGCATAGACAATAATCACCAACCTTTTCAAAGTAAACACTCTCAAAGACAAGGCTGTACTTTCCAATATATTATCATCTTATAAACCAGAATCTCAGCAACAGAGAATAACGGGACATTCAGGTACAGAAGGATCAAAGCAGTCAGTCACACATTTGGTGAGTGCAATGAGCAGAAACAGTTTAGAAATAAACACACCAAGCCAACAGAATCAAGCTAAAATCTCTAAGATGTCTATACTAACAGCCACATAATACCAATGGGAAATGTAAAGAAAACTGAACAGTCACACAATTACTGCAATTCTAGGCCAGCCAGGGTTACAGAGTTAAGACCCTGTTTTGGATGAAGAAATGAACAAGCAAATAAACAAATGAATAGGTAAGAACAGAAGCAGTTAAATGGAAGGATTCAAGAGTTCAGTCCAGCCAGAGGAAGGTCAGAAAGCACTCGAGACTCATGAACAGATCTTTACCAAACAAAGTATATAATTTTTATTTATGTATTTACCACATTTTTATTTCATGTGCATTTATGGGCCACAGCATGGCTGTGGGTCTGATGACAACATGTGGAAGCATATTTTCTCTTCCTCCATGTGGGTTCTGGGAATTAAACTTAGGTTGTTAGGCTTGATGGAAGGTACCCACTGAGGTATCTTACCAAACAAATTATCATATCCTTTTCTTCCCTATTTCTTTTTCTGAAGTAGATCTTACCATGTAGTCCAGGCTGTCCTCAAACTCAAAAATCCTCTAGTCTTGGGCTTTCGAGTGTTGAAATTACAAGCATGGGGTACCGTGTCAGGCCGATAACATCTTCCAGAAATATGTACTTCACTTCACGTGCCTCTTAAAGCAGGTTGGGGTAGGGCAAATCTCATTCCCAATGGTAAATAAAATTCAAGGGCTGGGAAAATGAATCATCAGGGTAAAGTGTTTCTTACCCAAGCTAAGGAACAGAGTTCAAATCCCCAGCACACCCATAAAAGCAAGCATTGCAGACTAAGCCTGTAATCCCAGCGATGGGGGTAGGGAGGGCTGGGCGAGGCAGACAGGAGGCTCTGAGAGTGCCTAGTCAATGGATGAGGCCAGGTTCACCATGAGACCTTGTCTCAGAATGTAAGGTGGACGGAGGTAGAGAGAAAGCTTAGCCCTTAAGAGCACTTCGTGTTCAGGTAACCCATGTTCAGTTCCCAGCCCCTACATGGGAGCTCACAACCATCCTTAACTCCAGGTCCATAGGGATCCAAAGCCTTCTTCTGGCCTCCACAGGCACTGTATACACATGGTACACAGACATACTTCTAGGCAAAATAAATCTTTAAGAGTAAATAAGGTGAAAAATGACCAAGAAAACACTGGTGTAGATCTCTAGCCTCCCCTATGTGGGCATTCAACCACACACCACACACAAACACATTTCAAGCAACACAGGCAAGATAAACATTTCCAAAGTCATACAACTACAGTAAAAACAAGTGATTTTTCTAATAGCTTATACAATAAATACTGAGTTCATCCATAATACACTCTTTAAATCAAGAGATTTTACAATAATTCATCTTTTAGAGACCATCAGACTGTTGTTTTGAAAAGTCCTAAGCCCTTTTATTGAAAGATTTAGGGTAACAATATGCCACTAAAATGTCAAGTTGCACATTAATTTGAAGCAAAGTTTTAGCTAACCAGCTTACAGAACAAAAATGTAAGCCCTCCAGTAAAAGGAACCATTTATCTGGCTGTTGACAATAAATTTTGAAAATTTATAACCATCCATATGTATTTAGCAAAGGAAGTGTTACATAAGGTATTCAGGGGAAACAACAGCAGAACACAGGAGAATTCTTAAAGTCTTGCACTTGTCTAAGAACAGGAAGTCTATAAACCTGAAGTAAGAGAAGAGAGACAGAGCACAGCCAGGTCTGACCGGTATGCCTGCCATGCAAGCTTTAGAACAGGGCAGGGGCTCACGGTTTAGGCCAGCCTGGGCTACATAGGAAGCTACTGTCTCAGACAAACAACCAATGCACTTAGCATCAATGCACTTAGCATCAATGTGTACTTTACAGTCCCAGGAAATAATTAATGGGTCTTAAAATTCCACAAATTAAAAATGGCAATGTATTTCTATTGCACCAAGCTAATCATTAGCACATGCTAAAGAAACTGGGTGGGAAGGGATGGTTCCTTAGAAAGCTTCAAGTCCTCAGAGCCTCTCTGAACCACTCTCCAAGGGTTCTTCACCTAGAACAGCAGGCAGCCTGTGACAGAAACTCACACCCTACAACTAAAGCGAGTGGGGCCGGGAAGGTCCTAAGAACCCAGAGACTGAGCCTGAGGCCTGAGCTTGAAATAAGATCTCCTGCCCTCCTTTGGAAACTGGCCTGCCTCTCCTGGTTCTTCAGCAAGAAAGTGAATGGGTCCTCTGAGCTATCCTTATCACACACAGATTTCATCTTAAGAAACTCCAGCTAATCAATACTTACCTCTGTAGTTCCTAGAGTGGTTTTATGGCTTCAAATAAGCAATTACATAAACATAATTGTTTTAACTTTTAAAGCACACTCTCCTAGCACATGTGAAACCCTGGGTTTAGTTCCCAGCAACTAACACTCACTCACTCACTCTCTCTCTCTCTCTCTCTCTCTCTCTCTCACTCTCTCTCGCTCTCTCTTACACACACACACACACACACACTCTCTCTCTCCCTCTCCCTCTCTCTCTCTCACACACACACACACTCTCTCTCTCTCCCTCTCTCTCTCTCTCTCTCTCTCTCTCACACACACACACACACACACACACACACACACACACACACACACACTGTCCTATCCACACTTGTAAAGGTCCGTATGGTCCACAATGTGTTCTTATAGGACAGTACTACCTACCCTACCGAGCTACCCCAGCTCATTCTGTTAATCACTCATGAAATGAAGGAGTTTTCTTTCTTCAATCCAACTATCCTTATTCCTCAATTAGAGGGTCAGGACAGTAGCAAAGATTAAACTGGAAAAGGTAAATTCACTAAAGGGAACAATGGGAGCAAGGAAAGGTGGACTAGAAGTGCACAATAATTCGCATATGCTGTTTGCATCTACTGCCCCTGGCCTCAGGAACGCCCTCTCCATCAATGCTGTGTAGGTGCTAGTTAAGTTCTTCCCAAGAGAAAGGGTCTCAGGCTTCATGCTGCCAAAGGTATTTGTGGAATGGCCTAGGAGCCCTCCCATAGCCTCTCCACAATTCCCTCCCTCTGCATGTCCTCATGTAGTCACATGACACGAGGACATGATCTGAATGATGACAAATGTACTATGACCACAACGGGGCGAAAGGTATAAAAGCTGAGCTCAGTAATGAAGGAAAGAAGCAAGCAGAAAAGGAGGTCAGACACATAAGGACTCAGTCAAACTTCATCTTTAGATTCCTCAATTGTGCTAGCCTGTGAATGACTTAGTTTTCCGTTTTAACAACATTTAAAAAATTAATGTTACCATTGACTTCATAGACTCACTCAGAAAACTACAATCCATGGGTTTGTTGAGAAGCAACAAAATTAGAAAGGCTTTATCGTCACACAGAAGACAATCTGAGAAAATGAGCTCAGATCTTCACCCAGTGCACTGCACACAGACTCCATCCATGGCCTCACATGAAAGCAAAGATCTCACAGAGACAGAAATAACATGACATTTCTCAAAGCACTGCCATCAAATACAGTGGCATCAGCTTCTGGTTCAAACGTTGGGCGTACGGTCTGAGCTGGCAGTAGGCACTTGGCAGGCAAGTTCTGCACTGTCATTCCGGTGTTTGTTCCCTGAAGCTCAATTTAACATAGGTAGTCACCCCAACATTCACAAGTCCATTCTCATTAAATCCCATTTGGTACCACTCCTACTGAGAATGCCACACGTCCTTAGCAGTGATCTGAATCAAAGATCCACAGAAGATGCTCTCCTAACAAATTAGGGTCTACGGGGTACAGATAGAAGCCATGTCTTCTCAGAGATTACAGCTAAGAAGCCCCCAGAGTGTCAGAGACACAGGACAGTCTGGATCTGGAACAGAGAGAGCCACTGGCAAAGGTGAGAAGGCAGAGGCAAGCAGAGGGAGGAGCGAAGTCAGCCAAACCTTTGACTGACAACAGATAGGACAAGATTTCCCTGGCAGGTTAGTCTTTCCTCAAATCATGTCAGTACAGGAGGCTGGAGAGAAGGCTCCAGGAGTCAAGTCACTGGCTACTCTTCTGTTCTCAGCACCCACATGGCAGCTCTAACCCTCTCGAACTCCAGTTCTGGGGTTTCCGGCATCCTCTTTCAGCCTCAGCAGGCACCACACACAGTACACAAGCACACAACAGGAAAACAGTCAAATACTTGGAAACTAGATAATTTTTTTTAAAAATTCTCATTAAATTCTGGCCCTAAAGTCCTTTCTAATACTTACTTTATAGCAAAACTTCCAGCCTTTAAAAAAAGCAAACAGAAGTTCTTTCTTTTGTCTGATGATGACTAGAGTGAACAAGTCAGCTGAGGCTGGGGAACTATAACCGGCAGTAAGTGCAGGGACAGAGCACTTACTATGTTCTCAAGCTGTGGAAGGGTCAGGGATTCCTGTGAGACTTGTCTAAAGGCACGAGCCTCTTCATGAGGGCACACCTAACCACATCCTGAAGCTCCTACAGTCTCCACTGGAGCTTAGGATTCATCCCAGAACCTAGGGGGACATTCACACCTCGTCTTCCCAAGGTCAGACAAAATACCTTCTCTCCTTTCTAGCAACAGCCCCATATATCTTAACTGCAGCAACGGCTCCAGAATCTAAAGTCCAGACTTTCATCTACATGGGTATGGATGAGAATCAAAGGTGAGCTTCGTCATGAAGCAAACTGCTGACTCGACAGGGGCCTGTAAAACCGAATAGCTCACATGCTTCCAAAAAACAAGGGTGGGTCAGGCACAAGTCCAAAGGGAGTAGAACATGCATTAAAATCAAATCTCCCGGGGCTGCGGATTTAGCTCAGTGGTAGAGCGCTTACCTAGGAAGCGCAAGGCCCTGGGTTCGGTCCCCAGCTCCGGAAAAAAAAAGAAAAATAAAATCTCCCCTTAAAACAGTCACTTAGGACAGAATCTCCCACGAGCATGTTAAACCTTAAAGTTCCACAGTCTCTCTGACTTGAAAGTCTGCTTTCCAAACTATGCTGGGAACTGGGAGCCTAAGGGGCCAAGCAGTAGCCACTCCCATGGCTTTTCTGGACACAGCCCAAGCCACAAATCTCTTCAACCTAGACTTGTTAGCTAAAGGCTCTACAGGTCTTAGGGGTAACCCCATCCCTAAAACTCCACTGAACTTTGCCTGGTGAGGGCACTCTCCATCATGGCCACCTCCTGGGGATGGGGGAGGGGCCTGTCTGGACTCCAGAGTTCTCCAGAGCATCTGAAATATAGGCGAATAGTGAATATCTTCACAGAACCCACTAGTGTTCATGACTTCACTCCTCTCCCCAGCCCCCACAGGCACACAGAGTCTGCTCTGAAGGAGCCTGAGCCACACGGATCAAGCCAAAGTTTAAGACCTCCAGAGAGATGGTCATTGTGACTTAGACTGCACCTGGGTTACTTAGACACGGGGATGTGAGGACCAGAACGTTGAAGCCACACAGGGCCCATGATGGGCAGGGCAGCTGTAAAGCTCTGGCATGCCTTAGGGACTACTGTCTTGATGAACAGCACCTGGCATCATCGACCTGCGCTAATCTCTTCAGCCAAAGTTCACCTGGCTACACCCTGCATGCTCTCTACTGAATCTCCTCATTTAGAAAATGGCCAGTCTGAACCGTGCTCCACTCTTCTTCCCCTTCTGTCCCTTTAAGTATCAACTGTGTGACTGCTTTTGTCCCCTCATGTTACTACGGGCCGTTCAGAGGCCCTGTGCACGACAGTGCTTGCTTCTGCCACATGCTTACTGCTCGGAAGGTGTTTCTGGAAAAGCACGGCACACAGCATAAGTCTACCCAGTTCTGTCTCTACAATTCCCCTCACCCCCGTTTCCAACACACTCCTCACTTCCGCCTGAGTCCACAGCTGTCCTTACAGTTCCTTTCCTAGCAGCCCACTCCCAAACCAGTTCTGTTCTCTACCTCTCCCCCAACTCCAAAGCCAGCCCGCATTTTCAGCCACTGCTTCTAGGTGCCTCTCTCTGCCCTCACTGCTGAACTGCTGAAGCAAAGCACCCTGCCTGGGTTCTGTACAAACAGGAGTTAATACTGAGCTCTGGAGGCTGGGAAGCTCAGGGTGCCTGACACCTTGAGGAGTCACAAGATGACAAGGTCAGACAGCTCTCAAAGCCTCTCTCAGGAGCACTCTGCTCCCATCACCTCTGACAGACCACATCTTTATATTCTTCTCTCCCAGCGGGGTCCTGCCCAAGTGTGCTCTAACACGGGTAAGTGGTCTGTTGAACAGGTTTACAAGAAACTAATGAATGTAAATACAGCAAAAGATTAAAAACCACTTACACTGACTAGAAACATTCTGTGATCTTGACTGGATACATGAATATGTACACATAACATTTTTACATTTTACTATAAATGTTACCTAAAATTAAGTAAATAAGTAATGATATTCTGGTGTGTGTGTGTGTGTGTGTGTGTGTGTGTGTGTGTGTGTGTTATAGTCACTATAAACTACAACAAAAATTAAGATTGGCCGATACAAGGGAGGGAGGAAATATGCAGGTAGTAAAATAAACGCAGCTAACTATTTCACAGAACATTATACATTATGGAACTATAGAATCTACATGGTGGGTATGTAGGTATTCAATGTTCCAATATTTTCCTGTAATGATTAACGATTTCCACATAAAACATCAGGAAAAGAGAAGACTAAAAATGAAGGCCACAAACCAAGAGAGCACACACCAATAAAAGGCACAGGTCTGAGAGTGAAAACAGGCAGGCATGGCGAAGCATGCCTAGAATCTCGGACCTCAGAAGGCTGTGGCAGGGAGACTGAGTTTAAGGCCAGCCTGAACCATTTGATAATATCCTGCCTCAGAAAGTCAAAGCTTGAAGGGGAAGAATGAAGGGGAAGAGGGCAGACAGCTGATGCCTCTTCATCTACGGAATCTGATCGCCTCCACACACAAGCTGTGGCCTGAGGCATGCATCCGTTCATGTCCATTCATTCTGGGACAACACAGCTCAGTAACATATTGGTGCACATCCTGGTCTGAGGCTATAAGTACCTGAGTTCCTAATTCCTCCTTAAACTAACATCTGGACGAAACCTCTGCCCAGCCAGTGTAGCCACAGTCGTCATCAGTCTGACTAATCCTGCAGACACTGTGCTCTACAGTCACGTCAATGTTAAACAAAGGTGAAGGGGCAGGGTCACAGCTCACAGATGAGTAAAAGAATCTGCTACACAAGTGTGAGGACTGAGGGCGGATCCCCAGAACCCATGCAAAGTTGTGCACAGTGGCACATGTCTGCATGCCTGCTACTGGGAGAGGTACGGATCCCATGGACTCACTGGTCACAAAAGTCTAGATAAAGTAGTGACCTCAGTTCTAATGACACTCCGTCTCAAAGATTAGAGTGTGGAAGTGACTAATGGAGGCATCTTGATATCGACACCAGGTCTGCACACATCTTCCCATGCAGGAGGGTACATTAGGGTGCTTACACACACACACACACACACACACACAGAGAGAGAGAGAGAGAGAGAGAGAGAGAGAGAGAGAGAGAGAGAGAGAATATGCAGTAGGCATCATCACATCATGCACCAGTCCCTGCTCGCTGGCCGACAGTGTTACACAGCACACTAGCACAGGTTTGCACTCACAGACTTACATTGTGACTGAGGTAGGAAATGGACAAGACAGGTTGCGAAGCTAAGTATTTAGACAGCACGCACTAGAGCAAGGGTTCTCAATCTGTGGGGTGCTGCCCCTTTGGAATCAACCAACCTTTTCACAGGGGTCACCCTAAGACCACCAAAAACAGACGTTTATTTTATGATTCGTAACAGTAGTAATAACATAACATAGCAGGTGACAGTTATGAGGTAGCAGCAATAATTTTATGGCCAGGAGTCCCCACAACATGAAGAACTGTGTGAAAGGGTTCCAATATTAGGAAGGCTGAGAAACACGGCTCTGCGGTCTCCTGTGAAGCAGTAACTAGAGGGTGAAGCTGAAAATGAACAATTACGTAGTTTAATAAACACCAAGGATCGGGCATGTGTGAATTATTAACACCGTCCTGGATGATTATACGGTAGGCTCATCTGCTTCAAAATCCCATAAACATAAAGAGAAGTGGGAAGATAAATTAGACAGAGGACTGTAGGCACCCGTGTCCAATGCCCTGTAGTGCCTCGGAGCTTATCCATCCCTTTCTGTTGTTGCTCCCAGAGGACTGCACGCAGATTATGCACCTACTGAATTCTGCCTGACAAGGGAGGCGTTCATCACGTCCTAGGCACTTCCTCCAACTACCTGGTTTGAAGCAGCCGCAACTTCTGGAAAGTAGCACTAAATGAAGCCTCTCGAGATAAGCATGTCCCACCAACAAATACTGAGACAAGAGTAAAATCTGCCGGAACTTCAATACTATGGAAATTAAACTAAGTGAGCATAAACTAAGTTTAAAATTAAAGTAGAAAATGCTTATAGGACATTAAATTATGCATGTTGGTGAGATATCTGACACAGCACACGTATCCTAAAGTCTTATCCATCAGAAAGATGCCATGTTACCAATGACCGCTTCAGTCCCTTCAAGTGCATAAATGAACGACAGATGTCTCAAAATTCACTTCACCTCAAATCTCCCTAAAACCATTTAAGAAGTAAAGGCTGCTTCCTAGACCCAAAACTGCAAAGCGTGGGTGAAAGGCAACCTGCTAAAAGTAGAAACAGATCAGACAATGTTCCCTAGAGTTATGCCTGGTTATGCAATGGCACACAGTAAGTAGGCTTCCTCATGCCCACCAGCATGCCTTAGTAACAGCACAACACAGGAAGGCTTTTATTCCCACCCATTAACTCTTTTTCCACATAAACATAAAAAATAACACCTTAACAAGATAGGCAGTGAGGTGGGCAAGCACTGCCAAGCATAGCTACTGCCATCACCGACAGGGTTTTCAAGTCCCGCTTATGGCTCAGCAGTTAAGAGCACTGACTGCTCTTCCAGAGGTCATGAGTTCAAATCCCAGCAACCACCTGGTGGCTCACGACCTTCTTCACCATCTGTGATGGGATTCGATGCCCTCTTCTGGTGTGACTGTAGGGCAGCAGTTCTCAGTCCATTTGAAGATGAGGATGCAGACCAGAGATTTATTTACGTTACAGTTCATCACAGGAGCAATATTACAGTTATGAAGTGGCATCGACATGGTTGGTAAGGAACCATATTAAGGGACACAGCATCAGGAAGGTGGAGAGCCATGCACACAGAGCCATGAAGGGGCTACTGTCCAGCAGTGACCCCCTTGGGTATCTATTTTATATAATGTTCAACTTTAGGACATAGTTCCTGTAGGTTGATTGACACCCACTCATCCCACCCCCACAACAGCAGCTTCCCCTTGCTTGATCACTGTGTTCTGGAGGCTCAAATTTTATTGTAGGAGCCTTAACACTGTTACCATACAGTTTCTAATTCCCTTAAAGGGAAAAATCCTGCTCAAAGGTTCGCACAATGACTGCTGAATTACCACGGTTTGGTGAACACAAAATGTAAGGTTTATGAGAAAGTCTCATCTTAGGAACTTCCAGTCCAATCCAACAATAAGGGCCTGGGGAAAGTGGCTCGGGGCCAACACATGCAGAAGACCCTGGCCTTGAGTCTCAGGACACACACCCCCAAACCAGCAATAACAGAGATGATCTCTGCTTCGTTTCCTTTCCTGTGTTGTTGACATTCCGTCTGCAAACTGAGGCAAAATCCAGAGTCACTGAAAGTCTTCAAGGAGCCAAGTGTAATGGCACACACAGGCGGTGACTACCGGGCTGCACACCAAGTACTACATCACTCAGTTACTGTGAGACCTTGTCGGAAAAACAAAGTTATTAAACAAAGATATATTTGCATTTTAAGAATGCAAATATTTGAAGAACAAATGACAAGTAGAAGGTTGTGTGTGTGTGTGTGTGTGTGTGTGTGTGTGTGTGTGTGTGTGTGTGTCTGTGGGGGGGAGGGGGTTCAAGTAACTGTCCCTGAGGAAGCAAGGACCAAAGCTCCCTATCAAAGCTTCCTGCTGAAAACCCTAACTGTAACTATGCTTCAGTTTCAAGTCCTCTCCCTATCTTTTTGAACCAGATTCTAGAAGGAAGAAAGGATGAGAGGACCTTCTGAATGTCCCCAGCAGGTTAGCACACCACCTTCTACGCAGGTCAACCATCCTTTCAAAGCCAGGGAGAAAGCAACATTCACAAAATCACCTGCTAAAATTTATAATTTCACATTCGGAAGCACTACCGACAAAATTTAGTCACCTGACCTGGAAAGTAGTCTTCAGACGTGTTATTATATTAAGTTACAGCCCAGTCTTGGGGGGTGGGGGTGGGGCGTTGCAAAGAAAAGGCTTATCGCTGAGTTATAATCACAAAAAACCAAATGTCCCTGATGAAACGGGGGGGGGGGTGTGTGTGTGCAAAAAACACCTGGATAAATTACATCATCAGGTGATTATTATTTAAGGAGAATTTGGATTAATTCAAGTTCCCCCTCTTTGCAAGACAAAGTTCATTCAAGATCTGCTTGCCTTGGCCATTCGCTAACAAAAAGGCTAAGCAGCAGATCACTGCACCCCCCCCCCCAAGATAAAGCCAACAGAATTATCAGCCCTCCAGTTGGTTCAGCCCCCGCGCACCGCTCCCCAGCAACTGCTACATCAACCCATCAAACTGAGTTTAGCTTCCTGAAGGCACTTAACAGTGAACACCCCAATACCCTTTCCACGCCCCACCCCCCAAGGTCTCCCCGTGATTTCTCTATTTCTAAGCTGAACGTCCTTAAACTGTACTATAGATGCTTTCCGAAACGAAGTTTAAGCACCTGACAATTATTACATTCAAACTGTACGAAGCTGAGATCCCACGATTTCGGTTCAAATCTGCAAGGACCGAACTTCCTTTTTCTCCCCGCGGGTCCTCCCAGCCCTTCCGCGCGCCAAGGTCGCCACTCGGGGCCTGCGGTGACATCACGGTCTATCTCGGTAGAGCCCTGACATCACCCGCACGCCGAGCCTCGGTACTGTGACCTCACCGCCGCAGGCTCGCACGCCAGGGCCCCCCGGGGAGGGAGGAAGAGACGCGCCGCTCACCTGAGCGAGGACCCCCCCCCTTCCTGCCCCGCGCCCCGCACGCAGCCCACCCGCGGCGGCCTAGCTCCGGTCGCCCGACTCCGGGCCCAGGGAGCCGCCGGGCGCACGACCTCGGGGCCAGGCCGCGCGGACGGCTCTCCGGAGGACGCGGCGGCGGCACCCCGAGCGCGGCGAGCCACGGTCCCCGCCCCCAACGCCCGGCCCCGCCGCGGGAAGCAGCGGGAGCCGCCACGGTGTCCGCCCGCCCCGCGCCCCGCAGCCCCGCGCCCCCGCCTGGCCCACCTGTGCGTCTGCCCGGCCGGGGCCTGGCCCGGGGCTGCGGCAGCCCGATGAGGCGGCGGCAGGCCTGACTCGCTCCCCGAGACTGAGACGGACCAGGAGCTCAGCGCTGGGCGGCGGAGCCCAACGCTCGCCCCGAAACCCATTTGTTTGGCTAAACCGGCGTGACATCACGCGCCGGCCCAATCGACGGTTGCCCGGGGGCGGGGCGGCGGAGCCTGAGTGCGCCAGCGCCCCCTGCCGGCGGCCGTGAGCGCTGTGGGGAGAGGTGGGAGCTGCCGGGACAAGCGCCTGTGAGCCCTGAGAAGCATTGCGGGAGTTGGAATGTCACCACATGGCAAGGACCCTAACCCTAGAGCACGATTAGAGTGACAAGTTCATTAATGCTCCCAGGTAGTCCAGAAGCCTTAATATATTTGACACTGTTAGATATCCGACATGCCTGCTCCTAAACTTGGTCTAACCACTAGCATATGGCTCTATTTCAAATTTGTAAAATGTACTACTTAGCAAGCCCATGGCCTTGAGTTTGATCCCTGGTGTCATTTATACACTGGACATGAACCCAGAGTTTGGGAGGTAATTGTAGGTGGACCACAAGTTCATGGTCATCCTCAAAGCAAAGCAAGTTTGAGATTAGCGGGGGCTCCTCTGTTAAGAGCACGGACTGCTCTTCCAGAGGAACTCGCTTCAGTTCCCAGCACCCTCAAGACTGATCGCAACTTGTCTGGTAACTCGAATCTCAAGGAATCAGATGCCTTTTTCTGGCCTCCACAAATGCAAGCACGTAGTGTGCAAACATAGGCAGACAAAACACTATATACATAAAAAATTTTAAAACTACAAAAGAATATATTTTCCATGAAATTATGGCAGAAGTACCTACCAGAAAGTACATAAACTTTGAAGTTGAACTGCTAATCTACAAGAGCCCTGTAAGCTTATCAATGAATTAAAAGAGGCTTTAACTACTTCAAGCCGCTGAATCAATAAATGGCCTTTTAATCTTTAAAAAATATTGTTTCCTTTGAATAATTTTAACCACATTGGACAATGTGCTGGCTAGTTTTATGTCAACTTGACACAAGCTAAAGTAATATGAGAGGAGGGAACAGTGGGCATTTTCTTAGTTGTTGATGGGGGAGGGCCTAGCCCATGGGGGATGGTGCTATCCATGGGCTACCAGTTCTGGGTCAGATGAGAAAGCAGGCTGAGCAAGCCGGAGGGGCTAGCCTCTGCATCAGCTCCTGCCTCTAGGGGTGCAGTGTGTGTGTGTGTGTGTGTGTGTGTGTGTGTGTGTGTGTGTGTGTGTGTTGTGTCTGTCTGTCTGTGTCACATGCGTGGGTTCCTGAAGAAACAGGAAAGTGTCAGGTACCCTGGATCTGAAGTTACTGGTCACTATGAGCCTTTCAGGGGTGTTGCTGAAGGGTTGAGCACAAGTTATCAAGTGAAAGGCCATGGGTTCAAATCCTAGCATCAGAAACGTGGGTTGGGAGGTGTGGTTTTATCTAGCCCTTTATGAAAAGGAGGGGCTGGAGAAATGGCTCAGCAGTTAAGAGCACTGGCTGCTCTTCCAAAGAACCCAGGTTCGATTCTCAGCACTCTCACAGTGGTTCACAATTATCTGTCACTTTAGTCCCAGGGGATCCAATGCCCTCTTTGGTCACCAGACACAGATCTGGTACACACACGTGCAGGCAAAACACCTATGCACATAAAATAATTTTTTTAACAACCTGAGAAACAGGAGAAAAAAAACTTTTGTGAAACATATATGTACGGCATGTACGAGAAGTCTTAAAGAATCAAAATGTAGGAATAGGACCAGTGAGATGCTACAGCAGATGGAGGTGGTGGACATCAAACCTGACAACCTGAGTTCAATTCCCACGACCCACCTCACGCTGTGAGAGAACTGACTCCTGGTCCTTTGCATGTGGGCTGGGATATATGACTACACACACACACACACACACACACACACACACACACACTTACAATTTCTAAATATAAAAATAAGCCAAGCGTGGTAGCTTATGTAATCCCTGAATCTGAGAGGCTGAGACAAGAGGTTGCTGGCAGTTCAAAGCCACTCTGGGCTACGTAGCATATACCAGGCCTACTGGGCTGCATCGGTTACTTTCTTACTGTGGTGATCAAAATACTTGATTAAGAAATGAAGGGCTTGGGGCTGGGGATTTGGCTCAGTGGTAGAGCGCTTGCCTAGGAAGCGCAAGGCCCTGGGTTCGGTCCCCAGCTCCGGAAAAAAAAGAAATTAAAAAAAAAAAAAAGAAAAAGAAATGAAGGGCTTATTCTGTGGGACTGGGGAGATGGCTCAGTGGTTAAGAGCACTTGCTGCTCTCACAGAGGACCTGAGTTTGATTGACTCCCAGCACCCACCACCGCAGCTCACACCCTGCTGTAACCTACAGCTTCGGGGGCTCTGGCACCTTCTTCTGGCCTCCTACGGCACGAGGCAGATGTGATGCGCAGATACAGATGCAGGCAAAGCACTCATAAAATATACAACAAAATGAATAAAGCAAGATGTTTTCATTAAAGGGGGTGGGGCTTATGGCAGTGAATGAGGTAGCTGGCAACTACAACCAGGAAGTAGACCGGAAGTTCAGGTGGATGATGGTTTTCAGCACCTTTGCATCCGGAGCCCCAGCACATCCAACGGTGCCGCCTGGCGTTTGGGATGAGCCTTTCCCACTGAGGCGGAGTCTTCGGTTGGTTCAGTCGCTCAGCAGCACAAGGCTTTGTGTGTAGGAGTGTAGGCTTCAGGGATGGAACTCGGGTCATGAGACTTCTGCAGCAAGATGTTTTACCCACTTAGCCATCTCCCTAGATGCAGTATCAGATTCTTAAAAGAAAAACAAAGCCCTATGTTTGTTTGTTTTTTTAAACCACAGATACTGCACTACAGCCCAGGAAACCAAGAACATTTGATAACGCTACCAATGTGTAAGCCATTGTCGTCTCAGTACAGCGGCATCTATGCTGTGCTTCGAAGTGTCAATTCTCTAATGCACGAAACTCCCAGAAACAGCACAGTAAGGTGGGGTGGCGCATGCCCATTAAATATTTATATTAGTGAGACTGAGGCAGGAGGACTTCGGTGAGTCCAGGTCATCCTGAACTATACAGTGAAGCCTTCTCCCAAAAATCACAGACCGGATTAAACTAATACTATATGTAAATGTCTGTAATATCTAAATATAAATGCGATAAATGTTGGATCTTAAACTGCAAGGCTAAGGCATGTGCACCTAGGCAGGCATTTAGAAGACAAAGGCTCGATTGCTGCAAGTTCCAGGCCAACCTGGTCTACATAGCAAGATTCTGTCTGAAAACAAACCAACAAGCCAAAACAACAAAATCTCTAAACTGAATGCAAAGCTGGGGAGATAGCTCAGTTGATGCTTTGCAAACATGAGAACCTGAACTCAAGCCATGGAACTCACATTAAAAAACAAACAAACAAACAAACAAAAAAGTGAAGTGTGGTGGCCTGGGCTATAATCCCAGAGCTGAGGAGACAGACAGATCCCCAGGGCTCACTGGCCAGCCAGTCAAGCATACTTGGCAAGTCCCAAGCCTGTGAGAGACCCTGTCAAAAAAGTTTAAAAAGGAGAAGCAAAATTTAAATCTGTCATCCAACCTTCCCATGCCTGTATGTCCATAAATGTTGAAAACATTTAAGGAGGACTGGAGAGAGGGCTGAGCCGTTAAGAGTGTCTGTTGCTCTTACAGAGGGCCCGGGTTTGATTGTTAACATCTAGGTGGTCGTTTGTGACCATCCATAACCCCAGTTCCAGGGGATCCAACACCATCTTTTGACCTCTGAGGTCACCAAGCCTGTATGCAGTACATGCAGGCAAAACATATACAATGAAATGAATAAATCATCTATTTAAATTTTTAAAATTTAAATAAGGTAGAGAATGATTGAGAAAGATACCTGACATAAGTACACATGTATGTGCACACAAACACACACACACACATGCACAAACACACACACATAGAGATCATCATGGACACATACTTCCACACACACAGAGACAATCATGGACACACACGCACAAACACACACAATCATGGACACACACAAACTTTGCAAATGGTCTGGCATGGTGATGGCCACCTTTAACTAAGTCCTCAGGAGGCAGAGGTAGGAATATTACAAGTAACAGGTCAACTCAAGCTTCATGAAACCCTATCACAAAAAAGGTGGGAGTTATATTTTTTAAAAATAATTTTGTTTTTTAAGACTATCTTTTGGGCCAACAACTTAGTTTATTTAGTTCATACCCACTTGCAAATATTTAGTTTCAAATATTTAGTAAAGAACATATGGAACTGTGACTGACAAGATCATGGAGGAGCTAGTCAAGCATCTGGGTCTCCATATTCCTATGACATCACCCTCAGAAGAGCATCCCTCTGACATCACTCTCAGAAAGCTTCCCTGTGACATCACTCTAAGAAGTGTTCATTGCCATTGATGCACTAAGTCAAACCTCCCAGTGTAGCTTTACCCTAAAATATAAGTCATGACTTCAGTGCCAAAATAATGTTGTGGTTAACCAGGTATAGGGAGGAACCTTCCAGGCTTAGGAATAAAGATGGGTTTTAAGCGTGAATAGAGATGGTTCAACTTGCAAGAGGCAGAAAGAAAGAAAGAAAGAAAGAAAGAAAGAAAGAAAGAAAAAAAGATGGCTTCATTGATTTCTGCTGTGCTACCCTTACTTAAACTTGGCTAGGTAAACAATTTCGTTCATTAATATATTTAAAGACAAGGTGTCATGTACCTCAAACTGGCCTTGAACTCACCAGATGCTGAGCACAATGCCACAGACCTGAAACCACAGGACTGTAGACCAAAGCAGGAGGATCTTGCACTCCAGTCCATTCTGAGCTGCAGTGGGAAACCTGTCACAGCAAACAGACAGACAGGGAGATAGAGGCAGGGGATTGGTCATGGAAGGCCAGTGTCTCAAAATCAAACCAAATAGTATGAGACTGGCAAGACTGAAGATTTCTGCCTAAGCCTAGGATTCTAGTTAAAAGTCAAATGTGAAGGGACAGGATTGGAAAGTGCTGTATTCTGTTATCAGAACCCGCGCCGATGCTAATTTTGATGATAGGATAAGTCTCTGTTCTAATTCTTGCATGGAATTCTGTAGCAGAAGGAGGCATGGAGACACAGCTAAAGCCTCGAGTCAAGACCTACTTAGTCTCCCGGAAATATGTTCTTTCACAAAACTGTAGAGTGGAATTCACAACACAAATTCCACTCACGTCGATATATCATTTCCTGTGGCAAGACTGCTCAAAGAGGTGGGGAACTGAGTTTTAGTCATTATCATATCGTGTAACTAACCTCAAGTTCCGAAGCTTAGAAGCTACTCGGTAAGCAAAGGTTGAAGGGGAGGATTTTAAGGATTTTTTTCTGTAAGAATAACTGTGAGTTATACGAAGAAGTATTTAGTCTCTGCAGTCACGAGAAGTGGGGGTTATTTGAGAAACAGATGGGAAGGCGAGAGGCATCTTTTAGATCCAAAGAATCCTCCTCAAACTTCCCAGATGGCCTCAGACAGTGAGGTCAGATGGGAAAAGTCTGTGAAGACATGGACCCTGAGGTCTGAAGTCGATCTAGTAGAAACCCAGAAGTGAGGACTTCTTACAGCAAAGGGCCTAAGAGTTGCACCTAGAAAACCAGGATAACAATGCTGCCTTAAGAATTAGAGGAAGGGATTGGGGATTTAGCTCAGTGGTAGAACGCTTGCCTAGCAAGCGCAGGGCCCTGGGTTCGGTTCCCAGCTCCAAAAAAGAGAAAAGAAAAAAAAAAAAAGAATTAGAGGAAGAGGGGCTGGAGAGATGGCTCAGCGGTTAAGAGCACCGACGGCTCTTCCAGAGGTCCTGAGTTCAATTCCCAGCAACCACATGGTGGCTCACAAACATCTGTAAAGAGATCTGATGCCCTCTTCTGGTGTATCTGAAGACAGCTACAGTGTACTTATATATAATAAATGAATAAATCTTTAAAATAAAAAGAATTAGGGGAAGAAAATCACAAAAGGTGAATGCAACCTTGTGTATCCTGATAAATAAATTATTATAGCACACAAAGAATTAAAGCCACTCCTATTCCAAGGACAAAAATATATCAGGTCCAAGGTAGTGGACTCACCATCATCATCACCACCACTGCTATCATCACCATCATCACCGTCTTCATCATCACTGTCATCATCACCACCACTATCCTCATTATCACCATCACTACTACCATCATCATCACTGTCATCATCAAACCCATCACCATCATCACCGTCTCCATTGGTGTTCCCAAGCTCTGTGACTCTTCAGTCTGCTCTCAGAAGTGTGACCTATCCATGCCAGACAAACTTCTCATATCTTAGCTAGAATGTCTCTCCTCGGAGAGCTTTCCCTAACTCTCAATTCTAGTAATTTAGCCTGGTCATTTTCCTTTATAATACACATCCCCAGATCATGTCAGGTACCCAATACATAGTTGTTAAATTAATTAAACTATTCATACTTTTTCTCATTAAAAAATAGTTGACTCTAGGACATAAGTACTAATCCCCAGCAGATGGTTGACAGAAGTCACAAGAATTGAGAAGCTTTGGATGTTACACAGAAGACGGCCTTAACAAAGGCAGATCCTGAATGACTGCAGAGACCCACAGATGGTAGGGACACCAGAATCTCCTAAAGTAAGGGTGTTGTTTTGATACAAGATATACTACATTAAATATTCTCCACCGACGGATCACAAAACCATGTGTTCTACTCAGCGAGCATTTAGACAGACTAGCATTAGTTGGGAAACCACAGGTAATTCCTCTCTGCTTGCCTTCCTGGGCTCCAGCGACAGTGGATCTGCAACCACAGGGTAAATAATGATTAACCTAAACCAACGAAGACTTTCCTTCCACAGAAGACTCATTTCACCTCCAAAAGACAGACCATTTCTAGAGACCAATGCCTAAGGGGAGAGCTAAACAGTGCTGGCCAAGCTCCCTGTGAATGACTGGCTCCAGTGTGTGAGACTCAAATCATAGCAATAAAATTTAAAGAGAAGTTTGCTGAGACATTGTTGGAAGGGGGGTTTTGTTTTGTTTTGTTCAGACAAATCTTGTAGTATAGCCCGGGCTAGCCTGGTACCACTGTATATCTCAGTCTATCTGCAAATTCCCAGCAATCCTGGCTCAGCGTCCTAACAGGCACATAGCTCCATGCTGAGGTGGAAGGACTTTGCTCACCTTAAAGAAGATTGATAAAATGCATTACACACTTTCCTGCTTGGGGAAAGAGGAAGAGGGGGGAATTAAAAATGGGAGAGGAGGGGGAGAGGGAGGGGAGAGGGAGGGGAGGAGGAAGGGAAGAGGGAGGGAGGGGAAGGGGGAGAGAAAGGGGAGGGAAGGGAGAGAAGGAGAGGAGGGAGAGGGGAGGAGGAGAGGGAGGGAAGGGGGAGGAAAGGAGAGAGGAGAGGAGGGAGACGGGGTAGGATATAAGTCACAGATGTAGGTTCCAGCTCAGCTGTGAGATGCATGTCTGAGGTGGTGATGTCTAGAACAGTGCTTGTCAGGAATCTTGGGACCTCAGCGTGGTTAGCAAAAGAAACTTAGTGAGGATAGATAGCAAAGCAGAAAAGGGAAGTTACCTGCGTCCTTCGTGGGATCCATGAAGCTCTAATTGCCCACCCTTGAGACTTCTTGTCATCTGAGGTAATAAATACATCCTTTTATTATTATTACTATTAAAGACTTTGTGGAGCTTAAGAAACTATGACTGAAAACATCCTAATGTACGTGTTGTACATTTTTATTTTGTTTAATAATGTCGAATAGGAAATAAAATATGGGGAGAAAGATTCTGGCCTATTCTTTTGGGAACAAGTCTGATGGTTGCCTAATAACAGAGTAGTTTTTATTTTTGTTGCTTCCAGAACATTGCTGAATTAATTATAACAAGGGCTAATAAAAAACAGTGAGGAGGAGAACTTTTTCTATTTACGCGTAAGGCAGTATTCTCTAAATAAACCATCAGGAGCCAGTGTGCTATTTTGAAATCACTAAAAAGATGCTGGCATTTCCTAATGTTTACAGTTTAACAGGAGGAGCCTTCTGCATTAGCGGGAGGCCAGCCAGCCTGCCCTCACTCCTATTTAAGCTCTTGCACACCTAATTAGCAGGCACCTGCCCCAGCAAGAAGTTGTCTGGCTAGAATAACCTAGTTGTGTAGCTCGATAAGATAGTTCAGAGAGTGGATTTTATGCAGAATTGAGTTCTTTGAAAACGCTAGCAACTTCTGGTGCAGTTTCCGAGTTTGCTGACATTTTTTTTAGCAGCCATAATGATGGTTTTAATGCCAAATCTTGCTTTGAAAACATCACCAACAGTTTTCAAAAAACTCACACAGTCAAGAGCACACGCGCGCACACACACACACATACACACACACACACACACACACACACACACACACACACACTGAATAAATGTGACAAAAATCAAAATGAATTTACAAAGACCTATGCCAAAGGCAGTGCTCAGCATAAAGAAGCCATTCTCTCACCATGTTGAATACTGAGTAAGACTGGAAGCCAGTGGCAGCAGAGTGAGTTCCAGCCGAGAGAAGCCTGGACCAGCACAGCAGCCGATCTAGTCTGGCTTCATGCTACTCTTTACTTACCTTGCTGGGGGTGGGTGGGAGCGGGGCAGGCAGGAGAAGAGAAGTAGACTGCAGACATTGCCCTTGACCAGGTGACTGGGGAGCTCTACATCAGTGACGCCCACATCTGACTGAAGAACAAGGGAGAATTGCTCTCCAGGCGATGGACCTGTGGATAAAGAGGATTTGGAGGGGGAGCTGGAGGAGCACTGCAGCCAAGCTTCACTTGGACTCACACAGCACTTGCCTGTATAGTAGTGTGGATACTCCCGCCCCGGGCAGTTTCAAGCTGATTTATGTGTCAGAGTCGGGAAGGGAGATTCTGAATTGCGTCTCCGCGGCTCCTGGGTGTTAGCTCCCGGCCATGGGAACTGTTGATGGGGAAGCTACAACAAAGAGTTAGAAAGTAACAGATTACATTGGGCTTTGCTGTAACATCAGATCCCTGAAGAGGATAAGGGAGGAACCACTCGGACCAGCGGCCTTCAGTGCGGGTGGGACGGAGAGATAACCTTGAACATCCTGATAAACACTAGGATTCTCTAGAAGATGGGCATTAGGACAGACCGGGTCAGAACAAGTGAAGAATCCTTGGCCAGGGGACCCCAGCTCTAGGGGGTAGCACGTGATCCCATATAGAACTCTAGACCCTTGATCTCCATGACATTGTTGGATAGTCCTTCTTCCTTGGTGAT
This sequence comes from Rattus norvegicus, assembly GCF_021556685.1. Classification (NCBI taxonomy): domain Eukaryota; kingdom Metazoa; phylum Chordata; class Mammalia; order Rodentia; family Muridae; genus Rattus; species Rattus norvegicus. Next base: position 24,683,724 of record NC_141548.1, on the reverse strand, counting down.
ATAGTCTGCAAGAGGGTTGGTTCCTTCGTGATTAGTCTTGGATCTCTGACCAATTTGAAAGCTAGGAGGAACTTAAGGGTATTTTCCAAACACCTAATTTATAAAGGCATTTTCTCCTCACAAGCTATCAAGGTTTCTCCAGCCTAAATAACTCTCAAACAATTGCTATGAGTGTTCCTTTTTGTAAAGAACAAAGTAGCTTTGATGATATTTCACCAATCTTTTTCAGTCTCTTTGGAAGAAATTTTGGTTTGGGCTTTGGACTTTAGCACCTCATGGCTTCCTCTCCTTGAGCTCTCAGCACTGGTCTCCGTATTTGCTTGGGAAAGAGTCTGCGTTGTGTTTATTAACTTAGTTGCCTCTAGGTTTGTTTGTTTGTGAAAATTCATTTCTTTTCCTTGAAGTCGTTCTGAAAGAACATTCTGCCAGCGCTTTGGTCTCTCCCGTCCCAGGAGCTCTGAGTTCCACTCTTCCCGCACCTTCCTTTACTCTGACGGCTGTCAAAGTTCTTTGGCCCTAGTCTCCTGAAGGGTGAAGTTCTAGTACAAAGAGGACCATCTATTTTTAAAGTGCCATCCTGTGGGCAAGAAGAGTCAAGAGAAATAACCAGAGTGGGTCCTGGTGACAGTAGGAAAAGTTCCCAACTCTGGAATAGAAGACCTGAGTCAAAGGTTTTCCCCTCGTGTTTGCTCAATCTAGCCCTCCATGTGGAGTCAGTTTCATCTCTGAGCTGAGGATGCCTTTTCTCTTTTTTCTCTGTATCAACCACACCATTTCACAGCCATAGTGCCTCTCTGGGTCAGCTACGCCAGGACCTCTAGTACACTTCTAAGACTTGCCTTTCTCCCTCCACTTTGCCCACGGTGAGCAAAGTGTCTCTCTGTCTGTGAAGCTGCTTTCTCTGAGGTTGGAGTGGGTTCCATTGTACACGGAGAAGGGACCTTGGCCTCCATTTCAAACTCAAGCGTTATTTAACACCATCTTCCTTCTTCATGACCTTAATGTTTGAGGCTTTCTCTCCAGGTCCTTGTAGCAAACGAGTAATGGCGGACACAGCCACTGGAACCCCTTCTCTCTCCTTTCCCCTTGTTTGTCCTCCATGCCTGCCCTGCTTTAGATTTCTTGGTTGTCAGTTTGTGTCATGTCCGATGATTGCTGTGGTTTCTACTCCCTCTCTAATTGCCTCAGGGGCTCAGAACCCTGACATTCCGACCTTTTATTGCCTTCTTTTAAGGACATAGATGTAAGGGGGCTGAAGTCACAGGAACAAAGCAGATAAAATAATCAATAAAGAAGAAAACACCAAGCTGCAAAATAATAATTGTGAGAAAACAGTTTACTGTGTGGAAACTTCTACTATGGTCACCAACTGATCTTACTGATTCCTTCCCTCCCATCTGTTAACTTACTATATACATTTAGCTTTGTTTTTATTTTGAATTCAAAAGCCTCTGCACAGTAAGTCAGTTTAGCAATCGATTTTTTTCACTCTCCACTCAGGCATCCAATCCCAAATTTCTCATATTGTGAGGGTTTCTTCCAATCTTTCTACAACTGAGTCCAATTTCTCATGTTTGGCCAATTTAACCCATACGCTTGCCGTTTTTTAAAAGTAATTTAAAACATGTTCCATATGTCCTTAGCAGTTCTAGACTCTTCCCGTGTGATAAATGCATTCAATCTTTCCTTCCATTCTTCAGCTTCTTGCAAGCACAGCTTCACGCTTTCTTGAAAATCCGAATTTTCATCCAAAATTCCGTTTGGCGCCTCTGAAGTCGCTTGCACTTCTGCCACACATTTTGAATTCTGTTTTGGTGGCAGCCTCATTTTGTTTGTCACGCCTTCTAAGGACTGAGCTATTCGCACTCTGTCCGTCACATCTCTGTTTGTTTTGAATGCTGTGTCCTTTCTTTCCTAAGTTCCTGGCTTTAAACTGAAGGAAGGAGCTGGGAAAGCACAGGTCTTTACCAACTGGCATAGGGCTGGAGAGATGGCACAGTGGTTAAGAGTACCAACTGCTCTTCCAGAGGTCCTGAGTTCAAATCCCAGCGACCACATGGTGGCTCACTACCATCAGTAATGGGATCTGATGCCCTCTTCTGGTGAGAAGACAGCCACAGTGCACTTATATAATAAATAAATCTTTAGAAAGAAAAATAGTGAACGTTTCCTGGTACCTTTTCCTTCTCCCCTGGAGGGGACCTGAGTTTTTTCCCGTATAGAATATTATTGGAACACTTTACGAAATCTAATGGCAGCTCAGGGATGAGCAGTGACGTTTACCGAAGTTAGCTCTGAGCTCGATTGTTATACTGTGTAAGATTTTATTATTGATGTATTATGTGGCTTTGTTCCCACCACCCCCTCTTCAGACAGGGTCACACTCTGTAGGCCAGGCTGGTCTGGAACACAGTGCAGAGCTCAGCCCTTGAACTTACAGCACTACCAAGTTCTGAAACTGTAGATCCGGGCCGCCTGGCCTCCTGGTTTAAGATTTGTAGTAGTAGTAGTAGTAGTAGTAGTAGTAGTAGTAGTAGTAGTAGTAGTTGTTGTTGTTGTTGTTGTTAAGTTTTCTGTATTATCCTTACAACTTTCCTAGTAAACTTAAGATTTGTCTTTAAGTTAGCAAATGATATTTTTGAGGGAATTCTTAGATTCACAACGCAGTTAGATGGGAAGTGCAGAGTGCTCCCATCCATGCATAGCATCCTCCACCATTTAACACCGTGGCACATCTGTTACAGGGATGATCCTACACTCGCACATGCCTGTCACCTAGTGTTCATCATTTACATCAGCGTTATCACTCGGTGTCAAACATTCTCCTCCACCTTTGGTCCAGTGTGTAACGATATGCTCGTATCATTGCAGTGTTGTGTGGAATAGCTTCACTGCCACAAAGCCTCCTGTGGTGGTTTGAATATGCTTGGCCCAGGGACAGACACTGTTAGGAGGTGTGGCCTCGTTGGAGTGGGTGTGGCCTCGTTGGAGTGGGTGTGGCCTCGTTGGAGTGGGTGTGGCCTCGTTGGAGTGGGTGTGGCCTCGTTGGAGGAAGTGTGTCACTGTGGGGTGGGCTCTGACCTCTCTAGCTTCCCAGAAGTCAGTCTTCTCGCCTTCGGAACAAGATGGAGAACTCTCAGCTCCTCCTACACCAGGCCTGCCTGGATGCTGCCATGCTTCTTGCTTTGATGATAATGGACTGAAGCTCTGACACTGTAAACCAGCCCCAATTAAAAGCTGTGCTTTATAAGAGTTGCCTTGGTCATGGTGATTGTTCACAGCCATGGAAACCCTTATTCAGACAGCCTTCTATATTTGGTCTGACCATCCTTCCCTTTCATGTACCTGGTGATCAGTAAATTCTATTGTTTCCACATGTTTACCTTTTTCAGCATGGGATCTAGCATGTAGCTATTTCTTACTTCTTTTTAAAGCATAAGTTACTTTACTTTTTTTTTTTTAGTACTAGGAACTGAACTTGGGTACAGTGGCATCAGTCACAAACCCTAGTAGAGGTAATGCAAAGTGCTTAGGGAAACATTGGCCAATGGCTCCTTCCCTTTTGTAATTAATTTATTCTCCAGCCCTGGAAACCTTACACTATTCCTAAAAGGAAAAATAAGGACACCTCATTGTATTAGTCAAGGTTCTCTAGGAGAGCAATGAGAACATAGTTTAAAGGGACTTACAGGCTGGAGAGATGGCTCAGCGGTTAAAAGCACTAACTGCTTTTCCAGAGGTCCTGAGTTCAAATCCCAGCAACCACATGGTGGCTCACAACCATCTATAATGAGATCTGATGCCCTCTTCTGGTGTGTCTGAAGACAGCTACAGTGTACTTATATACATTAAGTATATAAATAAATCATTTTTTAAAAAATGGGGGAGAGTTACTGGAGTTCTTATAGGTTATGGTCCAGTCGGTCCAACCATGGGTGTCCACCAGCAGAAAATCCAGAATTCAGTGCTTGTTCAGCCCACAAAACTGGAAGTCTCAGCTGGTCTTCAGGCTCTAATTCCAGTGAAGGAGTGAAGTTGCTAGCAGGAGCCAGGGCAGGCAGGCAGGGAGCCAACGGTTTCCCTCTTCCATGACTTTTATAGCGCCTGCCACCAGAAGGCATGGCCCAGATTGAAGGTCTTCCTACTTCTAATTATTTAATTAAGAAAAACCCCTCGGGGGCTGGAGAGATGGCTCAGTGGTTAAGAGCACTGACTGCTCTTCCTGAGGTCCTGAGTTCAGTTCCCAGCAACCACATGGTGGCTCACAACCATCTGTAATGAGATCTGATGCCCTCTTCTGGTGTGTCTGAAGGCAGCTACAATGTGCTCATATACAATAAAATAAAAATCTTAAAAAATAAATTAAAAAAAAAAGAAAAAAGAAAAACCCCTCACAGTTGTACTAGCTGCTTGGGTTTTGATTTTTAGTTAATTCCAGACGTAGTAAAATTGACAACCAAGAACAGTCACGGCAAACTCACGCTTGTCAAGTTGGTACGCAGTTAATCATATCTTCTTGTTTCACGCTTAATCTCCAAATGAAAACAATAACCATAATTATGCCTAAATGATACAGCTATCCCAGGTACAATCACAACTGCATTATACGTTTTAGAATAAGTGGCCATGCCCTTTGAGGGACATTTTTTTTTGGATCTCAAAACTTAAATATGATAACCATTGATACTTTTTCAATTAATATACATTACCTGATGAGGAAATCAAGAAACGAAAACCCAATATCTACTCAAGCATATTCTTAGCAAAATATGACAGAAACACGCATGTCATTTCTGCATCTGGTCACGCGGTCTTAGTATTCGTGACTGCCTTCCTCCACTACCCATTCAACGTTTTCCTCCATTGTGGAGAAGCAATCCAATTCCCGCCTGTAAATCTGGATCAATCGCTTTCCTAATGCTGTTATTACTTCTTAGCCTGTTGGACTAAGGGCATCAGAAACTCAAAGTGGGGGCTGGAGAATGGCTCAGTGGTTAAGAGCACTGACTGCTCTTCCAGAGGTCCTGAGTTCAAATCCCAGCAACCACATGGTGGCTCACAGCCATGTGTAATGAGATCTGATGCCCTCTTCTGGTGTGTCTGAAGACAGTGACAGTGTACTCACATACAGAAAATAAATAAGTAAATCTTAAAAAAAAAGAAAAGAAAAGAAAAGAAAAGAAAACAAAAGAAACTCAAAGTGGCTAGGGGGAAGTCTGAGCTTCCAGTTCAATGGCATGTTTTATGGTATCCCCTAGCAGGAGCTCTCCCTACTCTGGAACTAAAACTTCTGGGCCATGGAAACATGGGTCAGGAAGCGGTAAGTTTCCTAGTAGTTCATTAGGGGTAACAGTGAGTGGAACCATCACCTTTCTCACCCCTTGATTCCCAGACTGTGGATCCTGGCTATGGAAGAAACCATATCATCCATTAGATGCTCATTCTAAGCACGTGCTCCAGCCTTCCAGCTCCTGCCACCTGACTGACCCCGTAATTGTGTCTTCAGTGTCCCATTATTCTATCAGGACAGCTGCTTCAGGACGGTGGGAAGACTGATAAAAACCGGTAGATACGCCTACTGTCACACTCCTTTGGCTATGAAGTGAGCTCCTTGGTCACAAGCAATACTGGGACCAAGTATTGTGGGATACCATGACAGTGGATAAGGCATTCTGTAAGTCCATCGACAGTGGTTTTGGCAGAAGAATTACGTGCAGGAATGTGGACAACCTGCCATGAGGAAGGGCACCCAAGGAATGGTACCATATCCAGGGCTCAGTGTTGGTCTCTGCTGTTGGCAGATCCTGCACTCAGCAGTAGCTGGAGGCTGGGTGAGTGGAAGTCCATGTTGTCAAGCTCAAGCATAACTTCCATCCCTGCAGCCCTGGCCATGGGCCAAGATCATGGGGCAAGGCACTGGGCAATGGCAGGGGTGGCTGGGGAAAGAGACTGACGAGTTCATGCCTTCAGTGGCAGTCACGGCTACTCACCATCTGAGGCATCTAGTCTTGTGGACCCAACAACGACTGGATGATTGGACAGCCATTATTGGAATGATTGACCCCCCAGCCTGTAAGCCACTCGAATAAATCCTGTCTGTACATTTGGGATGGTTGAAGACAACCAAAATCCTTCTCTAGGCCCCTCATACCTGTGATAGGCATGCTTGCACAGCTGTACATATCATACACCATACATGCGTGTACACACACATCCGTGCATGCACGTGCATGCATGCACACATACACACGCACACATACACATGCACACACACACATGCACATACACGCACACCATACCCACACATACACACACCATACACATGCACATGCACACACACACACACATGCACATACACACACACCATACACACACATGCACATACACAGACACAGACACAGACACACATACACACACATGCATGCACATGCACACACACAGAGACATATACACACACATACACACACCATACACACGCACATGCACATGCACACGCACACGTGCACACACACGCACACACACACATACACAGACACACATACACACATGCACACATGCACACACACACCACTGAAACAAAAAGCATGGGAGACAGCTTATGAGTGGGAAGCAACGAGCCACAGTCACCTGATCCAGACACATCATCTACAAAGCACTTGTGGTGCCTCTAGGATTTCCACAGGGGGCAGACAAAGATCTTAGGTTTGAGAATTTAACACAAAACTCCCATCCCATAAAAAGGCCTGGATACTGCTCTGCTCCTGAACTCTGAAAACATCAAACCCACTGACACAGATAAATGCAGCACAGAGGAGACAATTCTAAGTGCTCAAAGATTGCCTGCTGGATGTAAATTCTTAAAGGGACCCTCGGCTAATTCTTTTGCGTGTTGCTCCAAGCATCTAGTGCTCCTGGGAACTTGAAGGGTGTGGTTTTTGGACGCTGAGATGGAATTTGTGGAGTATGCGCAGTCCTGTATTAGAGTTCAGACTGTAGCTGTTAGAATCTCAGCTTGCTACATCACCTGGGTTTACTCCTGACCCATCCTCTGCTTTCTTGCCTCTCCTCTGTGCCTTAGAAAGATGGAGCCCAAGGACCTCGGACCCTGGGCTCCCTTATTTTGTGGCTTTCAAAGGGAAAGACTGGATTGCTCCCCAGAAGTGGGAAATGAGACAAAAGTGAAGATTTACACCCTGTGTGCCTCTGGTCATGGCTGTGTTATGATATGGCCACAGTTGTGGCTGGGGAGTCCCTTCCCAGCTCCAGCTTCCGGGGTCTCGGGGGCTATTGCTCCCTCTCTGGTCTCTCCAGGTTTACAGCAGCAATAGATTCCACCTGTTGCTAATCCTGAGTCTTTCTCTAGCATTTGTTGACCCCTTAACCTGGCCCACACTTCTGAAAATAGTGTCTCCATTAAACCCTTCCTTACAGCCCAGTAAGTGGGTCATCCATTACAGCCAGAGGCTGACTGTGACAGACTGACTGTCACATTCTGTTCATATTCCAGAAGGGAGTTAACTGTACTTCTTACTGCCCGACCTTATCAAGCAGGTCACGTTCACACAGTCAGAACAAATACACAAAGAAAGGCCTTTTGTACCACTGGAGATAAAGGATGCCTCTGCTTCTTTCAGTATTTACTCCCCAGATTTTCCCACCGGGGCCAGATCTCAACCTTCCTCCCCACTCCTTAGTGTAGTTGCCTCCTGAATCCCAGCACCAACTGTCTTCTATGTCAACAACTCTTCTGATTCAGTCTGCTTCCAAAAGGGATTAGGATTTCTAGTTCTGGAGAGCAAAGTAGAAAGGGTGAAAGGAGAGGCTAGGGAGGACTTATCGATGTTTTCCCTTCATGCTGTATAATCTATAGGGTCCCCAGATCCTGCAGGCCAGGTTAGGTACCATGACACTGCTTCTTACAATAGCTAGAAAATTTGCTGAAGATGACCTCTGATAGACTGGCCCAAAGTGTATCTGATTTGGGGGATTTGGGGAAGAGAAAAAGTAAAACCAGGCAGTGGAAGCATATCCTTTAATCCCAACACTTGGGAGGCAGAGGCAGGTGGATCTCTGTAAATTCAAGGCCAGCCTGTTTTACAGAGTGAGTTCTAGGACATCCAGGACTACATAGAAAAACCCTGTCTCAAACACACACACACACACACACACACACACACACACACACACGAAGTCACACATTCCATAGCAAGGGTTTCAAAGGGGTCTTCAAAGACTCTTCGCAGGATATTATAATTCCATATATGAGTTGAACTGAAAGTGAAGAGAGTGTCACAAGCTTAAAAAAAAAAACCCAAATATCTAGATGTCAGGCAGTGGGCCTTGAATTCATTGCAGAAGAAATGTATATAATGGGCTAAGTTGAAAGGGGGGAAACTGGAAGATAAGGTTGACTTTGAATTTGGAGATGCAGAGAGACTGAGAATAATGTTTTGGGAAGTTGAGGTTAGTGCACAAAGGTCGTCATTGTACTTCAGGAGTGTGGAGCCCTGGGGGCTAAAGGACAAGGAGAGCTGAGCCCTAAAGTATGAGTGAGTAGCTCTCAGGGATAGGCTGCACGTGAAATCGGGACAATTCGCCATGCTAGGAGATGCCATGGACCTTGACTACTAGTCGTGAAATAAGCCAGTTACAAAAAGACATATAAACATCTCCCTCATGGACGTAGTCTGAAAAAGCCCAAGTGAAGTAGTGGGCAGAAGAGGCATAGCGGAGGCAGGACTGGAGGAGAGTTGGAAAATGTTGGTCAAAAGATACAATTGTAGTTGTATGGGAGGAGAAGGTCCAGGCCATCTGATGTAGTTAATAACAATGTATCACTTACTTGAAGATCACTAACACAATACGTTCTCAGTGCTCCACAGAAAGTGTGTGTGAAATAAAGTACATGTTAATTAATCTCATTTTAGCCATTTTACAATGGATACATATTTTGAAATCATTGTCTACCACAAATACATTTTTGCTTGTCAATGAAAGAGAAATATTTCAAATGAGGAAAAACCAAGCCTTTGAACATGCCTGTCTTCCTGAAGCTTAGCAAAATCACCTTTAAGGAGTTCACTACAGACAACATCCAAGAAATGGGCAAAAAAAAAAAATGTAGAAAAATAAACAACATAGGATGTCTAGGTGTGATATGGTACCCTATAATCTCATCGGTTGTAAAATGGAAAGCAGGGGGATCAGGAGTTCGAGGCCAGCCTCAGCCATATAGCCTGTTCGAGACCAGCCTGAGTTACATAAGAAGGGAATCCAACACACGCCTTTGACATATAACAGATCTTGTGGAGCAATTTGCCTCTAATAAAAAGAAAAAGAAGACAGGCTAAGGGATCGCTCACTTTACTGAAAGTGCCTGCTATGCGACCATGAGGCCCTGAGTTCAGATCCCCAGTACCCACATAAAAGAAAAAAAAAAAAAACCAAACAGGTGTTCAGTCAATGTCTGTAATCCTAGCACTGGGGAGGTATAAACAAGTGGATCACTGGGGCCTGGTAGCCAGATAATCTAGCCGAATGATGTCATCAGTGAGCGTCAGGTTCAGTGAAAGACTTTGACTCAAAAAATAAGGTAAGTGATTAAAGGAAACACCTAATATCGGCCTCTGGCCTCCAAATTCAGTAACATCAAAACACACAAGCACACACATACACACACACACACACACACACACATACACAAAAGCACATACATCATACTCACATACATGCATGAGTACTTACATACACACACATTAGCACACAGGAGCACGTAAACACACATGTGCGAACACACACATATACATGTGTGAGCACACACATACACATGCATGCACAACGTAAGAAGAAAACAAGGTTCCAAGTTCTCAACCTGGAACTTTCTGCACAGACTGGGCTGGCCTCAAGCTTGTATCTCTCCTGTGTCTATCCCCTGAGGGCTGAGAGACAAGTGTTTGACATCATGCTAACCAACTTCTTCATCTTTTAATTTTTTTTTAGAGTCTCAGGTAGCCTAGGCTGACCTTGAACTGGCTATAGAACCAAGAATGACCTTGAACCCAAGGTTGGGATCAAAGTCCAGACCTCAGAACCTCGACTACCTCAGGGACTACAGGTGTCTGTCACTATACTCAGCTTGCTGAGAGCTACTGAACACTGAAGTCACTGGAAAATGTGACAGGAGCTGTCTGTCTTCTGCGCTATTAGCACAAAAACCAATGCAACTGAGCTTAAATTATCTGACCATATATTTGTTGGCCCATTTTATTAAGATGACCATATGTTGTCTTAGGGTTAGTCCAATCTGAGAGAAACCACTCACAGTTCTCTTGGGTCTACATTTCTCTACCAACTAACATTCTCTTTAATTGGTTTCTCTAAAGCTGGAAGCTTCCATGTTTACATGTGGAGCTGCATGCTCTCCTGAGGAGGAGGTGGCCTCTATACAAACTTCCGATGTTTGTGTCAGCAGAACCAATCACCAAGGGCCCAGGAAGGCTGGAGGCTGATTGTCACTAACGACCGAACACGCTCTTTATTGAGCCAGTTCCTCACACCCTACTGAAGTTCCCTGTAGTGGTCCTAACTCCAGGAGGGTAGATCTCTAGAAATGGAGTGTATGATCACCCTCTTTCACTGGCCAAACTGGCTGATGACAACCGAAGGCAGGAGAGCCCAGACGAGAAAATGAATAAGTTCATAAGGATGTGTCTAGGTAAGTCAAGCTACTAATGGATCAGACAGAGTATCTCTCTCTTCTAAAACCTACACTGTGGATAGTACAGGACTGGCCCATAGCTCTCTCTCTTGTCCTTGGGAGCCTTGAGTCCTGACCCCAATGACAGTCTTAGGATACAACCTTTGTTTTCATGAGCCTCAGCTCCAGGCAGCAGGAGGGAGAAGGAGCATGGGTCACATTGAAAGCAGGGATACCAACTGCTGTGCATGTGGATGCCTTTATCACATAGCCACGCCCACCTCAGACATGGTCACGCCCACCTCAGACATGGCCACGCCTACCTCAGACCTATGCTTACCCTGGCATGACCACTTTCCTGTAAACATTCTATGACTATGCAATAGGGGAAATAAACTTCGGGAACGATGTTCATTTTCAGCTTCTCTAAAGAAATGAGATTGGTGGAGTTAGGAGAATGATCTCAAGCCTGGTGTCATAAGAAATGAATTATTAAAACCCGGGAAAGCAATTCTCCACTTCTAATCTAGCAAATGAGACAGGTAGGAGAAGAGAGAGGAAAACCCCAGTAGCGAAAAATAAAATAATGAAAATCGACCAATAAATTATGAGATAAAAGAACTGTTGTTTGGGCCCTGCAAGGATCATTCAACTCTGTCTAACAGAGGACCAGGGTTCAATACGCAGCCCAATATGGCCACTAACAACCACATATAACTTCAGGTCCAGGGATCTGAAGTCCTCCCTGGCCTCCTCAGGTACTAGGTACATGTGTAGCGGACAGACTTTAAACACCCATCACAAAAATAAAATAGTTTAATTTAAAAAAAAGAACTGTGTCTGGGTTCTAATTCTAATAGCTGAGTGACCAGTTACAAGCTACATTCTTAAGCCTGTGATGTATCCATTAAGTAAGGATAATTTCAGCTACGGCACAGACCCAGGAGAAGGTAATTGAGATGTTGGCTCTTAAGTGTTTTGTAAACCTCGTTAGTCGTGCAGAGAAAAGCTATCTTTATTAACAACAATGCTTACAACAATGTAGTAAACCTTTTAGGAACACACTGAGTTAAGGGTGAGATTTGAGATTTTTCATTACCTCTTCAACATTGTTCTTTTAATGTGATTAGTATCTGTGGCTTTAATTGAATTTAAATTTTTCTCACTGTCTTTTTTTTTTTTTTCCCTACTGATCTGTGATGGTTTGCATATGCTCGGTCCAGGGAGTGTTGCTATTAGAAAGTGTAGCCTTGTTGGAGGAAGTGTGTCACTGTGGGGTGGGCTTGGAGACCCTCCTCCTAGCTGCCTGAGGATGCTCAGTCTGTTTCTGACTTTCTGTGGGTGAAGATGTAGAACTCTCAGCTCCTCCTGCACCATGCCTGCCTGGATGCTGCCATGCTCCCGCCTTGATGATAACGGACTGAACCTCTGAACCTGTAAGACAGCCCCAATTAAATGTTGTCCTTTATACAACTTACATTGGTTATGGTGTCTGTTCACAGCAATAAGACTCCAACTAAGACATGATCACATATCATTTGTGAAATTTTATATCCAGAAAGTGAGAGGACTGAGTTAGCCAGAGCCAGGCTGACTCCATGACAGGCTGCAAACCGGAAGCTTGAAATACTAGGCCTAAGTTTCAGTTTGCCAGAAATGAGAACCAGGATCCGAGAACCAGGGGTCAGCCAACCACAGCCTTGGGCAACCAATCTGAGGACACCTTGTCACCTGGCCTGAGGTAAGAATAGGTAGCTAGAATGAGTAAGCGACCCCTCAGGGAGGTCTCCAGAGCCTAACCAATTGTAGGACTATCAGACCTCTAGAGATAGCGCTAACCAATCCAGATAAAAGGGCACACACCCCTCCCTGGGATTCCCCTAACTGACAATAAAAGCCAGGCCTATGAGTCCACCAGGGGTCTCCATTCCCAAATGGGGCGACCCCTGCATGTAGGAAATACAGCTGAATAAAGACTGCTGTTGCATACTGTTTGAATCTGGGTCTCCTTCAGCTATTCTTGAACCCTAACAAAAGGAGTTGTACGACCACTTCCTTGCAGTAAGTCTGTAAACAGAGTCTAAGTGTCAGAGCAGAGGATAATCCCAGCTTTAATACATATACCATCAATGTCTAGAGTAAAATAAGTTTTCCATAGCTATAATAAACGGAATTCTAAAGCTCTCTGTAAACGTTTACATAGGAATCACTTGAAAAGAAAATGTTTCATGTTTTGGATAATGGATTTTACAAGTTACAATAGGAACAGCAGACCCCGTTGCCTCTCTGTGGAGGCATTTCCACTCCTGGGCAGCCACAGTTGGTGTTGTCTTGGTCTGCAAGGCAGCTAGTGGTGGGGAAATGGTTTACATGCAGGAAGCTTAGCTGAGGACATTGTGATCATGGGAACCGTCTTTGTCAGAGTCAAAGAAGAGAATTCGTACAGGAAGAGAGCCTCATTCTCTAAAAAGAAGATCCGAAAATCTACAAATGAATGGCTGACTTCAAGGCTGGGACAGGGCGAAGCCAAAGCGCTCCTGGGACATCTCACTGGGCAAGAAAGTAACACAGCACTCAGAAAGATGATAAAAACCAAGAAAATAACTAACACAGGGCTCAGAAAGACAATAAAAACCAAGAAGGAGAAGAACTAGTCTGAAGGTCTCACATTAGCTAAATCTAAAACAATCTGAATGTCAAGTCGTGAGAGCATGGATTGGATTCCGCTGAAATCCGCACTGTGAGCATGTGGTAAGGCTTTCGGAAGGAGCTCACGCTCCTGGGCGTGGCTAGCCGCGCTTCTACCTCTCCATTATACAGAGCCCACTTTAGAGGCCGGACTCCCCTGCCTCTGGCCGGGCAAATTCAAATAAGACTGTCAAAAAGGGGACGGAGGTAGCAAAGAATCGGCATGGTGGAAGAGAATTGTAAGCCCAGTATTTGGAGGGCTGAACAGGAGAATCAAAGTTCAAAGTCTAACATAGCTAGGCTCTCTCTCAAGCACACACACAAAGAGCATGAGACAACGGATTGAACTTGAGTCGATGATGCCTCTGGGCCTAGCGCCAATTTCTAAGGAACGTGGAAGACAGAAGAAGCAAAACAAAACGACGAATCTAAGATCAACAAACCATGGTAAGGGAATCCGAGTCAGACACACGGCATCCTGCAGTAAATAAATATGAGGGGAAGAGAGAGAGAGAAGAAACTGGTAGACCAAAAGAGACTCTAAAGATACTACAAATGTTTGAGGGGCTTCCCCCAACCACACACACCAGACATTTGCTAAGGTTTGCGGAGTTGATTCTAACAAAGACCTCAAAAGAGCTCATTCGCATTTTATTAATTTGTTTTTTTTTTTTGTTTTTTTTTTTTTGTTTTGTTTTTTTTTTTGGAGCTGGGGACCGAACCCAGGGCCTTGCGCTTCCTAGGTAAGCGCTCTACCACTGAGCTAAATCCCCAGCCCCTATTAATTTGTTTTTAAGACAGGGTTTCATTATATGACCCAAATAACCTGGAAGTCACCACAAATTCTCAGCACCACAAATTCTAAGAATCCAGGCCTCATGGTACCATGCCTGCCTCGTTATTCTTTCTTCTTTTTCTTCTTCTTCTTCTTCTTCTTCTTCTTCTTCTTCTTCTTCTTCTTCTTCTTCTTCTTCTTCTTCTTCTTCTTCTTCCTCCTCCTCCTCCTCCTCCTCCTCTTCCTCTTCCTCTCCTTCTCCTCCTCCTCCTCCTCCTTTTCTCCTCCTCCTCCTCCTCCTCCTCCTCCTCCTCCTCCTCCTCCTCCTCCTCCTCCTCCACCATTGACAGAGGTAGAATACACTCAGGACACATATATAGCCAATGAGACCATTAATCATCTGCACCTAGGTTGACCATCTTTATTAAAATCTAAAGTTCATCACATCCAAAGACAAGAGCGATACAATGAAACAATTTTTGGTGCATGATTTTTGGGCAAGAGTAAATTGGTGTATAAATACACAGGCAGAAGTGAAGGAGTTGTGGAGAAATGCCAGAGAATGACTGAGAAGCCATGGGAGAAGGGAGGGGGACGTGATTAGCTGGACCACTGTAAGGGAGTCCTAAGGATGTTGGGTCACTTCTGAGTTTGGAACTAGGTTATGATTGCAGGGAGAGCCATCTTACTATAATACAAAAGCTCTGTGTTTGTGCTGTTTCACTGTGTATTTCTATTTAATTTAACAAATAAAAGGTTTTGAGAGGAGGGGATTGGAGGTGTAGATTTGATCAAAACATATTCAATGCATGTATGGAATTATTTTTTTCTTTGATTGAAAATAGACTTTTTATGCAGTATATTCTGATTATGGTCCTCCCCCAATCCCAACTTCTTACAGTTCCTCTCCAACTCCCCTTCAGTCTGCATCTTTCATTAGAAAACAAACAAGGCATCTAAAAAATAATATGAACTAAAATAAGATATAACAAAGCCAAACAAATCAAAATAGGATAAAACAAATACAAACAGAAGAAAAAGAACCAAAGGAAAAGCACAAGAAACAGAGACACACATGTCGTAAAACACAAAACCAGAGTTCATTTTGTGTTAGCCTGTAGGGCGGTTTGCTCGCCCCTCAGAAAGTGGCGCTATTTGGAGGTGTGGCTTGGTTGGAATGGGTGTGGCCTTGGAGGAAGTGTGTCACTGTGTAGGTGGGCTTTGAGGTCTCCTAGTGCTCAGGCTCCGCCCAGTTTGGAAGGGCGCCTCCTCCTGGCTGCCCGCTGATCAAGATGTAGAACACTTGGCTCTTCCAGCACCACGTGGGCTTGGAAGCTGCCTTGCTTCCCACCTTGATGACGATGGACTGGACCTCGGGAACTGTCAGCCCAGCTCCAATTAAATGTTCGCCTTTGTCAGAGTTGCCTTGGTCATGGCGTCTCTTCACAGCAGTGGAAACCCAAACTAAGACAGCCATCTACTGCTAGACACGGGCCTACTTTTAAGAGTGGATTGTTTCACCAGTGAGCTCCCTTGGAGAAAACCAACTTAACGTTTACAAGTGTGGTCTGCGTTAGGGATGGGGGTTGTGCCCACGTCGCAGCTCCAGCACCCCATACCTGTGCATGCTGCCCCAGTCTCTGTGAGTTCACATGTGCTTAGAACCTGCTTTCCTTGGTCTCCTCCAATCCTTCAGGTTCTTACATCCTTTTCACCTCCACTTCTGCAGAATCCCCTGAGTCCTGAGAGGAAGGAATTGATGGAGACACCTCATTCAGAGCTCAGAGTTCCAAAGTCTCTCACACTCTGTGCACTATCTGGTTGTGGGCGTCCGTATTTGTTCCCATCTGCTGGAGAATGGAGCTTCTCTGGTGACAGCTGAGCAAGGTACTGATCAATGAGTAAAGCGGAAGGTCATCTGGGGTCATTTTACTGCTACGTTCCTTTAACAGAACAGAAGTGTTTGGTTTTCACCTAGGTCCCTTATTGGAACACAGTCCGAGCATGGAGTCGTGTGAGGAGATCTCTGCGTGCTCTTGTGAAAAGTCCAAGAAAGCAAGACAGGAGTCCTGTGACCTCAGTTTCTCCGAAACACAGAACTGTTCTTGGCACGTGTTCTCATGTTCCTCCCAGATGTGGCACTGTTCTTCATATGCCTTGACTGAAAGCCTGTTTTTGCCATGCCTGGCTTGTCCTTGTACATGGCTTGAACTCATGAGAACCTGACTCAGTTGACCTTTCGTAACCCTCAGGGTATAAATTGTCTGACGCTCTGAATAAAGTCCCCTATTTCACAAGACTCTAGGCTGCCTCATGTTCAGGGCCTGCTCTCCCAAGTTCACGCTGCCAACTGGAACGGTAAACAGTCCCTGGTCTATTTAGTCGCAGGTTCTTGGCCACCCAAGCAGCACTGGATATTGGCTCCATCTCATGGAGTGGACCTTAACTCAAATCAGATATTGGTTGGTTATGCCCACGAGCTTGGGCAACGATTACATCAGTGTATTTTGCAGGCCTGTCACCATTGTGGACTGAAGGGTACGTAGCTGAATTACTGCTCACCTTTCTGCTTTCACAGTGTGCAGAGTATCTTCTAATACCAAGACCACTAGTCCATAGGATGAAGGCTCTAAGAGGCACCAGCCCGACTTCTCTGTGTTCAGTGAGTTATGTAGGTGTTCTGTTCAGCATGGGCCTTACCATCAGCCTGTGGACAGCCACCAATAGCCTTGGCAATAGCTTGGGTTGTTTAGGGAGCCCTTTGGCCAACTTGATTAGATGTAATTCACTCCTGGTACTGGAAGTTTCATTTTGTGATAGGTCCAGTTAGGGCTCTGTCTCCCCAATTATTGGATGATTTCTTATAGATCACTTTCATCCACGCATATGTTTTAGAAAGGTTCTAATGTGTTAATAAGTTTCCACATGACCCTTCGAATGGCCCTGAGTTTTAGCCGTCCCTTCCTATACTCCCTCTCTTACCCTCCTCTTCCCTTCCCATTCCCATTTGATCCTCCTGGCCCAGCCCTCCCCAACCCCACCTATCAATATTCTATTTCCCCTACCTAGGGCTCTCCATGCTGTTTTAATTAATATATCTCTGAAGTACGATTTGAGGTCGGTGTGGTGTTTCATCCAGCAGTTCTTTTATTATCGAGGAATGTTTTATCAATGCTGGGGGTTTTGTATTTGTATATGAAGCTGAAAATTGTCCTTTCAAGATCTATGCAGAGCTGTATTGCAGTTTTAACGGGGATTGCATTGAATCTGCTTTTAGTAGGACGGCCATTTTTACTATTTGAATCCTACCTATCCACAAGCCTGGGAGAGCTTTCCATCTTCTGAGATCTTTCATTTCTTCCTTCACAATATCAAATATTAATATTTTATATTATATTGTGAAAGGTGTTGTGTTCCTGATTTCCTTTGTCGTTTGTATATAAGGAGGCTAGTGATTTCCGTGCGTTAATTTTGTGTCCAGCTACTTTGATGAAAGCGTTTATCAGCTGTAACCTTCCTCTGGTAGAATTTTGGGGGTCACATATGTATACTATCAGATCATCTGCGAATAAAGATACCTTGACCTCTTCTCTTCCTGTTTGTGTCCCCTTGCTCTTCTTCAGTTGTCCTGGTGCTCTAGCTAAGCCCTCAAGTACTATATTGAGTAGCGATGGAGAGAGTGAACAGCCTTGACAGTTGTGAGACACCACGCAGGCACCGAGAGCTGAGCACAGGTCTTCCGGGGGAGCAGCCGGTGCTCTTTCCTGCTGGGCCGTATCTCCAGCCCCCAGCATATTTTTCTTCATTTCCAAGGATATAAGCATATCAACGGGCAGCAGGCCTAACCTAACAGCAAAAGAGGAGCTCTCCTATTTCTATCATTTTATAATGCCTTCTGCATAACGAGACCCAGAGCCCTGCTCAGTTTATCGCTCTGTTGCTAGTGCCTAAAACCTCACTGATAAACAGGGAACGGATGGGTGATGTAATTCTCAGTGCGGGAGAGAGATGTATGCAGTTAAAGACTTTCTGCAGAAAATCTAAATGAATCTGTAAATTTCATAGAAAACCAGGGCAATAGCCTGATTAACAAACAGTAGTCTGCCGGGCAATTGCCAGTGTCCTCCCCAGGCCTCACAGTAGCCCAGGGTTCATTGTTCATATTACTGGATTTCTTGCAATGAAACCACAGGGAGGATTATTTAAGGGAACCTAGAATATGCAAGTGCTAAGTCCTATTACTTAATGAATAATGGATAAATTAATTGCTCCTGGAAAACTGGCGAAACTTCCACTTTGCTGCTTACAAATTTATGTTGACGCCTTACACTCCTCGCGAGGCACTAACACATCAGAGTTAATTAAGATCACAGGCCTGGAGTTAGGCAGTAACACCCCATTTTGCTTACTTCCTTCTATTCTTTGAGAGGAAATTTTGATTCCACAACATACTGTAACATCGTGCTGGAAAAGATGACAGAGTCCAGATCACCGGGAAAGCCTGTAAAATGAGGGAAAAAATAACAGAGCGTTCTATTTTTTGTCTTAACATGTCAAGGAAGACGTAAGGTGTGCTAGGAAGTACAGTAGACCAAGGAAAAAATACAGGCTCTGTTTCCAACGTATCACTAGGAGACTGGGTAGTTTTGGATTAGACTTTAGCAGCCACATGAGCTCCAGGGTCTACCTATCTAGATTCCCTGCTGACCTCTCATCGGCAAAATCAAATGCTTGTTACAACCGACTTCCTAGGTTCTAGTTCCAGAACAACTGGACCCGATGTTTGGAGCCTTAGACGAAGGAGTCCATCAGAACCACAAGGTCAATCGAACAGCCCTGACTGTCCTAGAACTCACTCTGTAGACCAGGCTGGCCTTGAACTCAGAGATCCATCTGCCTCTGCCTCCTGAGTTCTGGAATCAAAGGCATGCACCACCACTGCCCGGCTTCCTAGGTTTTAAAAAATTACCATATAAAGTTAGGCATGTGGTTAAGAAGACAGCTGTTCCCTTTTTCTGGGGACAGGATCAGCATAATTTGCTTCATCCTTCACAAGGTTGCTTTCCCACCCAGTGAACACATCGTACTCAACAGTCATTCCCAAGGGGCTGGAGAGATGGCTCAGGGGTTAAGAGCACTGACTGCTCTTCCAGAGGTCCTGAGTTCAATTCCCAGCAACCACATGGTGGCTCACAACCTTCTGTAATGGTATCTGATGCCCTCTTCTGGTGTGTCTGAAGATAGCTACAGTGTACTCACAGACATAAAATAAATAAAATCTTTTTCTTTTCTTTTCTTTTCTTTTTTTGGGGGCTGGGGACCGAATCCAGGACCTTGCGCTTGCTAGGCAAGCACTCTACCACTGCGCTAAATCCCCAACCCCAATAAATAAAATCTTAAAAAAAAACACAAACAAAAAAAGCAGGCATTCCCAAAGCAAGTGGTATTGATTTGCTGTTTGGCAGAATCTGTAGCCCCCTAATTTTCAACCAAATGTCTAGCCTGGGATTGTGGTCTCATTAAGCCTGAAGGCCACAGAGCAGGCTGTAGATAAGGTTGGATCTGTGCTCCATCCCCATGGGACTGGGTTGTAACTTGTCCACAGGAGTCAGGAAGGAACAGTGAAGGGGACAGCAGAGCAATGACAAACTCAGCTGTGCTTCTGGGCCTCTGAACTCAGGACAGACTTACACCCTCCTCAGAGAAGGCAGTGTAAGCTCTTCTTGCTGAAAATGATCACCAATATTGAACCACACAACAGGCCACCATTCAAAGAGATGGAGACTAAGAAGTGCTCAGTCCTAAATGGGATGTCCCCACTGCCCAAGGCTCAGGGATCATCTTGTAAGATTGTGATCCAGAGGTGGTAGATGACATCAGGCTAACAGTGTTTTCCTGACACAATGGAGCAGCTGCATATAGGAACTCAGAGCAATTGTGAAAGCAAGCAGTAAGGCTCCCAGCACGGAAGGGGGAGGTAGACAGGAAGTCTCACCCCTTAATGGACCAATCAGCATTTGATAGCTGCTGGGAGAGGGAGAGTCAGCTTTCTTTAATGATGTGGCCCTGGTAGGTCCACCATGTTACAGGGCCAAGTCCTACTCCCAAGAGTAGTTGGGTTACACAAATTGGGCTCAATGGTTTGAGAGAGAGAGAGAGAGAGAGAGAGAGAGAGAGAGAGAGAGAGAGAGAGAGAGAGAGAGAGAAAGAGAAAGAGAGAGAGAGAAGGAAGGTAGGTTGGTAAGGATATAGGAGTAGATCTGGGAGGAGTTGAAACACTATGATTAAAATACATTGTAAGAAATTATCAGAGGATTAATAAAGTATTTAAAAGGTAATAGCTGAGATACAACTAACACACAACAATTATAATTTACCTGTTTAAAATATTAAATCAATTGATTACGGTATATTCTTATATCAATAGCCACAAGGTAATGGTTCTAGGACCTTCCACAAATGCCAAAATCCATAGATGGTGAAATCTCTTGAACATAATGGTATAGCATCTATATATCATCCATGGCCATCTTCCATAGAACGTGAGTCACTTTCATATTACTTATAATATATAATAACATAAATATATTGCACAAATAGTTATATTGTTTAAAAGATGGTGGCAAGACAGTGAAAATCTGTACATTTCAGTAGAGAAGTATTGTTTTAAAGATGTATTTATTTATTTTATTTTATGTATATGAAAATTTTTCTGCATGTATGTCTGGGTAGGATGTGCATGCCCAGTGCCCATTGGGTGGGGCAGAAGAGGCATCTGAGTCCCCAAACTGGATCCAAGTAAAGCAGTTTTGATTCTCCGTGTGGGTGCTGGGAATCAAACCCAGTCCTTTGCAAGAGCAGTGAGTGGTCTGAACTGCTGATCCATCTCTCCAGCCACAGCAGGAGCAATTTCAAAAATAAATTAAGGATAAAGAATAGGAGAGGAAGGACAATAGAGGGCGGGGAGAGGCAAACATGAGCAAGGTACGGAATGTCATCCTCTGTCATCCTTAACAAGTTAGTAAGGAAGAGAATAAATGTTTTCACGCAGCTTGGGGTATCGCCTTCAGCTTGGGGTATCGCCTAGTGGTATGACATATGGTAGCATGCACAAGGCCCTGGGTTTGATGCCCAGTGTACATTTGTATACACTTGCCCCAATTTGTGGTTGGCTCAAAGTGAGGATGTGGGCTGATAAGATGGCTCAGTGGTTAAGAGCACCTATTGCTCTTCCAGAGGTCCTGAGTTCAATTCCCAGCAACCACATGCTGGCTCACAACCATCTGTAATGGGATCTGATGTGCTTTTCTGGTGAGTCTGAAGACAGCTACAGAATGTTAGCAATCTAAGCTCCACCCCCACGGTTACCTGGCAACAGCCAGGTATGCCTGACAGTATAAAAGGGGCTGCTTGCCCCTCCTCACTGTCTTGTTCTCTCTTGCTCATGCTCTCTTCCCCCTTTGTCCCTTCTCTCCCCATTCTCCTCCCCTTTTCTCTCCACCTGCTCACGGCCGGCCTCTACTCTTCTATTTCTTTCTCTCTCTCTCTCTCTCTCTCTCTCTCTCTCTCTCTGCCTTACTACCCTCTTAACTCCCCTCCTCATGCTCTGAATAAACTCTATTCTGTATTACACTGTGTCCCTCAGGTGGAAGGGATGCCTCAGTATGGACCCACTGAGGCACCCCCTTTCCCCAGACCCCCATAGAACATATCCCCCCTCTCTTCTTTATCCTTCTATTAACAACACAAAGTAATACTCATATACATAAAATAAATAAATAAATAAATCTTTGGAAAGTGAGGGTGTGGGACTGACTATGTCACAGAAGTTTGGTTGGCATCTCCACAGTCAATTTTAGAAGGCTTCATCCTCCCCATGTGCCCCCACTCCCTCCCCATGTGCCCCCACTCCCTCCCCATGTGCCCCCACTCCCTCCCCATGTGCCCCCACTCCCTCCCCATGTGCCCCCACTCCCTCCCCATGTGCCCCCACTCCCTCCCCATGTGCCCCCACTCCCTCCCCATGTGCCCCCACTCCCTCCCCATGTGCTCCCACTCCCTCCCCATGTGCCCCCACTCTCTCCCCATGTGCCTCCACTCCCTCCTCCCCACGAGCCTCCACTCCCTTCTCACACTCTCCAAACTCTACAACCAAGCCCTAGTCAGCCATATGTGTCTCCTTAGATTTATTGGTTTGGGGGACTGATATAAACACAATCAAGGAACAGCAAGACTTCCATCTCAAAAATAAAAAGGGGGGAGAAAGAGGAGGGAGGTTTCGTGTCCTGTCTTACTCACCGTTTTAGGCAGAAGTCAGTCTTGTGACATGTGAGCTAGCATTTGACTTTTCATAGGTGCTTTTTTGTAGGTTGGGAAAATGCCCTTCTATTGCTTTTATCAAGCAGAGGTATTAGGAGGTCCTCCTGGGACAACCTGTAGAGGTGAGTCTCCTGCAGTCCCCTGAGTCTCATCTTCTAGCTCTTGGCTGGCTCTTAGGTCTGGAGGAAACCTATGGGACCCCCCAAGAGCCTCCTGCTTCCTTTTGGAAACCTTTGAGGAGCCCAGGATTAACTGCTTGGAAACCCTGCTCCACTAATCCTATCCCAGTCAGATCAGCCTGCCATCCCAGTTGGATCAGACTGGGACAGAGCCTGCAGAGTGGGGTCTTCCCAGGACACAGCCTGTGCAGACTAGACTAAAAAGACCAATCAGCCAGGCAAATTGTATGTGTCCACCTGGTGAAAAATCTCAAATCAAACAAAATAGCTGTAAACATGAGACAATTGGGGAAAGGCGCAAGATGAGCCTGTCAGCTCTTGGAAGGATGACCAGAGTTTAATAATGATGCTTCTGAAAAAAAAAATCTGTTAACTCATTGGCTGCCAGGTCAGTTTTGTCATGGATGGCTATGGCTTCCTAAAGGCTGTGTGCTAAGGACCACAGTTCTCTTCCGGCATTTTGCACTTCATATGTGCAGGACACCACAGCTGAGGAACGGATCAGCTAACGTGCCTATCAAATATTTTTACTCTTTAACAAGTCTAATAAAGAGAGGTATCCTTATGCTAGTGAGTTAGACACTAGCTCTCCAATAGGAGAAAAGGAGATATTAACATGGCAGCTATCACTGAATGTATGCCACAAAGACGTTCGCACGGGAGTCAGGTGAATAACCAGACGCAGCTGGAACTCCGTTTAGGTTGTTGTTTCCCTTCTGTTAACAACAGAAGAATAAAATGAATAATATTTATTCACGTCATATCCTAGTCACAGCCCCCTCCTTCCTCTCCTTCCAGTCCCATCCCCCACTAGCCCATCCCCTTTCTCCTCAGAAAAGAAGCCCCCCCTTGCCTGCCCTGGCTTGCAGCAGGATTAAGCAGACCCTCTCTCATTGAGGCCTGACCAGTCAGTCCAGCTGGGGAAGGGATCCAATGGCAGGCAACAGAGTCAGAGACAGCCCCTGCTCCAACTGTTAGGGGTCCCACATGAAGACCAAGCCGCACATCTGCTACAAATGTGTTTGGGGCCTAGGTCCAACCCCTGCACCTTCTTTTGTTGGTGGTTCAGTCTCTGTGAGCCCCCATGGGCCCAGGCTGATTGACTCTGTATGTCCTTGACCCCTCCAGCTTGCTCAATCCTGTGTCCCACAATTCCATATGACTCCCTGAGTTCTGTCCGATGTTTGGTTGTGGGTCTCTGCACATCAGTTTCTTTGGAGATAGTTATGCTAGACTCCCCTCTGCAAGCGTAGCAGAGAATTATATGGTGGTAAAAGATCATAATCTGACTCCCAAAATCCAAAATCCAGAGACAGCACAGGGAAGAAGACAAGAAAAAGACAAAACTATAAGCAAAGGTCTTGTGAGTATCACTGGGTAGAGTTTTTGCCCAGCACTCACAAAGCTCCAAGTTTGAGCCTCAATGCTAGAAAACTAGGTGTGGTGGTGCACTCTGTAATCCCAGCATAAGAGGGGGAGGGTGGAAGAATGAGAGAGACGTTTAAGGTCATTCTTCACTATGTGGTGAATTTGAGACCAGTCTGTGCTCCTTGACCTCTTGTTTATAAATAAATAAATAAATAAATAAATAAATAAATAAATAAGAAAGAAAACAAAACTTCAGGCTAGGGCTGTAGTTCTGTGAGAGACTGAACCTTTGTGAGGCTCTGAGTTCAATTCCTAATAATGTCAGAGGGAAAAAAGAAACCACTGACTCACTTGACAGTACTTCATGGGCTTAGGACTGCAGCTCTGTGGAAGTGAACTTGCCTGCCATATATGAAGCTCTGTGTTCAGTCTCCAGTACTTGCTGGAACAAAAAAAAAGATACACAAAAACTAAACAAAACCCCTCTGAGCATGACCGCACATGTACAAAATGCACAGACTAGGTACCACGTGATGATGAGTTACACTCCTACCAAAATCATAGACTCTCAGATGTGGGTCAGCAACAAGGTTCACGTGCTGCTACTTGAGGAAACAGTAAATGTGGGAACCATCTTGAAGAGCGGTTTGGCAGTTTCAGCCAAGAGGTGAGAATGGCCTAAAGCCAAGCCGTTTCCTTTCAATAGTTGACAACCTAGGGAAATTCTCAAACACGTGCTTAACACAGTATTTATTCTAGAGAAAAGGGGGGCATAAATAACCTTATTAATTTTAGAATACAAAAATCAGTTCATAAAAATGAATATATACTACCCAGGCCTGATGGTGTACACCTTCAGTGCCAGCACTCCGGAGGCCGAGGACGTCTGATGCAAGGCAGCCTGGTGTGGATAGCAAGCGCTAAGGCTTTGTGGTGAGACCTTGTCTCAAAAATGAAAACAAAGACCAAAAAATGAGTTAGTCTTCTACAGGGGTTACAATGTAAGGTCCTGTTGAACAAGGACAGCTAACAGCAGAATGAAAAGCACTCTGTGATACAATTTATACAAATTCTCAAGATGCATCTTAAACACTTTTAAATGGTAAGACCATAGAACTACACTGCTTAAAGCTTTCAAAATCATCAGTGATTTGCTGGCAAAGGCCATGTCTAATTTAGGTTTAAAGTAAGGGATTAAGAAAGATAAGGTAGAGGCTGGAGAGATGGCTCAGTGGTTAAGAGCACTGACTGCTCTTCTAGAGGTCCTGAGTTCAAATCCCAGCAACCACATGGTGGCTCACAACCATCTGTAATGGGATCTGATGCCCTCTTCTGGTGTGTCTGAAGACAGCAACAGTGTGCTCATATTCATTACATAAATAAATATTTTAAAAAATTAAAAAAAGAAAAAAAAAGAAAGATAAGGTAGGATGTGGGGTGGCAAAAAGAGCAGGAGAATCAGTAGTTCAAGGTCATTGTTGGCCGTGTTGAGTCCAACTTAGGATATTCGAGACTGTGTAAAAAAGAAAAATAAGATAATACCCTAGAGATCATTAATAAAATTGTTTAAAAAACTTTTTGGATGATCTGCATATATATATATATATATATTCTTCAATGTTGTACTTAATGTGTGTGTGTATGAGAGAGAGAGAGACAGAGAGAGAGATATGTCTGGACATCGTAGTGAGTATGGAGGTCAGAGACAACTTGCAGGCGTGGGTTTCCTTCTTTTGCAGAGATTAAACAGACAGACATGCCGGGTTTCATACTGTCACCTTTAAGCACTCGGCCATCTCTCAGCCCTGCTGACTCATTTTCAAAAGGAAGAAGAAAGAAAAATTGAGCAGTGGTATTGACTACAATTCCAGCACTTGGGAGGCAAAGGAGTTCAAGGCCAGCGGGCTCTAAAAAGCCACTTTCAGGACAGCCAGGGCTACACAGAGAAACCATGTCTCAAAAAAAAACTCAAAGAAAGAAACAAACAAGCTAAACTGTCATTTAATTCTTTCTGCAAAACTGTTCCACTCTGGTTTGGTGGCTCATGACAGAACTTCATCAGCCCTTGGAAAGCAGAGACAAGAGGACGTCAGAGAATTCAACACCACGATGCACAAGGCAGTGAGTCCAAGGGTAGGTTTGACTGCAGAGGGAAACCTTGTTTAAAAGAACAAATCACAACAAACTAAAAAGTGTTCCGCTCTCTTCTCACTGGTCCTATTGCTTTGCTTTTCTACTGTATCCTTCACCCTGCAAGTGCAAGCAGACCCGAGAATCTCCTCTCCAGTACCCTCGCCTTTCACACAAGCAGAACTCTTGTCCCCTTCCAAGGGAACAGACAGATATTACAACCTAAAAGTAATCTCTTCTCCTGGGGTTGAAATAAGTTCTAACAATGGGATCTAATCCTACATTGCTGGCTGTGCTAGGACAGGTTCGATAGACAGGTCCTTCTGTCCTTTATTAGCAACATTAATCGGGAAAGTACCACAGTACATGGTCAGCCTTTCATGGGAACCTTCATGAAGTCTCACAAAATCCTTGCAGACCCTGATGTGACTTGTTCAAGGACCAACTGTTTTTTTTTTTCTTTTTAAAGATTTATTTATTTATTATATATAAGTACACTGTAGTTGTCTTCAGACATACCAGAAGAGGGCATCAGATCTCATTACGGATGGCTGTGAGCCACCATGTGGTTGCTGGGATTTGAACTCAGGACCTCTGGAAGAGCAGTCAGTGCTCTTAACCGCTGAGCCATCTCTCCAGCCCAAGGACCAACTGTTAACAGTTTGTTTATTCAGTCTTTTGTTATTTCCTCTCTCATTTTACCTTGAAGAATAAAGGAAAATATTTAAGCCTTTGGTGCATAGGAGGAAAGTTTCGGTTAGGTAAATGATTTCCAGCAACTCACACACATCAGCTGTAGAAGAGTGGTTTCCTCTAGGGAGTGGCTCTCAACCCTTTGGGGTTGAACAACCCTTTCACAGGGGATGCTTAAGACCATCAGAAATAACAGATGTTTACACTATAATCCGTAACAGTAGCAAAATCACAGTTATGAAGTAGCAATGACGATTGTTTTGTAGCTGGGGGTCAGCACAGCATGAGGATCTGTAGTAAAAGTGGAAGCATTGGGAAGGCTGAGAGCCGCCACTCTGGGGGGGGGGCAGGGTTGAGAAGCATAAAGGCAGAAAGGTTTGTAGGAAGGTTTTATTAACTTGTAACCCTCCACTCTAAAAAGAAAAGCGTCTGGACTGGAGAGATGACTCAGCCGGTTAAGATGCTTGCCACCAAGCCTGACAGACAACCTGAGTTTGGTCTCCAGGAGGCGCTTGGTGGAAGGAGAGCCAGCTCACAAATGGTGTGTCCTGGCCTCTATACATGCGCTGTCATGCACATGTGTGTGAGCGTGTGCTCACTTACACCGCAGCTTGTGACTCTTTGATTCTTTGGGAACTTCACATCCTGCACCCCAATTTCACTCATCTTCCCGTTTCTCCATATCTGCCTTCTGCTCTTGTAATGTCCTCCCCAAAAGAAAAGTAATAATAATTACTAATAATCCTCATCATCATAATAACTTCTCCCAGTGGAAGCTGTAGTGTATCACTGTGTGTCACTTAGGACACCCTTTTGCCTAAACTCTTCCCTTTCAGATGCTCCTTGCAGTGAGCGTTAGTCTGGTTTGAGGCTTCTGCTTTCTGCTACACTATCAATACTGGATTCTCACCGGGACGCCTCTCAGATAGCCTATTGCTGCCCTGTAACTTTTTTTTTTTTAAACCTAGCCGTCTTTCTGGCTTTATATAAATATTCTTACAGAGATTTTTACATAGTATATTTTACCATGTTTTTCCTCCTCAATTCTTCCCACACCCTTACCTCTGTACCCATCCAATTCTGTTTCTTTTTTCTTCCACCCTCCCCCCCAAAAAAAAGGAAGAGACAAAAATACTCCCCCAAAACACTAAAAACAAAAACCAAAATAAAAGGCAAAAAGGCAAAAAATAACAACAAAATTCTGCCAGAACAAAGTAAAAATATAATCAACAGAAATATATAACGGGGTTTGTTTTGTGTCGGCTCTATTTTTTTTTTTTTCGGGGCTGGGGATCGAACCCAGGACCTTGCGCTTCCTAGGCAAGCGCTTTACCACTGAGCCAAATCCCCAACCCCGTCGGCTCTATTTTTGAAGGCTGTGGAACTTTCAGGAGGCAGAGCTTAGGTGTGGGTCACTGTGGGTTCACTTTTCCTCCACCATGATGGATCAGACCTATTCTTAGTATATGAGCCCAAATCAACCCTTCCTTCCTCCCTTTAGATACCTTTCGCATGAATTTGTCAGTACTGAGAAAAGAAACAGACACACACACATCTCTGTAAAAGTTTAAAGCAGTGTAGGTCTTACCCGCCAGCGCGCATGTGCAATGGGTATAGCTGATGCGCTCTTAAGCCAGGAACCAAAACATGGAAATAAGAAGTCCTCCTGGTCTTTTATGGTTTCAGGTCAGGCTGACACACAGGCGACAAGATTGTACCTGCTCTAACACTAGGTGCATCCATTGACTCAATTTAACTGAAACATCTGAGGGTGGTTTCCAGTCCCTCCTGGGGCTCCTCGATGCGACCATGCCTTTTCTGACTGCTCGAGTCACGAGTTGCACACATGCGTGGTGCCTTCTGGTGGCGTGTACTCACCGCTCACCCTTGCTATCTGAATGGCTGACTTCGAGTTAGCAATGTGGTCACTCCTTACCAAGCTTTACCATTTTCCACAGGAAGATCAACAGAAGAGGGAATGCTTACATCCCCCCCCCCCTCCCGAAGTATCTTGGCTTGTCACTTCTAACTGTATTATGTGCTCTTCCTGGAATCATTGTCTTGGGACCAATTCCTGCCAAACCAAATAGCAAATAAGGCATGTTAGATTGTTTCCCAAAAGAAGGGAGACTGGGCAACAAAGAACAGACAGCCACTGTAGCTAACTAAACTCCACCGGGCCTGTCATCCCATTTGTGTCTATGTCACCAATATTAGAATCTACAGTTGTGTAGTCTCTAAGACCCATAAGAGGGGCCTATGTCTGTGGCCTTAATGTCACCCTGTCTTTTGAGCTCTCCTCAGTTTCTGACAGCAAGCCATCAGAAAGAGAAAGTCGCAGATGCAACAAAGTAGTGTAGTTTGCATCCGCTCCAAATCAGAAAACAAAAAAACAAACAAACAAACACCATCAGGTCTAAGTGAGCATAACCAGGAATATCTTGCATTATATATTCATCCAAAACTAAGAGAAGAGAGTCTGATGCATTAGGAGATGATGGCTCTTTGAAACACTTGCCAACACTGCTTTTGGCTGATAGAAATTATTTGAGACGGCTTGCAAATTCACTTAGAATGGTTGCAACAAAGATTGAACTTAGAGGATTCATTTACACCGTTATTCGAAAGGAGCTTAGGGTCAAACTAATTTATTTATTTTTCTTCTTCTTCTTGAGGCTTGTCTGGTCATCACTTTGCTTCTTCTTGTAAAACTTACATAATGGAGGTTGCAGGTGTTAGGGTTCTACTGGAGTAAAGAGACACCATGACCATGGTAACTCTTATAAAGAAAACATTTAATCTGGGGCTGGCTTAGACTGTCAGAGGTTTAGTCCTTTATTGTCATGGTGGGATACATGACAGCATAGAGGCAGACATGGTGCTGGAGAAGGAGCTGGGAGTTCTACATCTTGAACAGCAGGCAGTAGGAGACTGTGTATTCCACTGGGCATCCTCTGAGCATGAGACTTGAAAGCCCACCCTCGCTGTACTAATACACTTCCTGAAACAAGGCCACACCTACTCCAAAAGGCCACACCTCCTAACAGTGCCTCTCCCTAGAGGCCAAGCATGCAGACCGCATGAGTCTGGGGGGGGTGGGGAGGGGTGTCAGTCCTATTCAAATGATCACAACAGGTAAAATCTTTGATGCTTCATTTTATGTAACTTCCAGATATATAATAATCTTGATCATTTTAAGTACACCCGAGATGTTATACAACACCAGCTATTAATTGCATGAAGATATATTATTGTTAAAGATTGGGTATAGCTCAGACGTAGAGTTCTTGTCTATATGGGTTTGACCCCCCCACCCTACAGAACAGACCACAATACTTGTCATGTACGTGAAGATTACAACTAACTGGACACCCTGTGTTTTCATTTTCTAGAGTTCTGTATTTATATCTCTTAAAATCTGGCCACCCAACAGATAATTCCAGATACTTACGACTATTTTTAGTTTGCTTTGGGGCTTCTTAGAGTATAAAATTCTTAGCTCCTGGATTATGTGTTTTTGATCTTCCTTTTGCTCTAGGAGTTATTCTTTTTTTTTTTTTTTTTTTTTTTTTTTTGGTTCTTTTTTTTCAGAGCTGGGGACCGAACCCAGGGCCTTGCGCTTCCTAGGCAAGCGCTCTACCACTGAGCTAAATCCCCAACCCCAGGAGTTATTCTTAGTAGTTATAAATAAAGCCCCACAGGGCTACCACCCAAGCTAAGCACTATGTGGGGGGCTCTTAGACCTTAGAAGCCCTGTTCCCCTCCACAGCTGCTGTCCTTGTGTGGGTCTCATTGCTGTCAAGAGAGACCATGACACAGCCACTCCATAAAGCAAAGCGTTTATCTGGAGCTGGCTTACCGTTCCGAGGTTTAGTCCATTGTTGTCATGGTGAGTCGCACGATGGCACGCAGGCAGACGTGGAGCTGAGAGTTCTACATCCACATCTGCTGACAGCAGGAAGAGAGTGAAACATTGGGCCGGGCTTGAGTGACCTCCAAGTCCATACTACTCCAACACGACCAGGCCACCTAATAGTGCCATTCCCCTCTAAACCAACACAGTCCTCCCTCCCCACTATCCTGATTTCACAGGACAACAATGACAGTTCTCTGGCTTTTTGTTTTTTTTTTTCAGTATTTTGAGACAAGTTTTCACTATGTAACAGCCCTGGCTGTCCTGGACTCACTTATGTAGACCAGGCTGGCCTCAAACCCACAGAGATCTGCCTGCCTCTGCCTCCCGAGTGCTGGGATTAAAAGCATGTGCCCATGCCTGACACTCTCTGGTACCTTTTTTTTTTTTCAACACTTGCTATCCTTTTTTTTTTTTTTTTTTTTTTTTTTGGAGCTGGGGACCGAACCCAGGGACTTGCGCTTCCTAGGTAAGCGCTCTACCATTGAGCTAAATCCCCAGCCAACACTTGCTATCCTTACGGACATCCCTAAATACACTTTATTTTGAATATTTTTGAACTTACTTTTATAGAAAAGTTTACAGACAGGTGAGCGTTGTGACTTTTTACTCAATGTGTTTATAAAGTTTACACGTGTTAACAATGCATACAGACATGGTCTCGTAGCCTTGTTTTATACAACGTTGTTTTCTGTCATCCTAATGTTCATGGTTTAGCCACCTGTGGGTTTTACATGAACTACAATAAGCTAAAGCAAATATTCTAGAAAAGCTCTAACCACCCAGGAGCTCACACTTGGCCCTTCTCGTGAAATTGCATTACTCTGTTCAACAGTGGGGGAGAGGGAGTATGATTTCTTATGTAAAATGTTTCTTGTTCATCTGTTTTAGGTGCTATGAACAGACACCATGACCAAGGCAACTCTTATAAGAGACAACATTTAATTGAGGCTGGCTTACAGGTTCAGAGGTTCAGTCCATTATCATCAAGGCGGGAGCACGGCAGCATCCAGGCAGGTGTGGTGCAGGAGGAGCTGAGAGTTCTACATCTTCATCTGAAGGCTGCTAAGAGAAGACTCACTTCCAGGCAGCTAGGATGAGGGTCTTAAAGCCCACACCTGGGGCTGGAGAGATGGCTCAGCTGTTAAGAGCCCTGACTGCTCTTCCAGAGGTTCAATTCCTAGCAAACATATGGTAGCTCACAACTATCTGTAATGGAACCCCACACCTTCTTCTGGTGTGTCTGAAGAGATCCATGGTATACTCATATACATAAAATAAATAAATCATAAGAAAAAAGCCCACACCCACAGTGACACGCCCACACTCACAAGGCCACACTTTTTTTTTTTTTTTTGGTTCTTTTTTTCGGAGCTGGGGACCGAACCTAGGGCCTTGCGCTTCCTAGGCAAGCGCTCTACCATTGAGCTAAATCCCCAACCCCAAGGCCACACTTTCTAATAGCCCCACCTCCTGGGCAGAGCATAACAAACCATCACATCATCCAATTTTTATTTGTTTAATTATTTTTCCATTTCTGTGCATCAAAACACTTCTTTTCATTTAGGAGGGAGAGAATATTGTCAGTTTTAGCTACTTCACAAATTTGAGCCATCCTGGGCTACATGCAACCTCATATCGAGAAGAAGAATTTAAACTTTTTGCTAATGTATAAGATGTGTGTAGTAAGATGTACACATCTTAAACACACAGTTTAAAGAATTTTCATATATACATCAGATCTTTAATAGAATATCTGACAACTGCATATTTCCTGCTGCAGCCTGTACACACTGTCAACATTTTTGAACAAATAAGGTCAGGGCTATGTGCATGGTTTCCTAGGCCTCGAGGCGCCCCCACTTGGAGTATCTGCTGTACTGCAACTTGGTTCCTTTAAAGGAGGGATTTAGAATTGCAAAATGAATTGAGACTGTGTAGACTCTGGTGCTGGCAGGCAATGGTAAAAGCAGATGAACTGGTCTATTTACCAAGAAAATAAGGTTTCCTTCCAAAAACCGACTTGAAGGTGGCCATGGTCACCTGTATCTGAAATCCTAGCATTTGGGAGGCTGAGTCAGGAGGATTGCTTTAAGTTGGAGGCCAACCTGAACTATATAATGAATTTAACGCCAGTCTGCATGGCAAAGCGAGAGACTGTCTCGAAACCAAAACAGGTCCAAAAGAAAGAGAGACGAGGGCTGGAGAGATGGCTCAGTGGTTAAGAGCACTGACTGCTCTTCCAGAGGTCATGAGTTCAATTCCCAGCACCCACATGGTGGCTCACAACCATCTGTAATGAGATCTGGTGCCCTCTTCTGGCCTGCAGTCACATATGCAGGCAGAATGCTGTACATAAAATAAATAAATAAATCTTTAAAAAAAAAAGAGAGAGACGATTTAAGATCAGCGAGACAATGATGTCATGAGATAATTACATCACATACTATGAGTATAATAAAATTGAACTATTAGCACACAAAGCAAAAAATGGGGTGTGGTCGCACACACCTGCCATCCCAGCTGTACCTCACTCTCTGCCGTAAACACGTTTTGGCGACGGGTTCTGCCTGTGCACTGAGGTGCTATGGCCTATTTTAAGATAAGCTATGTCCATCTCCCTCACACTTAAGGTAGGTAGGCAGGGCAAGCGTCATCCTGTGGTAGCTGTGAAATGCCTTGAGTCTGACAGTGTATGGAAATGATAAGGTTAAAGCCAGGTGGTTGTCCTGACTGTTGGACTCGCTGCTGTATTGTCGCTATCCTCTATTCTGATGGATCAAGTAAAATCTCTCAAACTGTGCACCAAGTTTTAAAATTATTCACTATCGGGGTTGGGGATTTAGCTCAGTGGTAGAGCACTTGCCTAGCAAGCTCAAGGCCCTGGGTTCGGTCCCCAGCTCCGGAAAAAAAAATTATTCACTATCATGGTGTTTCTCTGAAGTGCCTCCCACTGGCTCGAACTTCAGACACTTGGTACCCAGCTGCTGGGACTAGGCTGGGAGGCCGTGGAGCTCTGGATTTCAGGTGACTTCTCAAAAGAAGAGATGCTGGTCAGCAAAGAGCATAGGGGGGCATAGCTACCATAAGAAGGTCACTGGAGTTAAGCCTTTAAATGCCATCCCTGACCCCTGGTTCCTTCCTTCCTCTCTGCTGTGATATCAACGGCTTCCACTGCCATGAGGGACTGACCCCCCAGCCTGAAACCCTGAGCCCAAATAAAATGTCCTCAGGTCATTTCTGTTGGGGAATCTGATGCAGCTATGCAAATGTAACTAATATACTCACTAAAACACACAACTCTAATAGGTTTTTGTGGTGCTGCTCAGGAAAAGGAGAAAGAGAATCCAAGTCCAGAGAGCTCAATAAACAATAAACAGACATGTACTGAGTCATGTCTTGGGGTTTCATTGCTACAAAGAGATCCTGTAACCAAGGCAACTTCTTCTCTTTTTTTTTTCCTTTTCCTTTTTCAGATTTAGTTAAGTATGAGCGCTCTATCTGTATGTACACCTGGGTGCCAGAAGAGGGCATCAGATCCCTTTATAGATGGTAGTGAGTCACCATGTGGTTGCTGGGAATTGAACTCAGGACCTCTGGAAGAGCAGCCAGTGCTCTTAACCACTGAGCCATCTCTTCAGACCCCCAAGGCAACTTCTATAAAGGAAAATATTTCATTGGGGTAGCTTACAGTTTCAGGAAACAAGTCCGTTATCACCATGGAAGGAAGCATGGCAGTGTGTAGGCAGACATGGTGCTGGAGGAGCCGAGAGGTCTCTATCATGATCCTCAGGCAGAAGAAGGGGAGTGTCTTCTGAGGCAGCCAGGAGGAGGCTCTCTTCTCATACTGGGCAGAGCTTGAGCACAGGAGACCTCAAAATCCCCCAACACAATGATACACTCCCTCCAACAAGGCCACTCCTCCAAATAGTGCCACTCCCTGTGGCCAAGCATTGGGACACATGAATCTGTGGGGCCAAACCTGTTCAAACCACCACAGCAGATAATGGATCCAATGACTAAACAATTTCCATGACGTGCTTGGCTTTGGGCTGGACCCCACTGAGACAGTGGGGAATCCAGAATTGACAGACATAGGAAAGGAAAGTCAATATCAGGAAGGCTGTATGCTAGAATGGATCCCCACTAGCAGTTCAGGAAACTCATCAAGTTCATTCAGTTTAGCTGAATGAAGAAATGGGTTAGCCATTTGGTAGAGGTGGTAGAGAAGGCATGATAAAGCCATGCTCGTGGGGTTGGGGATTTAGCTCAGTGGTAGAGCGCTTGCCTAGCGAGCGCAAGGCCCTGGGTTCGGTCCCCAGCTCCGGAAAAAAAGAAAAGAAAAGAAAAGAAAAACGCCATGCTCGTGACAGGAATGGTCATCCACATATCTTGTTCCCTACTACCAATCAACTCTCAAAAATTTATTTTACATTTGAGTGTGTGCTTTGATCGTGTATCTTCTATGGGTATGCACATATAAATGCCAGTGTCTGTGGAAGGTGTCAGATTCCCTGAGGCTGGAGTTACAGGGGGTCATGAGACATGGTTACTGACCCCGGTCCTCTGCAAGAGCAGTACATGCTCTTAACCACCGAGCCACCTCTTGAGCCCTGATCCAAAGGACGGTGTGGTGCACAGAGCTCTAGATAAGTCTGAAGACTTTGCAACATGGCTAATCCCTCTGAAGCACCATCAAAATCATTGTTTAAAAATACAGCAATGGTGGTCGAAAGGTGGCTCGG
This sequence comes from Rattus norvegicus, assembly GCF_021556685.1. NCBI lineage: Eukaryota > Metazoa > Chordata > Mammalia > Rodentia > Muridae > Rattus > Rattus norvegicus. The sequence continues at coordinate 24,648,218 of NC_141548.1, read as the reverse complement.
TGGAAAGGTGGCCCAGTGGTTAAGAGCACTGGCTGCTCTTCCAAAAGATCTGGGTTCAGTTCCCAACATCCACATAGCAGCTAGCAACCGTCTGTAACTCTGATTCCAGGGGATCAGATGCTGTTTTCTTCCTCCATGGGCAACACTTGCATACACCGCACAGACACACGGGTAGGCAGAGGCACATAAAGCAAAAGCAGATAAATCTTTAAAAACTGTAACAGTGAAGCCAATTCAGGTATCGTTGACAAATCACAAATCTTGAGAAGTGCATGGATTTGAATCTTTGTATCTCAAAACTTGGAAAACAAGTCAGGTTCTTTCCAAGAAAGCTTCAGAGATATTCCAGACTCAACATCAAAGACAGAGCAGGGGACTACAGAGCAGTAAAAGTGATCGCTAAAGATGCTTCTAGTGAGAGAACCAGGGCCAGAGAAGAAAGTCAAAGCCTGACTGGCAACAACGTCAAGATTCGGACAAAAATAAATAAATAAATTAATTAATTAATTACAGGAAAGAAAGAGAAAAAAAGAGAAAAAAACCCACTAAACATGGGACAAGTGAAATGACACTGTGGGTAAATGCACCTGTCACCAAGCCTGATGGCCTTCGTTCAAAATTCCAAACCCATAAGTTAAGGACAGACTGAGTCCCACAAGTTGTCCTCTGACCTCCACACATGTGCCATGGTATTCGCACACACAATAGATAAACAAACAAATGAATGTTTAGAAAACACTAAACAAGGCATCTTGTAACAGCAAAGGGAGCGCTCACAGTGGAGCTGTGACATCTCTTACCAAATAACAGAGCAGCACCATTCACGAAGCAGGAGTTGTAAGAGATGGCGAGACTCAGAATAGAGGAGGGGTACAGGCATCAGTTCAACTTTCTTAGCCTGCGTTAGTGCAGACAGATGAGAAATAGGAGACACTGAAGGATAAGGTCTGAGGAAAATGCTTTTAACTCAGCACTGTCATTAATAGGAACGAGGACTGAATAAAATAATTTGGGAAATAAAAAAGCAGTGCTGCCCATGGAGGAAGTAGACAGTGTCAGATCCCCTTGAACTAGAGTTTCAGAGAGTTGTTTGCTACTGTGTGGAGGTCGGGAATTGAACCCAGATCTTTTGGAAGACTTATTTGTTGTTGTTTTGTTTTGTTTTTTGTTTTTTTGCTTTTTGTTCTGTTGTTTAGTATAGAATAGAGTTTATTCAGGGCATGGCGAGAGGAGTCAAGAGGGTAGTAGAGGCAGAGAAAGAGAGAGAGAGAGAGAGAGAGAGAGAGAGAGAGAGAGAGAGAAGGAGGAGGAGGAGGAGGGGGAGGAGGAGGAGGAGGAGGGGAGGAGAGGAGAGGGGAGAAGAGAAGTAGAGGCTGGCCGTGAGCACAAGGAGAGAAAAGGGAAGGGAATGGAGAGAGAGGGGGAAAGGGAATGGAGAGAGAGCAGGAGCAAGAAGGGAAGACTAAAAGCAAGAGCTCGGCCAGTGCTCTTCACCACTGGGCCACCTTTCAACCACCATTGCTATATATATATTTTTAAAGACTTTATTACAGATGGTTGTGAGCTACCATGTGGTTGGTGGGATTTGAACTCAGGACCTCTGGAAGAGCAGTCAGTGCTCTTAACCTCTGAGCCATCTCTCCAGCCCCCCATTGCTATATTTTTAACATTCACTCCGTATATGTAGAACCGGAAACAATACGAAACGAAATGACAAACTCTTAGAATTTTTTTCTTTCTAAATTAGTTCGGATCATACTATTTAACTTACAGAAAATTATATTTATGTGATTAAAATATTATTACACATCCTATTGTCTAATGTGCTTAGATTTTAAAGTGTACATGGGTATGACTGTTTTGCTTACACGTATGTATGTATGTATGTATGTATGTATGTATGTATGTATGTGCACACCGTACATGGTTGGTACTCTCAAAGGTCTACCTGGACTGGAATTATAGGTAGTTGAAAATTATCATATAGGTGTTAAGAACTGAACACATGTCTTCTGAGTAATCCTCATTATAAACCTGACTACACTAAACAGGCCTGAGTAGTTTACCCCAGGAGTCAAGAGGCCAAGAAGGAAGGGTGCCAAAGAATTCAGAGCCAGCCTGGGCTACACAGTGAGTTCTAGATCAGCTTGAACTACAAAGTTAAAGAGAGAGACCCTATACAGAAGAGACCCTGTCCAAGAAAAGAAAAAAATGAAGAAAGGGAGAAGGAGAGGGCAGGGGGAGGGGGAGGGAAGGGGAGGGGGAGGGGGAGGGGAGGGGGGGAGGCAGAGGGGAGGGAGAGAGGCACAGGGAGAGGGAGAGAGAAAAGAAATAACCCCTAATCCATAGGGTCAGCAAAAATGTCGCTGTGGGTAAAGGTGCCACCAAGCCTGATGACCTAAATTCAATCCTCAGAACCTCCGTGACCAATTCCTGGAGGTTGTTCTCCGACCTTTTTTTTTTTTCCTTTAATATTTTTATAGATTTGTTTATTATGTATACAGCACTCTGTCTGCATGTACGTCTGCAGGCCAGAAGAGGGCACCAGATTTCATTGTAGATGGGAGCCACCCTGTGGTTGCTGGGACTTGAACTCAGGACCTCTGGAAGAGCAGCCGGTGCTCCTAACCGCTGAGCCACGTCTCCAGCCCCGTTCTCTGACCTTCTAATGTGTGTGGAAGCACACCTATGCATACACACTCATAAAAAATAAATACATGAATACCATTTAAAAGAGAGGAAAGGAAATAAAGGAAGAAGGCATGCCTATGGGGATTAGTGACGCACACCCTTACGTATGCTCCTGAGGGGGCATCCGGAGACCATTAGCTCCGAGGATTCCGGTCTCATTAGTGGAGTAATTTAACCCCTGGATGAATTCATGATACAAAGGCACTAATGGGTCATAAAGGAAGTTGGGTGTTCCTACTTGGAAGCAAGTCACTCTCAGTGTACAAGGCGGCTGGATCTTGCCCCAGCCTCATTTTATGTCATCAATTTCTCCCCGTTTCCTATATAATGTGAGGTGAAGAATTAATTCCACCAGACATCCCTGACATGGCATATTCCCCCAAACACACACTTGTGACAGGACACATTGCTGCTCCCAGGGAGTGCTGCCCAAGCACACGGGGCCAAGTGACGATGGCTTGAACACTTCAGCCTGTGAACCAGAACGGATCCCCCCACCCTTTAGTTTATTCTCAGGGACTTTAGTCACAACCACGCAAACGATAGCTAAGAAAAATGGAGGGTGGAAAGAAAGAAAAGTGTAGCACTTCCTTTTATCTTAGCTAATCTATGCTAACCTGGGAAAGCCAAGAATTAGACACGTAAGCGTCGGTGCTTGTGATAGCTATTCTTGGCTGTCCACCTGACTACATCTGGTGTTAACTAAAACCCAAAGGCTGGGCACGCTGTGAGGGATTTTCTTTTTCTTAATGAAATCATTTCAAGTTGGAAGACCCATTTCTGATGCAGATCTTTGGAGGTGGGAAGATCCACCTTTAGTCTGGGTCACAGCTTCTGTTGACAGCCTACGTAAGGGACGTGGAAGAAGGACGCTTGTTCTCCTTGCCTGCCTGCTTCACTCTAACTAGCACGTCCATTCCTTCACCGGCATTAGAGTTTACTTCTTCAGGATTCTGTCATACACTGAAGACCAGCTGGGACATTCAGCTTCATAGACTAAACAAGGACCAGACTCTTGGCCCTTCCGTTTGTAGACAACCATTGTTGGACTAGCTACAACACAGCCTGTAAGCCATTGGAAAAAAATACCTTTTGTAAGTTCATTCTATAATTTCTGTTCCTTATGAGGACTCTAATATATTATCTAAATGAAGCAACTATTAGAATATTAAAAAATAAATATCAGTAATAAAAAGGCAGGGGAGTACGCTATAGTACAAGCCCATACCCTCAGCACTCAAAAGACAGAGACAGGAGGCTCATGATCTCCAGGGTAGCTTGGGGTGTATAGTGAAACTCTGCTCCATAACTGAAGGAAGGAAGGAAGGAAGGAAGGAAGGAAGGAAGGAAGCATTCAGAGTTGGAGGGATATAGATACTTCATAATAAAACTATAAGTGTTCATAGAGGAAAATCAATCGATTCTATGCAAATCTGATAAAACTTGAAGACGTGGAATATATTAAACTTAAAGCAGAAAACTATCATCACAAGTTATTTATGGAAATGAATACAGACTGGGAGAGAGAATTAGGCAAAGTAGGGAGATTTAATTTTTTTTCCCTATTAGGCTTGTTTTATTCTAATTTTTATATTATATGAATGTAATACTTTACTAACAAAATTAGATTGATTAAAAATAAATAAGGCTATTTTTATCACACAGTCTCATTAATATTCATAAGATACAGTTAATGAAGAACTTATTAAAATATGCCCAGGGGCACTAGGTTTTTTTACTTTTAAAATTCATTTCTAAATCTCTTCCTATATCATGAACAACATCTAAAAACATGTAAGGAAAACTCCTGGGCTCAGTGAGAACGCACAGAGGTCAGAAGCCCCTGATGCCAAGCTTCTGACCTGAGTTCAATCTTTGGACACCATAGAGTGAACGAAATCTCACTTCTGGAAGCTGTCCTTGAGCCTTCCACATGTGCGCCATGATGCGTTTTTCAATCGAACACAGAAAGAATGAGCAAACAAATACAGGAAAACGAGAAAACAAACAAACAAAAAACTCTTGCCTTTTAAAAATAAAAAAGCTATACATTTATAACTTGTTAATAACAAAAACATTAATGAGGGCTGGAGAGATGGCTCAGTGGTTAAGAGCACTGTCTGCTCTTCTAGAGGTTGTGAGTTCAATTCCCAGCAACCACATGGTGGCTCACAACCATCTGTAATGGGATCTGACGCCCTCTTCTGGTGTGTCTGAAGACAGCTACAGTGTACTCATATATAATAAATAAATCTTTAAAAAAATTAATGAGTAAGAAAACAGCATCAGGGGGTTGGGGATTTAGCTCAGTGGTAGAGCGCTTGCGTAGGAAGCGCAAGGCCCTGGGTTCGGTCCCCAGCTCCGAAAAAAAGACCCCCCCCAAAAAAAAAGAAAACAGCATCAGTGAGCACATAGTCTGTTGAAAAAGGAAACTAGTTAAATATCGATCATGTTATTTGAGCCATTTTATTACATTTGTAACAGACCCCTAGACTTTTTAGTGTCTCCCAGGCCTCAACACAATTGACTCCATGACCGAAGTACCATTTAGCTTGTAAAACTCAGAAAGTAGAGAGCACCACTAGCCAAACGAAAACAAAGACTTAGTCCATCGAAGTCCATAGTCCTGGGAAAGACGCTAAATGCACTAACCTTGATTTCTGTAGTTCTGCTTCTGGCTAACTGTTCTTGTTAACTGAAGTAAATCAACCCAGGATCTGTTTCTTGAGCTTCAAAGCTCAACCTAAAAAAGGTTCCGGGCTACTCTGGGATCCTGGACACCCAAGGTAGTCACTGGCTCACGAATAAAGAGTTTATGTTGGCTTAAACAACTTCTGAAGAGTCTTGTATGGTGGAGACCCTACAACACATTTTAACTAATTTCCTGTGTTTGTGTGTGTGTGTGTGTGTGTGTGTGTGTGTGTGTGTAAATATGTATATATACATTTATACATGGAAGTCAGAAAACTATAAGAAGCATGGAGGTCTCTGCTCACAGACATGCACTAGCCTAGAATGTTAGGCTCACATGGCTGTTCCTTCGACAGAAGGAATGCGAAGCCTGTCTTCCGTCCAGAAGGCTGGAGTGGATGTCCTTTCTAGTCTGCTGACTGTTGAGCAGTATGCGTGGCTGAAGACTTTGCAGACGGGACCCTCCTCCCGACCCATTCTCAGAAGCTTGCTCCTCTCAGTCAATCCGTACCAGGTGTCCTTACGGACGGTGTCACGTGCACTTTATAGAGCACGCAGACGGAGTCACGCTCTGATCTGTATTCCGCTTACTTTGTCCCTCGAAGAGATGAGCTATGCTTTGCTGTGCACACGGGGTTGAGTTGGCCATCCCAGAACAGTTTCTACCAGATTGTGCTGTATTCAAAGATGCCTGAAAGGAACAACTCTTGACGTTTGAACCTACACCAGCTGCTGAGTAGTTTTGAGTTTTTGCCTCCTGAAGCTCCACCTACTTCTCTTCTGCCTATCCCAGGCTGTAGGCATCTTGATTAACCAATCAGGGATCACTTGGGGCGGGGGCAAAGTTTACACAACAAAAGCTGGCAGAGGTGGGGATTAGCTCATCTTGGGGCAACCAGATCTTGGAATACATTATTCAGCATTTAGTGCATAGCAGCACCAGACCAGCCCCAACACATTCTGGCCGACTGGTTCAACCTAGCTGTTCTTGCTCAAACTCCTCTCAGAGCTGACTGATTCAAACTGGCTTCTCTCTTGCCTCAGACAGTGCTAAGTCTCCTCTGCTGCTCTCTGTGACCCCTTCGTTCCTTCAAAACCAGTCTACCTGGGTGACTCGTACAAGTCTGCTGCCAGCACAATGTCTATCTCTGGAACAAAGCTTCTTTGTGCTCCCAGAAAATACTCTCCAGATTTCACCTTAGTGATGCTGGGTCTCCTTTTAACTCCAGCTAACCAGCATCAATTGTTCTGAAAGACCCCCAGAGCGCAGAGACCCCTCACTCAAGTTCCAGTAATCCCTTCTATTCTTGAATCTAAAGCCAGAGCCACATGGCCAAATCTGCCAAGTTCTGCTGCTTGCTGGGCCTGGAAGACTGCCCCCTTGTTCTATTACATTTTACTCAGATATGCATGCCTCTGTCTCCTGGGATTGAAGGTATGTCTGTATTCCAATTGGATGACACAGACCTACAAGATCTTTGTGTTAGGGTTTAAATCTCGGCCCGTGCCGGGACAGAACACACCAAGCCAACATGGTTCCACATGGAGAGGTTTAATGAGAGAAGAAGAGTAGAGGAGAGGAAAAGAGGCTGGCCATGGGCATGTGGAGGGAAGCGGAGGTAGGTAGAGAGAAGGGACAGGGAAGGGGGAACAGGGGGAACAGCAGGGAAGAACAAGAGCAAGCAAGGGGGAGAGGAGGGAGCGAGCAGCCCCTTATGTAGTCAGGCACAGCTGGCTGTTGCTAGGCAACTGTGGGGCGGAGCATACCTGGCTGTTTCCAGGTTGCTGTGGGAGTGGAGCTTAGACAGAATACTAACACTTTACGTGTAATCCTTTGCCAGATCAGCCATGTTGCTGGATTAAAGTTTCTCTATACAAATATGCTCATTTTAGTCATGCAAACATTCCCTATAATCCCATGCTAATATAAAAGCTAAACGGACATCTCATGGAGTGGAGAACTTGGGCAGGACATGCTGCAGGCTTCCACTGGGGAATCTTCTCTGGAAAGGATGCTTTGGAAGCTTCCTGGCTCTACCCGTGTCGGCCATGAAGTCTTTCCAGGCTGAGAGGAAGGCACTAATTGGGGACCAGAAGATCAATGAGAGTATAGGCCAGCATTGACAGGAGGGCAAATGTGAGCCCAGGGACCATGCCAGGAGTGGAAGTCCAGAGGTCACTGACACCAGAGCCACACATGAGCTAATCTCAAGTCCTTTCACCCATGGTTATCAATGAAGATGCTAGAGAGGCCACACCTGGGGAGTGCTGGAGCAAGATCCTAGGGACCATCTCCAAAGTTCCAGTTTCCATATCATTTCGTTGAGCAGTAGCTTTGTGCTTTCAGGGTTCATAGATCAATGGTGGTTTACTAACTTACATATCGAGGCCTGCCTTGGCCTTGGCTCCTACCTGAGCTGCCATGTGGCTGGTGATAAATTATTTCTCTGTCAGTGAAATGAGCCAATTTAAGCCAGATTCGCTTATATTAAATGCAGGGTTATTGGAAAGCTGCTCTCAGGCAAGTTCACTGGCCCCAAGGACCGAGGCCAGGAGAGAAAGGAGTTGGGGCTGAGAAGAGTGTACACATGCAGAGGGAGAAGAGAAGGAGAAGAAAAGAGTGAAGGGAAAGGGAGTCTAAAATGTCTGGATTATGTAGGGAACAGCCTCCGGGAGAAGGGAAGCTGAGCCCCTGGGCTGGAAAGTTCAGGGTTGTAGGCAGGGTAGGACTGGTTGGGACTGAAAGAGGCTGGGAGAACCAGGAGGCCAAGTCTGCTTTGATATGTAAAATATGCCCCTTGTCCAGGGGTTTCGGAACCAAACAACTGGGTCTATTGACACGTGGAGCTTGGTTCTGAGAGGCAAGCTCTCATATTCCAAGTCACACAAAATGGATTTTAGGTTACACAGGGCGTTTTCACGTATGCTCCCAACAGTTTTGTTTTGATTAAGATAGCATCTCACTGCCCCGGAACTCAGTCTACCAGGCTGGCCTGGAACCCCTGGCCTCCATAAAGCGGGGATTACAATCATACTTAGTATGGTCTTAGCACTTTCCTTTTTTAAAGAACTTGTTTATTGGGGTTGGGGATTTAGCTCAGTGGTAGAGCGTTTGCCTAGCAAGCGCAAGGCCCTGGGTTCAGTCCTCAGCTCCGAAAAAAAAAAAAAAAAGAAAGAAAGAAAACTTGTTTATTAAGTGTTTTAAGATTTATTTTGCTTTCTGCCTATAAGTGTTTTGCCTGCTTAAGTGTATGCGCCACATGTGTGCCCACAGAGGTCAGAAGGAGGTGATGGATCTTTTAGAAATGGAGTTACAGAGAGTTGTAAGCCACCACGTGGGCAATGGGAACTGACCCTGGGTTCTCTGCCAGGGCAAGAAAGCTCTCAACTGCCAAGCCCCCAAGTCTCAGCGTTTTTAAACAACTGTGAAGCCAAACCAGGAACCACATCCTCGCACACTGTTACTAAGTCTCCATCCTTAAGTCCCTTACACCTTACAAGTACAGGTCTGTTTCCTGCACATCATGTTTTTCAACTTTTGCTGAACTCCCGACCCCATGATGTGCGCCCACCCCTCTGCCTGGCTAAATTCCTGAACACCTGTGGTGACTCCGCCTCTTCAGGTTGTGTTCCTGCGTTTATCTACCCTACTGGCAGCCTTGAACCCCAGTCGCCCACTCTCCTGTCCAGGTGCTACAGGTGCTAACAGCCAATTATCTCCACAGCTGTTTTCCAGCAACCCTAACCCTTTCCCATAAAAGGCACCTCAAACGCCAGTGAGGGGCTGCTCTCTGGAATCTGGACTTGGGTAGGTGCACCTGGCTGGCCAGTTCTAGATACAGCTTGCTTCAATCAGTTAGTCGTGAAATCCGTGCTTTCCCCCCCTCTGATCTAACATAACCATAAATATTATGTCAGTGATCTATTTTCATCTTTCTCTTTGCATGTCCTAGAGGTCTCGTCGCTGCTAGAGTTGCAGGCACATGGTACTCTGTCCCAAGAGGTTGGCAGGGAAAAGCAAAAGCCAAACTTAAAAATGTTTTCCTAATTTATCTTCCCAGCGTCTACCTGATACCCATTAATCTACAAACACAAGCTCAGCATAGCTGTACTGACCCAGGCTTTTTTATTTTCTTGGTATCTCATGGGATAAGTGCCTTGGTCTATGGGTGCGTTGTTGTTTCTCCATTGATTTTTTTTTTTTTCCCCCGGAGCTGAGGACCCAGGGCCTTGCAGCTTGCTAGGCAAGCACTCTACCACTGAGCTAAATCCCCAACCCCTCTCGATTGATTTCTAACGCAGCTGTTAATTTTGCTGTCAGAGGGAAGCAGAAAAGGAATAAATTATCTCATTTAACCTTACTTAAAACCTTTTTTTTTTCTTTTTTTGAGCATGCTTGCTCACGCCTTTAATCCCAGCACTCTGAGACAGGCAGGAGGATCTATGTGAGTTCGAGGCCAGCCTGGTTTACATAGTGAGTTCCCAGACAGGCAGAACGATATAGTGAGACCGTGTCTAAAAAAAAAATAATAATAAAATAAAAAAAAAAAAGTTTAAGAGGAAAGAAGAAAAAACGGCCAGGAGGCCGGGAAAGAGGAGTTCTCTGTCCCTCAGGCCCGCCCCACCGCGCTTGGTGCCTCGCCTCCCCGCCCAGCCGGTTTACCGCCTCACTCCTCGGCCTCCCCCTCCCAACCCTTTGCCTTCCAAACAATTTAAATGTCGCACGGAACCAACCTATCGCAAGCTTCGTTCGAGGGGAAGGGGCGGGAGCTTCCGGAAGTGTTGGCTGAGGTCCCTCCAATCAGCGGCTGGCAGCGGGAAGTTTCAGTTCGGCGGAGGGTCGGTTCGGGGGTTCCTTCTGCGGATCTGTGGAGTTTTCTGTGTAGCCGCATTGTTGTGGATCCAGAAACTGCTTCAGGTAAGTGGGATCAAGAGTTCAAGGTCCTCCGTGGCTACCTGCCAGCTCGAGAGTGGCCTGGGTTACATGAGACTCTGTCTCCAAAAAATTTAAAGATGGCTTAGAAGAGATGGCTCAACAGTTAGGAGCACTTGTTTTTGCACAGTTAGCTTTCCCAGCATCCCACATTAGGCAGCTCACAAACTCCTTGTAGCTCTAGCGTCAAGAGGTGTGACACCTTCCTCTGGACGCCAGTATGCATTTACCCACACACAGAGATAAACATAAACACACATAAACGACAAAAAAAGCCTTTGGGAAAAGAATTGGCATGAAAAACGTAGTAGATTTAATAAAGTATTAGAGACGAGAATCTACCCGACCTGGATGCTAGAACCTCTCAAAAGAGCCCAGAAGTGGCAGTGGATTCTGCTTTTCCTGGCTGTCATTTCTCTTTAACTTCCTGAGAGTATTAAACTGATAATCTTAGAGAAAGGCAAAAGCTTGAAGTGTTTTAAAATACCGGGGAGTAAGGTGAGAGCGCAGACAGGGAACTGACGTGAGAGGTACATTTGACCATCACCATGACACAAGTTAAGAGTCATCAGAGCCTCAGTTGAGGAAATACCTCCATGAGGTCCAGCTGTAAGGGATCGTCTCAAATAGTGGTTAATGAGGGAGGGCCCAGTACATTGTGGATGGGAGCCATCCCTGGGCTGGAGGTCCAGTACCAAGCGCTCTTCTATGGCCTCTGCATCAGCTCCTTCCTCCAAGTTCCGGCCCTGCTTGAGTCCTGACTTCCTCTGATGATGGACAGCAACATACAAGTGTGAGCTGAGTAAACCCTTTCCTCCCCAACTTGCTTTTTGCTCCTGGTGTTTCCTTGCAACAATCGACACCCTATCTAAGACAACCGTATTACCAAGTTCTTCTTAAACTCTTTTTCTGGTAGTTGTGTTTGTCGTTGTTTTGTTTTGGTGGGGAGAGGATTAAAACGAGGTTTTAACGGAGCTCTCGCCATCCTCCTCTGGAGCTGAGACTGACTGGGAGCACGCCCTCTTGTTTTGGTTTTCCCGTTATGGTCTCCCTGTGTTTAATTTAACAGGCTAGCTTTAGCCAAGGGCTAGAATCACAGACGTGTTTTCCTCACAGTGGGGTGATGCTGGAATGAAGGATATAGGTGGGTTTCTTACTGCGTAGACCAATCTGGCTTTGACTCCATTGAGCTTTCTGTGTCAGCTTCCCAGCTGCGCGCTCGCGCGCGCGCTCTCTCTCTCTCTCTCTCTCTCTCTCTCTCTCTCTCTCTCTCATGTGTGTGTGGGGGGGAGGGGGGCCAAGGGCAGACATTCATTCTCCTTATCCCTCTCTTCATCTTCCATATTTTCTTGAGACAGAGGTTTTCACTAAAGCTGGAGCTCCTTGGTTGAGTTAGGCTTGCTGGCAGAACCACCCCAGGGAATTTCCTGTGTCTGCCTGGCATTACTGCAGTGCTGTGGCCAGCCCTTACATGAGTATTAGAGCAGGTACTTAATGACTGAGCCAGCTCCCCAGACCATTGTGGCTTTTGAAGTTGAAATGCCAAGGTTCTTTTATACCACCAGGGGGAGCTAAGGGTTTGTTCTGCAATGTAGCTGTTTTCACTTACATGTGCCTCTTGTGTATATTGTATAGTTTTTCTCTGCTTCATTTTAATCTGTTGAGCAGCTCCCTACTCATGACCCGCCAAATAGGCCACGGTATCTCATCTGTGATAACTTTTCTTCTTTCATATGTACTCATATTAGTTCCGGTGTCCATTGTAATGGTTTCATTTCAAGGAAACGCAGAAGTGGGATAGGAGACGGACTGGTCTTGATTTTATTAGTTTACTTATTTTGCTCTTTGAGAGAGTATCTTACTCTTTAGCCCAGGCTGACCTCGAGTTCACACGATTTGCTCGCTGGGGTTTGTTGGTGGTATAGTAATGAGCTGCCGAAACCTGATAATGATAAAATGAAATTCCACTTAAGTTGGTGTTTGTCCCTCCTTTGTGGCAGGATGCCGGTGTCACGGTTTGCTGGTCGGCTTCGGAAAGATTCGAGCATCGAGATGATTAGGACTAGCTTGGCTCACAGGAAGTCGCTGTCTCAGAAGGAAAACAGGCACCGGGTGTATGAGCGAAACAGACACTTTGGTTTGAGGGACGTCAACGTCCCACTGGAAGGTAGAGACCTTGTTAATATACATGAGATGTCTCAAGACCTCACTCTAGAAAATGCCAGCTCCAAAACAAGTAAGTTAAGAATCTTTTCTAAGTTTAAGTACCTTTGAGAGGAAAGGGTCTGGAGAGACGGCTCAGCGGTGAAGAGCCCTGACCGCTCTTCCAGAGGTCCTGAGTTCAAATCCCAGCAACCACATGGTGGCTCACAACCATCTGTAATGGGATCCGATGTCCTCCTCTGGTGTGTCTGAAGACAGTGACAGTGTACTCATATAAATAAAAAATCATGGGGTTGGGGATTTAGCTCAGTGGTAGAGCGCTTGCCTAGGAAGCGCAAGGCCCTGGGTTCGGTCCCCAGCTCCGAAAAAAAGGACCAAAAAAAAAAAAAATCATTAAAAAAATATTTCACCAGTCACCTAGAGAAAAGAGATCATTCTTACAATTTGCCCAAAGTGGTTTGGGCCATAAAGAAAGGAACTGAATAAATGAAAAAGAATAGTCTCAGAAAAAGATGAAAACAATGAAAATAGTATCCTAGACGGCCAGGAGTTAGAGGGGCGGAGCTGAGGAATGGTTTCCCTCCAACCAGGAGTCGCTGGACTCCGAGCTTGTTCTCTTTCTTTAGCAAGTGTCAGAACTGAATGGCAGAAATACAGAACAAGGGTATGGGAGGAGATGATGTTCTTAGGGCTTTTTTCACACTCCTTGGAGGAGGTCATGTGTGGGAGCACAGGCTCTCCTGTGAGCATGAGGAGGTGAGAGGACAACTCTGGAGTTTAGCTCTCGAACACGTGCTGTTAGGATTGCTTGACAAGCGCTTTAGTCACTGAGCTCTCTTCCTGGGCCCCAGCAGGTTTGTTTTATAGTTTCTAGAATCCATGTGGCACGCACACCCAGTGCGTTTGAGCCTGGTTTTGTGACAGCTGATACTGGGGCCGGAAGATCATATTCTGAATCACCAAGGCCGACTTTCTCACAGATTCAGCACCGTGATTCTGAAGAAACATGAGGGAGGGATAAGAACTGGACAAAACAGTTGCAGGTTTTGTGTTTTCTGACCTGACGGGAATCCTGTGGTAATCTGTTTGGAGAGGGGAAGTCTCAGCCCGTCTAGCGAGTTGGCAGAACAAAGGACTGGCATCAAAGGGTTCTGAAAGGCTGGTTTGTTTTTTGGTCTGAGCACAACTGAAATATACAGTGACTATTGTAGAAGACAGCAGTAGCTTTAGGGACGGGTATTTTAAAAATTAAGAGCTCAATTTTGGACATGTTAAATTTTTACTTTTTTTTTTTTTAAATACATTTTCAGTTAAAGTAGAATTACCTCCCTTTCGCCTCCTCCCTTGGCGAGTTCCTCTCAGACACCATCCCTCTAGACCCTCCTAGCCCTCCTCTCAGATCGATAAGTCCCTTTTATTATCATGTACATATGCATGTATGTGTTTGTATGGAGAAATATATAAATTCAGCCTGCTGCTGCATATGTGGGAGTTATGATGCCTACTAGGCATGTAAGGAGAAAAGATTAATCCCAGTCCTCAGAAGGCAGAGGCATGTTAAAGCCAGTCAGGGCTGTATAGTGAGATGCTGGCTCAGAGGGGATGTGGAGGAAGGGGCGGGTTCCAAAGAGAGTTGGAAGTATCCTCCAGGACATACTGTTTCTTCAAAGCTTGGGCTTGAGTCTAATGAACCCCTCAGATGTAATTTCTACCCTATAGAAAAACATGGAGGTTAGGAATAAGTAAGAAACTTGAAATAAGTAAAACCAAGAGCCCATGGAGGGTCCAAGAACCTAATTTAATGCAGGAGCCAATCACAGGAAAACTTATAAAATCTATGTTGGGTGTGAAGGGTTGCCTTCATAAAGAGGATGAAATCTGAAGAAAGGACCAGGGTATGTGATGTTTCTCAGTCCAAAGATCATAAGCCTGTGAGGGTCTTAGTGTTGGGACAGGAGATGCACTTGGGCCCAGGAGGAAAACCTGTGGGTGCTCATATCCTTGCTGCCCCAGTAAGGGAGGCTGTCGTCTTGGGCTCTGTGTGTGAGTCACATTCCTCCCAAGATGGTTTTGCATGCAGGGTGTTAGGGATTGGACTCAAGGCCTCAGGCGTTGCTAGGCAACTAAGCAAGTGCTTACCATTGCACTGTACTCCTGACTCCCAAAAGAACCTTCTGGTTTTGGAGATCAGGTCTCAATAGATAGCTCTGTCTCACCTGGCATTGCTAATGCCAGGCTGGTCAAGAAAACCTGCATTCCTCTTGCTTCAGTCTCTCAAGCGATGGATGGTAGCCATATGTTAAAAGATACCCAAAGAAATTTTTCAAGCTTGTTGCATATAGGAAAAGGCAAACCAGATGGCCCTTCCTAAAGTTCTTTGAGTGATTTAGCCTAAAGTAATCAGTGTATCAATATTTTTAAAAAGTTGAGCAAATGAAGTCATACATAATATAATATAATTTCAGCACGATTAGAACTTGGAATAACTGTATTAGAGTGTTGAAGATTGAAAGCATGTATTAGCAGATGGAGTTAGACACAGTGTGCCGTTAGAAAGTTGATGTCATATTTTTGTCTGAAATGTTTTATGGATTGTTGTTTGACACCCGCCTCCCCTTAGAGTCAGTGAAAATGGTTCTGAGTGACCAACGGAAGCAGCTCCTCCAGAAATACAAAGAAGAGAAGCAGCTTCAGAAATTGAAAGAACAGCGAGAGAAAGCCAAAGTGTTCAAAGTGGGTCTCTACAGGCCTGCCGCACCCGGCTTTCTTGTCGCAGACCAGAGGGGTGTGAAAGCTGAGCCACAAAAGGTCCGTGTATGAGCAATTGTTCTCTTAACTCTGGAACTAAAAAGTCCATACTTAGCAGTGTCTATATACTGTAAATTTTTAGGGATAAAATTTAAATTTTAAACTGAGACATGAATACATTTTGCCAGTGTGGTTTATGTTTTGTTTTGTTTTGTTTTTTGTTTTTTTTTTTAATTGACCTTCTTTTGGCTGTTTAAAGGCTTTTCCATATACTGGGCGGATTACAAGATCAAAGGCCAGAGACCATATGGAACAGAGTAAGGTCGGTATCATTGTGGATAGATAATTACTACTGAAGAGGACATTATATTTTCCCCCTCCAAGTTTATCATCCATTAAAGCCTGAAACGACGTACAAGCATAGAGGTGCATTTATCAGACTTGAAGTATGAAGATTAGTGATGGCTTAGAGCAGTTGTGGCTCCATGCCAAGGAAGCCGTCACAGCGTTCTTTGCATAAACGCTTCCTGTGTGACCTGTCCCAGGCTTTACCATTTTGTAGCCGTCTGTCTGTCTGTCCGTCCGTCCGTCCATCTGTCTGTGTGTGCGACTGCCATGCTTTCTAGGCTAAGTGCATGAAGTGCAGATCAGAGTGGAGAGCACAGAGCAGTGGGGGATACAGTTCTGGGTTCTCTACTACACCAGTGGGGGGCCTGGGAGAGAATGAAGTCTGCTACTGGGAAAGGCAGCGACTTCAGTCGAGTAAGGAACCTAAGTTTTGTTTTTAACAGATTGGAGTCACTGCCATGTTCCTGTGACTTCTCTAGCCCTGGGCTACACACAGTCCTGAGTAAAATGCCGAGGCTTTATGGGTCTTAGTGTGGGCCTAGAAATAAAACGGAGGTGTTTATGGTATATCGGGAGGGAGAGTACGTGAGTCCAGCCACTGAGTAACGTTTTGATTGGATCAAGGAAACCTTATTGAGATGCCTGTATGTGGGCAGTAGTCTCGAGGTGAATGAACCCCAGGACAAATCTTTTGTCTTTAGGAGAAATGTAAAATTGAGGGATTTTTGCTATTGATTTTTTTTTTTTTTCTCAAGCAGTGTTGAGAATCACAGAGGCCGGGGATCTGTGCTCATTAGGCCTGTTCTATCCCACCTATACCACTGAGCAAATAACCAGACCAGGGTGCCCACGCCATTGACTGTTCACAGCTACTCATGTGCCTGAGTACATGAGCTTGAGGCCAGCCCCACAACACAACAAGGCCTTATTTCAGGGCAAGAAAGCCACAGTTAATGTTTTATTAGTATTTTCAGCATC